>NC_140479.1:12756838-13089338 GCF_051167445.1 Perissodus microlepis | reverse complement strand
TCAGCAGCCTCTGACACATAATGACTCCTGCAGTAAATACTGTTTTTTGTCAGAGTTGGCTTAGTTTCTACCTCAATTAGATTACCTACGTGCGTAATTCCTCTGACGGAGATGTTTCATGAGACGGAAACCTCATCACGTGCAATTTGTCCGAACATACCTGCCACCTTTTTTATCATTAGCCGCCGACTGGTCTGGCCGGCCCAAAGCCTTGGCCGCAGACGCTGGCAAGGGAATCTCCCTCTCCTCATTCATTACTGAACCAAGAGACCTTTCACTGTTCATTTGTGTAGTCCAGAGACTCAGAGATTCCTTCGGGGTTACAAATGATGCACTATTCACTAAATTGTTCCAGCCATATTTTTCATCCACTACCCCAGTGGCCTGCCAACTTAGAGTCATCTTGTTGGAGTTCTCGCACGCTGACCTTTTTTAAAGCCATGCTGCTCCCTGCCCTTTGGCCATTGCTCACTTGTCAGGGCTGGCTAAAGAAAGTCCAGTGTTGTGTGAAATGGCCAAGGACCTGTCTGCTCAACTTCTGAAACCTTAGAAACAGCTGCACCTCAATGAGCATACAATTTTCTTTCCCCGGTGAGCCTTTCATTCTATAGAGCCTCAGGATGCCACACACAACCCTGCTGTTCCTCTGTCCCCCATTTCTACCCACTGTCTTCCTTCCTGGTGTTTCCTCCCTCCTCCCACACTCTTTGTCATTGCTTTGTTTACTTACACAGTGCCTCACCGAAGCAAATGCACCTGTCCTCAGAGCAATATTTGGCATCTGGATATCTCCCTTGGCGGATGCCTTTGTAACTCATCAAATGCTCTTTTGAAGCTTGCTCAGTATTCAAGCAGTGATGCATGCCAGGGATCATCACAGGTGAAACCGTTTCAAGCGTCAGGCTGATTCAAAAGGTCAAGCTGCCACAAGCACTTTTACTAGTTAACTATGTTTAAACAGGGGGAAAAAAGGTTCTTCCTGCACGGCGTCTGCATCATCAAGCAGCAGATGGAAGCTTAGCTCAGCTTTATTATTTGATGTGTAAATTTAACATGTCCAGTCACATCTGAATAATTTCTGCTGCATTCATAATAACTGTGTGATTTATAAAGTATGAAGCTTTAGTATCCCACTACTCCATATTAGAAGTTTTCTATAGATTGCAAGGGATGCATTGTATATTTAGAACAGGTGTTGTTGTTTAGTCGCGATAGGATTATGGTTTTAAACACACTTGAATTGTTCCAAATAGATATGTTTATGAGCCTATCAGCAGTTTTTTTTTAAAATGTATCTACTATCGGGTTAAAAGTAGGAGTAAAACCATTATAATTGGACTTTATATAACATTAATTACAAATGACACATTTAATGGCTGATTCAGTTAATTTTTTTCATATAAAGTAGAAATTTTTAGTTTATTGTATACAGTATTGTAAAATAGTAAGCGAGTCAGACAAATTTTTTTGGCATTCCCATTGATTAAAATGAAAATCAGAACAAAATAGAAAAGACAGTGGCAAAAATGAATGTAATGTAATGCATTTTCATAAAAATAAGTGAAACAGAACTAAACAGTGCAGGACGGTGGCACAGTGGTTAGCACTCTTAGCAGTATTCACAACACTTTAAAGCAAGAAAGCCCTGAGTTTGAAGGCACCGTCTGTCTGTCCAGGGCCTTTCTGTGTGGCATTTGCATGGAAATGTTCTCCCCATTTTTGCTGGGTTGTCCCTGGGTACTCTTGCTTCTTCCCACAGTCCAAAGACACCAGGGGTACACCCTGGACAGTTTGCCGCTCTATACAGTCAACCACTCAGAATCATCAATTAACCTAACCCCACTAACTGCGTGTCTGTGGACTGTGGGAGGAAGCCCACACAAACAGAAAGGCCAGATGGTGGAGTTGAATTCGGGACCTTCTTGCTGTGAGGCACCAGTGCTAATCACCCTACGCGCCACCTTGCTCCCCATTAGCTCAAATATAAATAAACTTTAAGAAAAAGTTTTTTTCCTCTGCCATAAAGAGATATTCTCCAGCATGGCCATGTCATATTTTTCCCCATTGTGTAGAAAGTTACAGTAATTTAAAACAACATTTAAAAAAAAAAAAAAAATCTGTACTAATGATTTGTAAGCTACAGGTCAGGAGGAAAGAGTAACTTATTTATTTTTATTCTCTTTTTATTAATCTGAGATATTATTCCCAACAGTTTTTTTTTTTTTTTTTAAATGTTTGCTTACAGTTACTTATCACATATTTTGCTGTCTTACTCACAATATTTAGTAATGACAACTACACTTTGTTCTGCTCTTTCTTAAAAACATCAGACTGACATTGCTGGAGTAACTGATCACTGTTGTCTGGAATCCTTCCTGTAACCGTATCTACAGTACCTAGAGTTTGTTGTTTTTTTCTTTATCAGAGTGCGTTACTGGCAGATTCCCCACCAAAATGTCGACTTTCTGTTTTGCTTGATAGATGTCACATCAGTCTGAGTTATTTGTAGAAGTGAGTGGGAGTACTCTAAATGTCATTCTGATTCTCTGTTGTCTCTGTATCAGAGCTATGCAGCACTATGATATGTTACTGATATTGGTGACCAGTATGTAGATATGGGTAGATGTTGTCATGGTATTGAAAAAGAGAAAAAAATGTTGTTACATAAATAACCATGAGCTGTGTCGTGCGCATGACAAAGAAAGAAAGTGCCAGAGCAGCAGCCTTGTTCTGATGCATCTTGCAGATGCTCCATTAGACTGGCATTTTGAGAGTTTGGAGAGACTTGTTACATGTTTCACATGTTTTAGCCTGTGCCTAAGCAGTTATTGTGTCGCAGTGGGACCAGTCATCCTTTTTGTGGAAGCCACTGCTGTGTCCAGTAGTGTCACCTGGCTGGGTTTGCTTCGTGTAGTAAAGCAGGTGATCCGTTTGAAAGTAGCCAGGGCCTAAAGTATCCGTGATGGTCTGTGCCATTGGTCAGTTGTGGTTGTCTGACCTGCCTTTTGATTCCTCCTTTTAGATTCCAATTCTTGGCTCATCCTACTTCATCTAGAAATTTATATAAGCTTCATATTCACCCCACCCCCACCCCACCTGCATTTCAAGCATTCAACTTGGTTTTCATTTTAGTAAATTCTTTCTTCGTTTTGTTGCCACTATTCTTTATTTTAGCTTATTTCAGCTTTTTGGTTAACACTTGTGTGTGTATGTGTGAAGCTTTTAAGGACCCCAGGCAGAAAAGCGTAGTCACTGTGAATGGAGATTTTAATTAAACAAACAAACCCATGTTTCTGTTTCTCAGAATTCAATTTTGACCTAGTTAAAATTGTTACATGGCTCTTCCTTCTTTATGCTCTGAATGAACTGGCCATCAGAACATCGCATCGGAATAAGATCATCAGTGATTTGACATTTCATGTGTCAGTGGTTTCAGTTATGAGGCTAATCACTATTAGAAATAGAAACTAAGTAGAAATATTGTCCAGGCATCACGAGCTGACATTAATGCTTCTGTGAGACAGTTATGGGTCACCTTGATAATCTATTCAATAACACAACACAGAGGGAATTGTCATTGCATTGACTTGTGCACGACCTGAGGTGATCTGCAATACCTGTCTGAACATTGTTCTCAGAGGTCAGAGCTCTGCTGTAGCTTTAACTTTAGTTTCATTGTATAAGAACAAATGGGCCTTTGATGTTACCCATTATTAACATCTTCCTGCTGTATTCTGTCACTTGAGACTCGCAGACAGGTTTGTGTATTGGTGCATGGCCGTATGTGTCACTATGCGAAAGGATTGCTTTCTTGTCAAGGTGAGTCTGCAAGAGAATTTTCTCTCCTGTGTTGTTCATATAATTTTAGGGGCGATCGTGGCTCAAGAGCTGGGAGTTCGCCTTGTAATCGGAAGGTTGCCGGTTCAAGCCCCGGCAGGTCGTTGTGTCCTTGGGCAAGACACTTCACCCGTTGCCGACTGGTGGTGGTCAGAGGGCCCGGTGGCGCCAGTGTCTGGCAGCCTCGCCTCTGTCAGTGCGCCCCAGGGTGGCTGTGGCTACAATGTAGCTTGCCATCACCAGTGTGTGAATGTGTGTGTGAATGGGTGGATGACTGAATGTGTAGAGCACTTTGGGGTCCTTAGGGACTAGTAAAGCGCTATACAAATACAGACCATTTACCATTTAGAAGTAAAAAGTTGCATCTTAGATGTTCGCTATTCTTTGTATGCCTTAAAGTTAAACGATAGGTGAGCTGTAGAGGGGACTAGTTTGTAATAAGAAACTTTGAAATCTGCACTATATAACATTTACTAGCCTCAGATATTTTTTTATTTTGATTGTAGTATTAATCAAATAATTTATATATATACTAAAGCTAGCTCCTATGGAAGGTCATTTCTTCAATCTTTAATGATTTCTGTTTATTGAAGTGAACATAAATCATGAAAGTAGTAAATTATTTTTGCTTCAGTGCATTACTATTTATTGGCTTTTTTTCTCTGCACTTTTACTTAACTTTTTACCTTTATCGTGAGATATATAAAAGTGCTTAACATCTGTCATTTTATATGAGTGCTGTAGAGCTGCTTTTTGCACCTGTTCACCACATCTCATAATGACAGGTTGTAATACGCTGATATTGAGAACCCCTGCCTTGAGTTCAGCCTGACTATGCTGAACAATTGGACCCACTCAATAATGTATTACATCCACTTTAGCACTCAAAGAAAGAGCTATAACTCCAACTTCATCAATTCCCATTGTACTACTGCTTTTATTAGATTTGATTGCTAGAGCTTACATGTATTTGATTTCAAATTGTCAAATTTCTGGCTTTGGCAACTTCTAAGCCACAGTTACGACTGACGCAGTAGCCATCTCGTACAGGAACTGTTCATCAGCAGATTGCCATAAACATTTATACTTGCTTGTTTAAAAGAAGACTCCGGCAAGTCAGGCTCTTCAAAAGCACAATAGATGTAGGATTACAAGAAGTGGAAAAAGGAAGCAGAGCAGTCAGTTTTCAGTAGAAACTCTACTATCTACTATTCCTCCTGATAGGTCATAGGCATGTCTGTAGTGACCAGCGTGTTTGCAGATCATACCTTCAACCCAGCTGTGCAACAAGTTAAAAACTGGACGCTTTTCAGGGTGGGAACTGATCAGCCAAAATTACACCAAAGCACTCTGTGTGCCAGCATATTTATGGTTGCCTATGCTGCTGCGAGGATGATAACAAAGACAATAAACTTCCTGCTGGTATTAACAAAGGACAGCAGCATCATACAGCCTCAGGTTACTAGCCTTCCCCAACCTTCACCAAGACAACAATAAATGCCCTGAAAGTAGCAAATAAACTTTATCATTTTTATCATCAGGATGCTCCTATTTCTTACAAATAAACAGTACTGGAAATGTAACAGTCCCAGATGTATAATAATCCTGAGAGAGTTTATATGCCAGTGATTTTTGTGAATGAATGAACTCATTATAGCTCCGAGATTATAGAAGTAAGCTTAATCTGTCTTTTCTTCTGAATGCATAGGGTCTTTTCACATCTTAAGGGAACTCCATAGAAAAAAATACTTACTCTATAAGAACCTTTGGAATAATGTGAAATTTCCTGGCGCTTCTAAAACACAGCGCATTTCTTCCAGAGCTGCAAAATCAAGCCAACATGGAAGTGGCAAAAAACTTCCAAAAAGGAGCCAGTCCCATAGACTCCCATGTTTAAACCCCAGATTCACAGCATTAAAAGCCTGGTATGAAAAACTGTTTTGTATGGATAGTTTTCCTCCTCAGAAATCTGAGTGGATGCCACCTGGATGATTGAGCTGGGGTTGCTTTGCATCTACTTCGTTGTGTCCTTGATGTGGGCCTGTGTGATTTTGGAGCACTTTTAATTGATTATTTGGTTGATATTATACCTTGTGTGTTACACACCATCCAAGAAGTTTGTCCTTCAGTGAAATTCAAGTGTTTTATTGGTCTTTTACTTGGCACTAATTAGTCGATGGAATATATGACTGTACCTTCTACCTATAGTTTTCCCTCATCTGTAAGATGAGCTTCAAAAACTCAAGCATGGCAGTGGCCAAAACACCAATGTTGTCCTATCTAATGGGTGCCATGGTGGCTACTTCTGCCCTTTCATACTTCTTGTGTTATAAAAGCACAGCGTATTGTTCAGTCTTCTTTATTCATGATTTTTGCACCTGTGTATGCAAAATGTGTTTGACAGTATAGCAAAGAAAAAAAATCAGTTCCGCTTTCATTGTTTCTACATGTTTTAACAGGGAACACGGGTCATTTGTTTACACTGTGAGTAGCCACGGCATAATTAAGTCATGATACGGAACTACAATATTAACAGTAATATTAACATCAGAAACATATTTTTTTCCCATGCTGCCATTCAGACATCCCTCTGGCACTAGTTAAAATAGGTGTGCTGTATATGTACCATGATTCAACGGGCACACTGCGTGTAATTTATTTTCTCTAAATGAGCTATGAAGAGCAGTGTGCCCTAATGAATTGGGCAACAGATACTGCTTCTGAATACTTAAGTGGGATGCAAAAACTTTGGGTCAGTACAAAAACCACAACTCATCTGGTGCACCCCAGGGGGCTTGAAAAAGTATTTTTCAATATATGTGAAACATGTATTCTGCACCTGTTATCTTTATCTTTCTAATTTAAGGGCACCAACTGTTCTGCGGTATGCAGTGTGTTGATAAATGACATTTATGTGTGTAGCAGGGATTCTCAAGGTTTTTTTAGGCCATGAATACCTTGGGGGAGAACCTTTCTGGGTACTGCCTTGTGCATCAAAGGCGTCATTAATGTCATTAATGACATCATATTTTTTTTCTATTTGCAGTTAGATAGATTACCTTAAATTAGCATGTGCATCAGTCGGTAGACTGTTTCAGTTCTTGGAATTGTGTTCCAGCTTAGTATGTATTGTCACAACATTCAGGTTGATTGATCTGAACTCACTCAGTGTTAACAATGAGCTTTTTCCAGCAAGTGTATTCTTCAGCTTTCAGTTGGTTTACTGTTTGTATTCTTACGCAACTTTAAAAAAAAAAGTCACCTCACAGGACTTTGTTATAAGGTAAAGACCTTAAAATAATATGCAGAGAAACCCTGTAAATTCTCAGTACCTTAGCAACAGGTACTGGTTCGCTTCATATGACCTGTGGCCTCATCATGGTCATTTTTTAATGGGTCAATTCAATCGAATCAATTTACCAAATTTTTTAACCCTTACTTTTACCCTTACCCTTACTGCAGATCTGTTAATAAGGTGTCCCAGAATAAACTAAGAACTACTGGTGTATTCAGTTGCTGCTAAATAAAAGATGAGTGCCCACAGAAACTAACAGGCTGCCACATATTTTAATATAATGTGTGCCATTATTGAATCCAATTACCTTGTGAAATGTAAGAATATTAAGTACCTGTTAAATCAGAGTGGCGATTGGCGATCTTATTCAAAAACAACAAATTTTTTCTGAAAAATAAAACCTCATTATCTAATAGCATGTACAAATTTATGCAGTCTGCACCATATATACATGAAGCTATCAAAGAACAGTTGAGGAATAGGACATTTACCATTTAATTTTCATCAATTAAATGGTAAATGGGCTGGTATTTATATTGTATAATTATGCTCAATTGAGCACTTGCAGCACTTTCTATTCATTCACCCAGTCACACACACATTCATATGGCGTTTTTGTCTATACAAAGTATACTTCAGTATCCCAGCTGGAAAGGTTGGTGATCAATCCACCAAACTTCCATTTGTTGCACAATCCGCTCCATCACGTGAGCCACATCCATCCCAATTACCAATAACCAGTTATTTGTTTCAAAATAAACATTTGCATACCACAAAACTGTACAAAATTAATACCAGTACAGTTTGAGAGATTTGTCGAAGGAGTAAAATTAAATTAAATGCCATACATGTACATATTAGTTCCATTATAGATCTTGAAAAGTCTTTCAAGTGTATAAATGGATCAAACACCCATTTATTCAGTCCAGCTTTCATGGTGTAATTCTTATAGGGGTTTTTTGTTATGTATAATCTTACTCGTTTGCGTATTAATTATCTATATTATATGGAGAATGCACCAAGAAATTCACTTCCCATGCTGACCATTTTTATTTCATTGCCATTTTCCAGTTAAATTTTCATTTCAGTACAATTAAATTTGATTTATACACTTCCAATTCACAGCAACAGACACATCAGAGCCCTTCAATATTAGAGAGAGAACCCCCGCCAATCAAACAATCCCCTTTGAAGCTGCATTTGGCAAAAGTAGAAAGGAAAATCTCCCTTTTATCAGAAAGAGATCTCCCACAGAACCAGGCCCAGTGAGGCCCATGTATCTCCATCGACCAGCTGGAGATGAGGGGAAAAGAGGAGAGCATAGAGACACGAGGACAAAACACAAAATATGGGAGTCATGCAAGTTAGTGATAGTTAGTGTAGTAGTACCATATGCATGCAATAGGAGTGAAAAGAGAGAGTAGACTAGACATTCCCAGTGCATCATGTCCTCCAGCAGCTGGATCCTATGGTCAGGCTACTTATGATAGCATCATTGATGTATAGTTTAGGGTCACCTGATCCAGTCTTAACTAAACCTTTATCAAAAATTAAAGTTCAATGCCTAACTTTAAAAGTAGAGACACAGTCTTGGAGTTGATTGGTTAAGCCAATCAAGAGAACACAATATGGGAGGAATGCTTTCTCTATTTCTGGAGAGTGGAAGTAGAGATAATCACTGGTAGCAGTCTTGCTCCACTATTTTGAATCAAATTTTTAATAGTTCCATATTGCATTACTGTTTAAATGTGTTATTTTATCTTCATTCTGTCAATTGTGCATTGTCTATATATAAATATTAAAGTATAGAAATGTAATACTGCTAGAAGAACAGTTTTAGTTTATAAAGCTTAAATTATTGTTGGATGTCCAGCTGAAAAGTAAAATCATGTTGCTTTGTTGCAATCCCAATGATGATACTAAACATAACACCTCTTTGCAGCTGAATTTCAATCAGCGGTTTCATCATGAATCATAAAAATGCAGCATTTAAAGCCTTTACCAAAGCCTTAGTCAAGGTCATAGTTGCGTTATGCACTTAATTCATTCTTGAGCAATTATGTACTATTCTGTTAACTGAAAACAGAATCTGCTTTGATTTCTACCAGTGTTTAATTTATATGAAAATACTGTATTGTTAAGCACGTTTCCAGAGCTAGTTGTTTTTCCATTTATACTTAGCTACATAGCTGTTGGGCTTGAATTTAGAAAGCGAACTTTTCTAATCAATAATGCACCAAGCAGACTCAGAATGTTGTCTTACGTAACATCCGTATAGCTGGTTATCAGGACAGCATTATGTAGCTTGGCTGAAATTTCACCTTCCTGCCTAGATTGACTGGATAATTGAAGGCATTAGAGATGCTTTAAACACCAAATAACACCATCACAATTGGTTCATTTTCTTCTCAGTTTGACTCTCTTTTTCATCAATACCCTGCCTAAATGGTTTTTTAATTTCTGAGATAACTGTTGGAGTTTATGAGAACGCAGCATTGTTCTCAAGTGCTGACTAAGCACTCAGACCTTCATCGCTGTAAAGTTTCTGCAAATTAATGTGAGATGATGGCTCACATGTCCCTCACTATCCAGGAGACAAATGGCAGCTGGACAGGTTGAGTGATTGAGTCCCATCCTGATGTAACTTGTGCTGGATTACATCGCTTCTACTGCTGCTGCTGCTGCTGTGCAGGTGTCTAATAGGCAGAAGTGCATTTAAAAAATGTGAGAAAGTTGGAAAGAGAAGGAGAAAGATGTAAGGAGTGAGACTGAGGGTCAGTAGTGAATCCAGGCAGATCAGTCAGCCGTGAAGAAGTCGCATGTCAGTGTTTCAATAATGATGCAGGAGAGTATGTAGAAGGTAGGAGAGACACTTAAACTCACTGAAAGAATCCTTGAGTATCAAGTAGGTTTGACTTTAAATATATGCTATGTGTAAAACCAAAAACTTGTTGGTTGTCCTTGGAGAAAACAACAACTTAGCTTTATTGTAGTAGAACAAGATGAGAGAAGCGCAATGCTTGCTCGAGGTCGGTGCTGGGTGAAGGCACTCTTCATTCATAAGAGATTATTCTCAAAATCTCATGAAACCACTTTCAAATATAATTTAACATCTGACACTTTATATAATAGTTTTTTGTTTGTTTCTTTTTAAATATAACAAAAAACGAAAGCTCTGTATTCATTAGTGAAATCAAATCTTGTCAAGGATCTGGCATGAAAATTAGTGACATGAAACCAAGTTTTTATATGCACCATTTCTCACAATAGCAAGCCCTTTTGATTGAATGCCAGGCACTGGAATTAGAGATTGTCGCATTCAGAGTGTTTCCTGCCATCACTGATAAAATTATACCTGAGACCTGTTGGGGCATGATTGAAACTGACAAATTGTTTTTTTCTCTCTGTGTATCACTTCTTTTGTTACCAGCACATAGTCAAATCCTGCTTTAGCCTACGTAATGCTAAATAGGAAGTGGGATCGTCCACATTAATGAGATGAAGAATTTATGGTGGGTATATGCCCCCCGGATGACCTTGCGGCCTGGTGTTCTGCCAAAAACAACAAACGGGCTTCATTAGCAGTCTGAATGGGGACTTATGCTGAAACACATTAGTATGATGGGTTCATAAATATATGGATTAAAGTGACAAATTATTGCCATATTTTTCAGGTCATTTCAAGTGACATTATCATACTGTTTTTAATGGGATGTTTGGAAGAACATACAAATTGCAATTAATTAAACATTTTTAAAAGCTAATATTTCAAATGTAGTAACACAAAAAGTGCAGTTTTTTCAAGAAAGGTTTTAGCGATTGCACAGCAAAGCAATTTGCAGATTAATGTGGACTATAAAATCATATTTAATGATTATTAGGAATATGGAAAAGTCATAACTTCAGCTTTTGATGCAGTTAAACTTCTTGCATTTCCTTTTAAAACCAATGACCAGACATTTTTAGAATTATTCACATAACACGTTAACATAAAACATACTAAAGAAAACTTTATTAATAATCAGTTTTTCTTTAACATCATACTGCTAGAGACAGGTGTTGAATCCAGACATACACCAAAATATAATTAACTAAATTGATAAAATGATAAGCTCATGGCATTTATGCCATGTTAAAATTAAACCAACACGTTTAGGGTCTGGCAAATCTCTTCAGTCAAATCAACAGCTTTCATCAAGATGTGAATTTACACCAAAATAAATCGAGGTATTATTGTAATAAATCCTTAAAGCTCCCTGCTTAAGAAAATGCTTTCAAAGCTTCACTCCCTCTTAGTGTATTTTAATTAAGACTTGAATTAAATGAAGTGTTAGACAGCATATAGGTGTAAGTCTCTAATGGGTGTCTGTGTTTATAAAGTCTTGGTTTTAGTTTGAGAAATGTTTTATCAGTGTTAACTTTACCTCATGGGCATGGGATGATTGCTTTGATCTTTATCTTTTTACCTGTACAAGAATGTTTGAACTGCTGTAGTTTAAGAAGCACAGAGCAATGCATTTAAAATAGTTTGCTTTTTCCCTGCTGTTTGAAAAGTGTCTAATGTGTATGGGAGGTTTATTTTTATATTTCTGTGCACGCTGTTGATGTCAAAAATCTCTAACACCCAGTGACAGAAGATGTATTTATTATATGGATGATTTGTGTTTTTACGAATGTGGGTGATTATTTTAAAAAAGAAAAGAAAAGAAAGAAAGCAGTATTCTTGGGTTGGCATAAGGATGCTTTTAAATCTGAATGCACAATGAAAGTTGGCACTTGTTGAGGGGCTCTTAGCTTTGGATTTATGGGAAAAAGAAAACCAAGGGGGGGTGAATATAGCAGGAAACTCACTGAAGGATTGGTCTGTTAGGGTGAGTCAAGACCTGTGCATGAAGGAAAAATGCCAATACTGCTTGATCTAGGAGCCAGTCGAGATGGTTTTGGCATCTGATTAGGTCACCTCCTAGGTGAGGTATTTCAGGCATATCCAACTGGGAGGAGACTGCTGGGGAAGATCCGGGGAATGTTGTAGAGATTATGTTTCCCAGTAGAAAATGCATGGCTGGAAAGACTCGACATTTTCAGTGTTATGACAACAGAAACAAGGTTCAGCAGTCGTTCATGTAGATCATTTGGTCATGGGTCCTTCCTTCCTCGATGTGAACTGACAGGTTTTAGATATCCACGAGAGCCTCCCGTGCAGAAGAAAAACTATAACTGCAGCCTTGTCACTACACATCCAACGCATGAGTCAGCACAGCTCCTCAAAGATCACTTGTGCGGGGAGCCCTCTACCTTTGATGATAAGTGACAAGCCAAAGGATTTGCACAGGTGAAGACAATAAACAACAGCAGCCTTGTCACTGCTCCCAAAGCTCAGCCAACTGAAGTGTTGTGAGCACTGCTCCTGTGCTGTGTTTTATCATTTTTAAGTACCTCATAAGATCTGGATGTTTAAAGAAACAGGCTTTGTGTGTCTGTAAGGTAAATATAATTCTTTGAATCCACTTAATACCTGCAAGTACTAAAGTGTATTAATATAACCAGCACATAATTCACAGTCAGTGTAATTCTTTGAGTCCAAATTTTCAAATGCACTACACAATACATAATAATATATTCACTTAATAGCTTGATATCTTGGTACATAGAGGCTGGAGAACATGTTCACTGCGTTTTTGAATGTGTTATGACATATGTAAAATATGTATTTAAATGTATTATTTAAAAGTATACACTACTGTAGATCACATTATACATTTTGTGCTTCAAATATGGATAAAGTAATCATTTTATTATAATGATTAAAACTTTTAATGTGTGTGCCTCTTGTGTAAGTTTGATTCGGAGGTTGATTTTTAAAAGGATTTCTTTGTGTCCCCTGACAGTCATGATTGGTCTGATAGTTCAAGGCCTTTAAACTGTAGGTTATGCTCGTCTGTCACTGAGGAAAATCATTTGTTTCGATAGTGACTAAATTGTTTGTGTTAGCCCAGTTTTAACTTTTATTCAAGGCCTTAGGGAGCAATGGTTTTCCATTAAATCAAACGTTGTCTGCAGTGATTTGTATGACTTTCAGATTTTTCTTACAATTGGCTGATAAAATCCATGCAGAGCACGCAGTCCTGTGCGTGCTCTGAGAAGATTCCATTCAGAGTATTTTATACCTGAAGCCTGTAATCTGTTTTGCGTCTCCTGTTGCTACATTTCACCTCAATGATGCCAGGCAGGTTTATGGTTAGCCATCACTCTTAAGAACAATAGGATCAAGGGTCAGCCTGAGCCCTTCTCACAGTGAGGCCGAGCAATATCACTCTCGAGACGAGTCCTCCTCTCTCTCCGCCAATGCTTATTGGCTGAAATATCTGCTCGCTGTGCCACTTTCGACATGTAATCTACTGCTGGCAGCAGCAGCGAGGGAACTCGATCATAAATCTTCTCTCGGACTGAGCATGTTTTATGGGTTTTACGTTCTTACTGCTAAACTATGCTTGAATGTTCCCGTAGTACTGGAGCTGAATGTAAAACAGCTGAGTATGGGAAGCAGTATCTGAAGAGAGCCTCGTGTTTTCTGGCGCCCACTGACTGACTGAATCCAGCCCTCTTGAGCCCGGCCGGGAAACTCAAGCTACAGAGTGTGTCGGTATTTTCACTATACATGTATGTGACTGAACATTAACACATGGTCATACTTCAGTGTTTTCACCCGCAGGTGCCTTTGATGGTAAAAAAAAACACTTTGTCGACATTTTTGTTTGTTGGGGAGAAAACTTACAAACATACAGTACAGCACTAGCGATCGAAGATTTCTGTAAATTTGAAACGCTCAACCCATTCTGTACTGTACAGAAGACACGGCGCAAGATTGATTGACAATGGTCTACAGCCAATCAGGTTGCAGAACACAATGCGCAACATAAAAAAAAAAAAGCATGGAAAATTGCACACACAAAAATCAGCGAAACATCGAGGCTGCGAAAGGTGAACCGCGTTATGGCAAGGGACCACTGTAGTTTTATGGTCAGTGTTGCTAGTTTAAAGTCTTCTTCAGTTTATCAATAAGTCTTTCTTAACAAAAACAATCAATATACTGTATATGAAAGACATATCCATTGATATCACAATGGTCCGTGAACTTTGGTCTCTTTGGCCTTTTGTCCCCTAAAGTGAACATGATCTTGTCCCTGTTGTCCAGACATATTTAATTTCAGACCCCAGCTGACATTTTTTCATTTCATTTTGCCTTAATAAAGGCTATTCAGTATTTTTCTAAAGCCTAACCTGCCGCTGGCCTCAGACAGTTTTTTGACCTAAAAGCACTCGCACTCTCATTGGTTTTAACAGGTGAAATTACTGGCATTTATGTATAAAATTGTACAGCACAACTCTGTTACCCGATGTCAGTCAGCCTACCTTCTGTTGTACAGAATAGAAACGGGGATAAAAGGGATGAAAAAAAAAGTTTGATGAAATGCAACCGAATTTCAGCACCATGAAGGAGGCAATGAAAACTCTGCAGGATCTGTTTTACACTATGGAGGAAAGCTGTGCAAGCAGCTCTTGTCTGCTCTTTAATATCACGAAATTTTAGCAAACAAGTTTCAAAAGGGCGGCACGGTGGTTAGCACTGTTGCCGCACAGCAAGAAGGTCCTGAGTTCAATGCCAACATCAGGACGGGGTCTTTCTGTGTGGAGTTTGCATGTTCTCCCCGTGTTTGCGTGGGTTCCCTCCGGGTACTCCGGCTTCCTCCCACCGTCCAAAGACATGCAGCTTGTGGGGATAGGTTAATTGGATAATCCAAATTGTCACTAGGTGTGAATGGTTGTCTGTCCCTGTGTGTTGGCCCTGCGACAGACTGGCGACCTGTCCAGGGTGTACCCTGCCTCTCGCCCTATGACAGCTGGGATAGGCTCCAGCGCCCCCCGCGACCCTGAAAAGGATAAGCGGAAGCGAATGGATGGATGGAAGTTTCAAATGTTTTCATTTTTGTACCGTCATGCTATAATGATCATAGCTTATATTTATTCCGAAACTCCTCCTAGACAACTGGTCCAATCTTGATGAAATTTAATTTATTTCAATTCATTTCAATTTTATTTGTACAGTGCCAAATCACAACAATGGTCATGGTCAAGGCGCTATATATATTGTAAGGTAGACCCTACAATAATACATACCTACGAGCAAGCACTTTGGCAACAGTGGGGAGGAAAAACTCCCTTTTAACAGGAAGAAACCTCCAGCAAAACCAGGGTCAGTGAGAGGTAGCAATCTGCTGCGACCGGTTGGGGGTGAGGGGAGTCAGACAGGACAGAAGACATACTGTGGAGCAGAGCCAGAGATTATTAATAAGTAATGATTCGATGCAGAGAGGTGTATAATAGTGGGATAGCCTTGGAACTACCTGGGGTCCCAGGATTTGTAACATCTATATGCTGAATAACTAAAACATTTACTGCAAATAAAAAGCACTGCTTCTTTTTCTGTGCATTTGCATATAGAAACCACATTATCGAGGCCGGGTCATGAACCTACGTCGTTTTTAGACATGTAATTCAAAAACATTTATAGGCACATTACACATATGTTTTAATGCTAACCATAGGGTTTCAGTTTTAAGAACTGGCAAGTTTTTATTTCCTATCTGGGCCACAACATTAATTGTGGTTCAAAGATGCTCACAGAAGATGGCAGAGATGGTTCTAAATTGCTAGTAAAGAAATGTGTTTCCTTTAAAATTCTTAACTGTAGCCAACATACCCTCTTTAAATGGTAAAATCTAAACAAGTCCGTCTAAACTGTGTGGGGGGGGAAGTTATTTCACAGATAAATCGTCACTGTCTTTTTCTTTTACACCCTTTAAGTAATTTCTTTCAAGCTTTTAAGGACTGCAAAGGTTGACATTTCTTATCACGAATCATAGACCTGCATATGAGCGTGCACACATGCTTCTCACACTTTGATGATGAGAAAAGATAACAAGGTCTATACTGTCGCCTTCCTGAGATGCAGGGGTTAAACCTCTCTGCAGTCTTACAAACACACCAGGCAAATTAGGGAGACAAACTGTCAAGCAGTTGTTTGTAATGACAAAGGATATGGCAAAGCCGTGTTCATCTTCCCCCCTAGTTACATAAAGTTTTCATGGGAAAGGATTCCGACTGCCTATTCACAACAAGGTTTTCTTTTCCACTGTGCTACATGTCAGTCACCCTGGCCCAGTTTCATTGCATTTGAATGACAGCAGTTTCATTCGTTTTGAGTGATATGTAAAGCAAACACGCTAAATGATTTGAAGGAACACGGCAGAGTTTGGCATTCATGGTTTTTATTTACAGTGTTTATGTTAGTCATGAAAAAATCATCCAGCATATGTTAACAGAAATGAGCCAAATCATTCTCTGCAAATATGCAACTGGACTTCCTTTTCTCTGATTAATGAATTTTACCATATTGCAGAGTAATGATTAACAGTTTTCATGTTTATATCATAGAATTCTTACATATTACATTGGTTTGGGAATCAAATAATGTTTGCCCTAGTTCCATTAATTTCATCCATCCATCCATTCTTTTTAGCTTATTCAATAATGGCTCAACTAATTTAAATCAGTTAACTTAACTTGCAAAATTAATTATTTAAAAATGCAGAGTAGGTCTCAGCTACCTTTAGTGCCGTTACTCTGCCAAAAAAGAGGTGTTGAAACATTTCTGTCGGGTGCTTCTCATATTACGCTTTAAAAAGCAGCTGCTACATTCTGCCCGATAATTAGGAATCTGACTTTGAAATGTTAAGTAAACATTAACCAGATCATTTCATGTAAGCTGACTGTCTTGCGTAGACAGTAATCAGCCCCAGTGTGTACCATTGGTGAAGCCTTCCTTAGCACACAACTCCTACCAAAATATAAAAATTCTACTCTAAATTATTTTAACCACGGAGAACTTTATGATGCAAGGTAATAAGAACCCCAAACCACACAATCCATTCCACATTGCAAGCCATTTTGCGCAAAGCTCCCCAGAACTGTTGGCAGAGCAAACGATACATAAACCATTTCACTGAGCATGTCATCATTTTTGTTTAAAGTCTTTCAAGCTTTAAACTTTTTTTTTCATGTAATAGGCAGATTCTGAAGTGAGAAGAAGCTGCACGTTTTTCTGCCAGTTTAGTTTGAACAAATCTACATAGATGTGCACAGAGGTTTAGTTCATGAATGTAAATACATAACACAAAAAACACATTGCCAACAAGAGATAAGTCAGTTTTTAAATGAATGTATGTTTTAGAAACCCCCTCAGCACGTTCTTTGTGTGCAGTGATATGCGCCAACAATTTTAATTTGAGAGATAAAGATACACAGAATATTTATTTGTACACTGTGTGTGTATATCTAATTATTTTTGTTTGGTTATCTGTAAAAATAAAAAATAAAAAAAAAATATGATGAAGTTAATTTCAAATATGTTTACTTTTAGCTCTTTCTACACCAACACAAAATATGAAGCTACAATAATAACACTTACATCATTCTTTAAAAACCTTCTTTAAAAACCTTGGGATATAGAGTTTTGCTATTATGGCCACCAAAATGTTGACATTGTTACTGATGACGGTGACGTTCCTTAATGCCAGCTGATCACACATTTCTTACCACAACCCAAAGTTGTAGGGAGGAAAACAGCAACTTGGCCCAATTTTAAGGCAATAACTGTAATAGGACTAAATAAATGTCAATCTGTAATTTTAGTTGATATTCTTTAATAAAAAAAAATGTGATGAGCATTTTTATGTAGTAGTTCAAAGTGCCTTTATTGGTTATTCAAAGTTAGGAACATTAGGATGATTGGTACAGTGAGCAGCGCTTTAAGTGTCATTTAGGATACAGGCAGTTTAGTTCACCCGTCTTCATGTCTGTGAAGGTTCTCAGTCATCCAGGTCATCGTAATCTAAGGAGCTCGGAGAGAAAAGTGTCTGGACTTCTTTAAGTTTCTTGAAGACATTTCCCCTATCATCCAAGCAGCTTCTTCAGTTCTAAGAGGAATTGGTGGAGAGTCTAAGAAAGGAAAAAGAGGAAACACACATGTAAAGAAAGCTCTTAAAACACGTGGTTATCCTAATTGGGCTTTCAACAAATCAGCAAAGATGCACAGAAAAGAAGGTCAGACACCAACTAGGAAGGATCAGAAGGACAAACAGAACAATATTGTTATCCCTTATGTAGCAGGTTTATCAGAGAAACTCAGGAGAGTCTTCTCCAAGCACGACATCCCAGTGTTTTTCAGAATCAGCAAAGCACTCAGACACAAACTTGTTCATCCAAAAGAAAAAAAACTCCCAAACACATACTTAACAAGGTAGTATATGCTGTACAGTGCAGCGAGGAGTGCTCAGACCTCTACATCGGAAAGACCAAACAGCCACTTCGTAAAAGCATGGAACAACATAGAATAGAATAGAATTCAACTTTATTTTCATTGCACATGTCAAAAGTACAAGGCAACGAAATGCAGTTTGCATCCATTCAGAAAGTGCTTTAGCAATATTATAGATACATTACAAAATATATATTAGCAATAGTATAGATATATAGATATATTACACAAATGGGTCTATTATAGGTATGAGGGTACAAAAATATGGGTCTGTTATGGGTATGTTACAGTGTACACAGTATGAAGGTATGTTATGAATATGCTATAACGTAATAAGTATGTACAGGCTATGAACAGGATATAAATATGAAAAACTATACAGAAATATGAAGTATGAAACTATACAAGTTGTAAACAGTTGTAGGACTATAATTATTATTATTAACATAGAAGAGCCACCTCTACTGGACAAGACTCGGGTGTCTATCTGCATCTAAATGACAAGGTCACTCTTTCGAGGACGCCAGTGTTCATATTTTGGATAAAGAAGACAGATAGTTTGAAAGAGGAGTGAAAGAAGCCATCTATGTCCACTGTGAACGACCATCTTTGAACAGAGGCGGTGGCTTATGACACCAACTGTCTGCCATCTATAATCCAGTTTTGAGATCCCTTCCCAGATGTCTTAACGCCCACTCACATCCTGGGCCATTTGACCTCAGTAAATCACAGGTTACGGGTGAACCCACAACCTGTTTTCACACCTTGGCTTGTATGATCGTATCATATCTATCTAATAGACTCCAATTTGTGCATGTAAATGGAGAGTCCTCTTCACACACTGAGGTTAATTATGGAGTTCCACAGGGTTCAGTGCTAGGACCAATTCTGTTTACATTATACATGCTTCCCTTAGGCAGCATCATTAGAAGACATAGCATACATTTTCACTGCTATGCAGATGACACCCAGCTCTATCTGTCCATGAAGCCAGATAACACACACCAATTAGTTAAACTGCAGGAATGTCTTAAAGACATAAAGACCTGGATGGCCGCTAACTTTCTGCTTCTTAATTCAGATAAAACTGAGGTTATTGTACTCGGCCCTGAAAATCTTAGAAATATGGTATCTAACCAGATTCATACTCTGGATGGCATTACCTTGGCCTCCAGTAACGCTGTGAGGAACCTTGGAGTCATTTTTGACCAGGACATGTCCTTCAACGCACATATTAAACAAATATGTAAGACTGCTTTCTTCCATTTGCGCAACATCTCTAAAATTAGAAATATCCTGTCTCAGAGTGACGCTGAAAAACTAGTTCATGCATTTATTACTTCCAGGCTGGACTACTGTAATTCATTATTATCAGGATGTCCAAAAAACTCACTGAAAAGCCTTCAGCTAATCCAAAATGCTGCAGCAAGAGTACTGACAGGGACTAGAAGGAGAGAGCATATTTCTCCTGTTTTGGCTTCCCTTCATTGGCTTCCTGTTAAATCCAGAATTGAATTCAAAATCCTGCTCCTCACATACGAGGTCTTAAATAATCAGGCCCCATCTTATCTTAATGACCTTGTAGTACCATATCACCCTATTAGAGCACTTTGCTCTCACTCTGCAGGCCTACTTGTTGTTCCTAGAGTATTTAAAAGTAGAATGGGAGGCAGAGCCTTCAGTTTTCAGGCCCCTCTTCTGTGGAACCAGCTTCCAGTTTGGATTCGGGAGACAGAAACTATCTCTACTTTTAAGATTAGGCTTAAAACTTTCCTTTTTGCTAAAGCATATAGTTAGGGCTGGACCAGGTGACCCTGAATCCTCCCTTAGTTATGCTGCAATAGACGTAGGCTGCCGGGGGATTCCCATGATGCATTGAGTTTTTCCTTTCCAGTCACCTTTCTCACTCACTATGTATTAATAGACCTCTCTGCGTTGAATCATATCTGTTATTAACCTCTGTCTCTCTTCCACAGCATGTCTTTTATCCTGTCTTCCTTCTCTCACCCCAACCGGTCGCAGCAGATGGCCGCCCCTCCCTGAGCCTGGTTCTGCCGGAGGTTTCTTCCTGTTAAAAGGGAGTTTTTCCTTCCCACTGTCGCCAAAGTGCTTGCTCATAGGGGGTCATATGATTGTTGGGTTTTTCTCTGTATCTATGAAGCGCCTTGAGGCAACTTTTGTTGTGATTTGGCGCTATATAAATAAAATTGAATTGAATTGAATTGAATTGAATTGATTAGGTAGAGGATCGATAGGTGTCCACGACCCTCTTGGGAACACTGCAATAGGGATTAAAATCTGGAACTCTCCACCAATTGGTCTGAAGAAGCTTCTCGGATGAGAGGTGAAACGTCTTTAAGGAAACAGACACTGATGCCAAACGCAGCCCGACTGTTCCAGATGCTTTTCTTTCCAAGCTCATTAGATTAACTCGTCTTCCTTTATTGCTTTTTTTTTTCTTTGAAAATTGATGATATTTCTTCTTTACCAAAAAGCAGCTCTAATATTATTATTTTTAACTTTTAAAGGTTTTTTTAAACATTGAAAAGAAAAATCAATCTATTTTTCAAATATTTAGGACCTTCACATACTGTGTGATACTATGTCCATGTTTCCATGAGGCAAGATTGGACATACCACTCTGTGACCACTCTGCTGACCTTTATTGTACACTCCAGGGAGCAGCTAGGACAGAGCTTTAGTTTGTGCTGTTAGACAGTATTCTCAAACAGCAGTGCCTTTACACCACACCACTGACTGTGTCATATAAATCAGCGACCTAATAATGTGTAGGTCCCTCCCTGGATCAGCCATGTTCTGGCACATCCCATGGATGCTTAATTCGATTATGAAGTAGTGTGTTTGGACACCAGAGTCAGTGCCTGCAGGTCATTGTTGTCCTCCTTGGGCTATTCTGAGGCAGTTTTTGTGGTGTGGCTGTAATTGAATGAGGTTTTCTCAGAAGCCACCAGCATCTCACACATCCTGTGACACCATTGCCCCAATGTGCCAGCTCCAGCAGTATCAGCTACCACACAATAATGGTCCCCATTTGGAGACTAACAAAATTCTGTCATGGCAGTGCTATTAATTATTACTTTGTTAGCCAGGAGATCCTGGTTTTCATCTTGTCGAGAGCTTTTTGTTTTGCGCTTTGTTTGTCTTTTTTCACATGTTGATTTGCCTCACTTTCCAGTCGCTCATGTTGCTTATGCAGTGCTTCAGTTATGTGCAGTTTTGTTCTGCATACATATTTTGTTTATCGTCAGCTCGGGTAGGCTCCAGCCACGATAGATGGACAACTGTTTGTTTTCCAGATCAAAATACAGCAGAACCACGCTGATTCAGTGGGATGTTGCCTGTGTTGCTTTCCATCTTGCTTGTTTATAACTTCCAGTGACAGAGAGCATGCTGGTACCTGCCAACTACGAAGACAGTAGATAGCGCAGTAGCTATTAACTGCCTAGTCAACTAATTATCCACATCCCTAAATGGTACAGGTCAAAGTTACACACACACACATGCATTCTAACACAATAATCAGCGTTCACCTAAAAGTTAACTGTTTTGGCTGCTCTGCCACATCACGGCCACATTTCTGTCTCTTCTGTAAGTTACCTCAGTTTCCCCTTTTCATATTTTTTAATAAGACAGAGACGAGTCGTGAAGTTGTTATATGCGTCATCGAGCAGCAACTCCTCAATGCACAAAATTTAATCATGCAACCCACACGAGGTGGACGTAATTGGGCACTGTTTTGGTGCTTTGGTAATATGCAGTGCATCCCTCAAATTAGGCACTGTAATTGGAACAAACATACTGGTCCTGCTTGCTTCAGATTGGCTGCGAAGATTTAATCAAGTGAAAGACTTGGACTTATCAATCCAAAGAGATGCCGTGTAAGGCAGAAGAATAACACATTAATATGATTTGCTACACACAGTGCTCACATGTTTTAATGCACATGCAAAGGCTGAAATTTTTTCCAAACATCTTAGAAAACATTTCATACAATATATGTATTCATGGGATTTTGGAGCAGGGAGTTTGTGATGAGCGCAGTCATATTGAGAAACCCAAATACATACACCTAACCCCTGTGCTAAGATGTAATCTGTGTAGGCAGTGATGCACGAATATTTTGGAACACAAAAATTGCACTGCGCTGTCCGAATTAAATAGGCACTCCCAGTCACGCCAAGCTTGAATGGTCACAGGCAAAGCAGGCACTGTCACTTCACAGGCCCACGCTCGGTGAGTTTCATCTGTGTAGCACAAATTCTGAGCTCTAAATTCAGTTATTTATTAATAACTGCAAATTAGTTGAGCTCTGGGACTCAGCCTTTACTCACTGTAATTAACTGTATTTTTCATGAAATGCATAAAAGGATGTTGATAGAACCGTTCAGTCATTTTCATGACTGAAAATGAAAGATGTAACATTAATAGGGATTTGTGCATAAAACATAAAGTTTTTCTCACAGGAGCAAGCAGAAATTTGATCATGGATTTGTTCTACATGAGTGCAGCTTATGTGATTATTCATGCAGAATACAGTCATATTTACAACAAACAATGCTCAACCAGGCAGCAACCGAGGCTCCAATACGTGGTGCATCACTTTGTCTCTCCTCAGAAAATCTAGTTGCTTTCTTTCTCTTAAAGTTTTGTAAATTACTTTGTAATGTGTGCCAGCTATCGTTGAATGGTGTGTGTGTTTTAATGGCTTTTCTAAGAGTGGAAAAAATTTCCATTTTAATGAATGACATGTTTTATTTGACAAAATAGGCTTTTCGCATTGCAGGTAAGAGAAATGTGACACCGTCACATGGACTAGAATAGCACATTAGTCATCTGTGCAAAAAGGTTTAATAATAGCGACGTGACACATTCAGGATTAAATGTTTATTGAAATATGATATCTATATCAGGTATGCACGCCCTCGTTCTCATAGCTTTACCAATGTTTCATCCTAACCTATAAAACATACCCAAAATTACTTTTAGACAAAAACCGAGTGCTTGTTTATGCAAAAGCGTTATCTTTAAAGAAATGTAAAAGCACACTAACTGTATAAAAATGTAACATTTTTTTGTTTGTCACTTTTACAGTAAAGTAAAACAAAAACATATTTAGTTCAACTAATTCCATCTAGCCTTTTAAAGGAGTTTTCAAACTTCAACTGCTTAAACCATTTCGTCTCGTTGTGAATCGTGCTGGAAGTCAACTCTGGCCACGTTGCATTAAAGGAAAGAAAACAGAGGAAGTACTGTTCCTTGAAGTCCTGTCTACTGCTTATTTTTGGTTTAGCCAGCATTCCACACTGTTATGTGACGGCTGTGTGCAGGCAGGAGAAGGACCCAAAGTGCAGACTCCGGAGACAGAAAGTAACTCAAAACAGCTTTAATGCTGAACTCAAAAGGGTAACAAAAACTAAGAATACAAAATGCACCTACGCAGACAAAACACACAGCAAGATAAAGGTAGATCGCGACAATGACAAACTGAAACACAGGGCTTAAATACATAGAGGGAGCAATCAGGGAAAGGACAACAGGAGGGAAACACAGCTGGGGCAAATCAGAACTGACGAGACAAGGAAGCGTAAACTGAAC
Organism: Perissodus microlepis; assembly: GCF_051167445.1. Lineage (NCBI taxonomy): Eukaryota > Metazoa > Chordata > Actinopteri > Cichliformes > Cichlidae > Perissodus > Perissodus microlepis. Next base: position 13,065,213 of record NC_140479.1, on the reverse strand, counting down.
ACACTGAGATAAGACAGAGACCTTCAAAGTAAAACAGGAAACACATAACACAGACTGAACAAAGACACAGACTCACATGCAGGCACTACAACAGAGGGAACAGAGACGTGGGACCAGGGCAGACACAGACACTGACTGGACACGGGGATATAGCGGACAGGGGAGACAGCAACTAAGGATTACACAGAGACAAACCATAAGACATGACTCTAACAAAAACCCAAAGACTAGAAATTATAAATAATATAAAAAACTCAAAAACCCTGGGTCAACGACCCAGGCATCCTAACACACACAAAAAGCAAATCATATCGCATTCACATTGATTTATGCTTTCTAAGCTCACAGCCCAGCATTCACTCCCTTGTGCTTCCTATTTAAACATAAAAAAAACATTCCTTTCATAGAACCCAGGGCCTAAGGTTTACAAGTAAACACCACTTAAATATTCCCTTTTAGTTTACAATATATAGGCAGCCTAATTTGAGCCTGGGCATTGAAGAAAACATGAAATAGAAATCCAGTGCATTCATCATCATGTACTGTAGCCCCTTTTCCTTGTTTATTCATTAAGGTTTTGTGTATACAAAAGAACGTACAAGAGTTTAAAGCTGGTAAACATATTTAACTGAGGTTATTATCAGAAAAATAATGAACTGTATATATTTCAGGTGCCATCTGGTGCAATAGTATCCTAAGGTCCATTCCATTTATTTCTGACTTGATTCTCACCTAATTTATTCAGTTATTTTGAAATCCTAATCAACAAGACAAGTATGTTTGCCATATGGATATTGGAATGCGTTCCTCCCTAAAATAGCATCCATACAGATCCCATCTGTGTACGCATCTTTATGCAGACAACCATTAAAACACAGCTTTCCTAGTTTGTTTTGTTTGTTGTTTGTTTTTTAATTCTTTCTGTAATTCCTTGCCAGATTGCTTGTAAACTGTTGGTTAACTGGCCATTAAAGGCCATTGAAATAAATTATTTTGGTTTGTGCAGTTTACAAAAGATCTCAAGTTTTTCCAGCTCGGGGGAGTCTCACACATGATCTTGGGTTCGTAGCCATAAATGTGGACATCATGCTAATGTCTTGAAGTAAAGTTGCATCATTCACAGTTAAAAAATAATCCTTATTGATCTCATATTAGGCCATCGTGCCCCACAGTTCATCAACTGTCTAAAATGGCAAACGTTTCAAAGAAATGGTTGCTCTTCATAAACAGGTTAACACAAGGTGATGCGGCTGCACTGCTCACTGCTCAAGCTGTGTACCTGAGATGACCATATTAAACATATCTGCTTTCCCTGATATCATACAGAGCCAAGAGTGCAAAAAAAACTACATGTAACACAGCTTTCAGTCTGAGGCAATCTGGGCTTTCTGCTCATAGGGATTACTTGTACATATGCTATTGTAAGTGTCTGAAGCTTTAGCCATGTTTAATATTTGTGTTCATGTTATACTTCACCAACTTAAGGTTGGAGCTAAATGAAGGGCTGGATGGATAGATGGAATTTAAAAACTGATTTAATTTCAGGTTCTTATATACATCTAATATCTACTAAAGCATTAAACTACTGAAAATCTAGTTCTTCTACATAGAGAAAAGGTGGCAAACCTTTCACTAAAAATTTTGTGACTGCCCAGGGACACTCTTCCCCTCTTTCTTCAATCATTTTCCTCCCTGTGTGAGCGTGAAAAGCTTATGCTGGATGGGCGCTGATGGCCAAGTCAGGCAGCTCTAACTGGTTGTAGCTTTTCACAAACAGCAGTCTGTCAGTTGTCATCTAAAATGGAAGAAATGAGCGAAATATGATGTGGCAGCGTTTTCGCCAAACTCTGCCATAATTCCCATTCTTCAACGTCTTAGAACTACGTGGCCCTAAGAGCTGCACATGTCTTTGTATTCATGTCCTTCTGGGTTGATTGGTAGTTCGTTGCACCTCCAAGGTTTCTACTATAAATGAATACAAGATACTACTGAAGTGGCTACTTTCTTAGTGAAAAAAATGCAAGTAAAATGTTTGAAGAATAAAAATCTTCAAGCCTCTTATGTCCTTGTTTATGTTCCACCAAGGAGTACAAAGTAGAATCTGGATGAGCAGTTTCCAGGACAAACTTTCTGCACATCTGTCCCATGTGCTGATAACAGGGAGAATAGCAGATAGCAGATGTGTTCTTTGCACACGCATGCGAGGGGAAAATTGTTCTAACATGCAAGGTACCGTGCAATTCTGATGACAGACAAATTATTCAATTAGGAGAGGGTGACTTTGTTCTTTTGTCTTAAGCCATCATCCATTTCCTGTGAACTTAACAGCATTTTTATGTTACTAAGGGAACATGTTTTAATCACAAGTGCTGTCACTCGATTGGAGCAATTTCCTGTGGCTCTGTAAAGGACGAGGGTGCAGAGTAATTGAATTTGGGTCATAATTAAAAAGTGCAAGGAGCCATGTGATCTCTCCCCCCACGCCTTTCATCTTCGTAATAGCGCAGCAGTTTACATTGAGAGGCCAGGTTTTCATCACTGAAATTAGTAATTTATTGAGGTCTTGCATGCTTTATGTGCCATGCAGGGTAGAGCAACAGCCTTATTAAATTGGATATGCAGTTTAATTTGACATTGACAAGAAAAAAAAACTCAAATGAGCTGAGGTTCAGCCATGTACAGAGGAGAATGGGCAGCAAAAGCAAAATAAATGACAAGGCTGATATCAGTTTGCCATGATAATATCCATGAGCATTTCCTTGAGTTGAACAAAAAAGTACCTTACATTATATTCGCAAAGAGAAGGTGATTTCCATTTTTTCTCTACAAGCTATTTTAATGTGTCTCTGCGGTTCCTTTAGCCTCCAACTCTGATATTTCCAACTTTTACAACTGCTGTGATATTTCAATCAGCACAATATCATTACTGTGGCTGTTGAGTTGTAACCTCTGAGTTATTCTGAACAGGAGGGTGTAGGTGGAATAACACATCTGATTATAGAACCGCACGAAGAAACCAGCTTAAAAAAAATCAATGGGAGAGAAGCAATGTAACTAATGGTTGCACGGATAGAGAGGAAACTATAGGAAATGAAATTATAACACATGGGAAAAGACAGAGACAGAAAGCAGATGGGATAGCTTCTGACATGTCGTGCCTCTCAACAATATACTGAATAGAATATTATATGACACGTGCATCAACTCAACACTGTGGTTTGGCTTAACACTTGCATTGTTGGTTGTTTGTACGCTGGCGAAATATAAAGATGCTACTGCTGCACTCTGTGTAAGTAGCTATGAATAATGGTGTCAGCAGATGTGGAAAATGTTGAGTCAACTGGACTGCTGCTGCTTTTTGGTGTCACTTTTATCCTTGCCATTGCTCACTGCTTATTATTCAAGACAATTACCTTACTGCAGTCCACTACATCAACATAAACAACCACCGCACAGCAGCAATTTATTTATACATAATTTATTTAAAGAATACATTTAATTCTGGCGAATAATGCCTAAAATGAAACAAAAACAATATACCAGCGTGTGACCTGGTAACATTTGAAACAGATTATCAGACGCTGATAGTTTATAAGTTATTACCAGACAGATTGCCCGTAGGAGGTCTCCTCCTGCTATTAATAGGCTCATTAACACATGATTTAATGGTGCAGTTCATTTTAACATTTTAAGTAGCCGGTATTGCATGTTAATGATGGGATTGTTTTTCTATGCAAAAGAAATACAAACTTTTTACCTAATCTCCCTGCACTGTTTGTTGTCGAAACACCATTCAACCACTGAAATGAAATATTTTAACATTCATTTAAACAGGCAGAATGTTGAAAGTTAGGATGAAGAGCCTTGAAAACTTTGTCTGAAAAGTTTCTCTGCAACTGATGGGTAAATTCACAATTTTCACTCTACAATCACCATTTTACCGCTAAATTGTAGGAAGATTTGCCTCATTAGAAACAAAGTCAGTTGTATAGTTTTTGATCTGTTGGCATTTGAGTTAGAAGACTGCTATTTAACTGGGGAAAAAAAGAGTTAACCTACACAGGCAGAAAGAGTTTGGTTTTGTCAGAGTTCCTGCTCTGACGGGAGTTGTTTTTTAATGTTTGTCACTGATTGCATTGTATTTTATCTGTCTGTTGAGCCTAGTATTAGGTGGAGGAGGGCGCCTACTGACCAATTATGAGTGGCTGATTACATCTGATAAAGGCCATTTATTGAGCAGCCTGATATGTAAATCAAGTGCCAAAGTAAAGGTAATGAAAGAACGGTGTGTTGAGAAAAATATGATGAATTTATAGCTGCAACATAAAAACAGAGAACAAGTCACACACATAAACATACTTGTACAAAGCCAGCTGGTCACTGCAGCGGAGAATCAAACTGAATGTGACTTTTTTGTGTGTTTCATTGGTATGATCCCACACACTGGTGGGCCACTGGGAGAGTTTCTTGCTCCTCCAGATGGACAGGCTGCCCCTGGTTATTGAGGCTCTTCTGTCATGGTGGCAAAATGAACTGGTGCCTCTTTTTTGTAAAGCTCAGATACTTTTCAAATAAATTCTGAAGCCTGCGAAAATTGGCAAGAGATATCAGAGTGCAGATGGGCAGTTAACTGACTAAACCTGCCTGTCACCATTGAATAACAAGATACATAATCCTGTTTCATAAGCTTTTTTTTTCTTTCTTTTTTCTCTTTTTTGGGTCCACAACCACCTTCTTCATAACACCAAAGTCATTCTTTTTGTGTTGCTTTGTCTGCTGGAACCCCAGGAGATTTAATATTATAAGAACAGTAACCAATGGACAAATAGCAAATAGCTAAACATCAGTTGGGCTTCAATCGTAACTCACTGATGCTCAGCCTTTTAGATCATCATTTACCTGTAACTGTTAAGTAACATGTTCATAAGGTCAGCAAAACGTGAAGTTTATTGTGTTTTCTTTTTTAATCCTATGTATTTTATGCAGCGTGCTCAATGGTTTGAACTCATTTCATTTAGATTATGATTTCCAAGCTAACGTCCACGCTGTGTGCTAAAACAATTTACTGATGACGGGATCTTCGACAGGGGATGCCAAAGATAACATTTCATTACAAGACTGTAATCATCATCAGATCTGATTTAACACTTGCTCAGGACATTAGCAAAATGTGTTCTCTACAGAGCTGAAGAAGGAAGCTCAGAAAATGAAAATGGGGGTGACTGTAGGCCTGCCATTCTTTTGATATATAGCCGTCATGTACATCTAATAGAGAAATATCCCAGTCATCTTTTAATCACATCATACCCTTCACCATTCCTGTCTAAAGTTCTCTATTAAATCATTTCAGATCAAAGTACTTATGGTCAGCAAAAATTCCATGTACAGTTTCACCTTTATTAATTGTAGCAAAATTTATTTTAGTTTTGTGTTGTGGAAATGCAGATACAAGAAAGATAAGTGTGCATTACTGCAAGTATTTTTTAAGCTTCTCCTTTCTCTTAGAGTTATCTTTACATAAATGATCTGTAATATTTCCCAAACGGTGCAGGAAGTAGCCGGGCTGTTTTCTGGCTGCTGTGCTTGAAAACAGCTCAATTGAATTCGACCCTTTGAGTCGAACCTAAAATAGCGACTTCACCAAATAGAAACACCAACTCCGCTAATGCGTCTTTGCAGCGGGGCGTGGACGGCGGGGTGGCTGCGGGGGGAGGTGGACACACCTGAGCTGCATCAGCTCGTCACACCTACCCTGCATATAAAAGGACTAAACTCGGTCCTGACTGGGTTGTTGTTGTTGTTGATGTGCGCGGCTGGCAGCTGAAAAGCTGCAGCCGAGAGTGTAAAGTTGCGACAACGGGGAATAAAGTGTGTGTGAAAGTGAAGAATGTGATTAGGTTCATCATTCTCAGTCTTCAATTTAGAGTTGAAAGTTATCTTATTTTGTCTTACGTGTGTATCAATATAGACTTTATCGCGTTGTTTGAAAATGATCATCATAAAAAAGAACATTTTAGTTAAAAAATTACATTTCACTTCACTGTTTGACTTCTTGCCCCATTGGCTAGGTTGTGTGTAATCAAGGTGGAGTTTACCTTGATTACACTTTATTCAGGCATGACCATGAACTCAGGCTGAGCACAGCAGCTCAACCAACACCCTGCTACATATCCAACCAGTTATCTCTTTTAGACCTTGCTATTTAAACCGAATTAGCCTTCCCACAGCCGCTGAGCGCCAGCAAGCCACTTTGCAGCTTACCTCTACTCCAGCTTCACCATTTCATGCTGTTTATGACTAAATTTATTTTCATATATTTTGTCACTAATGTGGTTTATCCTGGGTCTTGGTCCCGCTCTCCCTGCTTCTGACCTTTCATGACTCCAAACAGAAGGGATAAGAGGACAATTAATTATTGCTCATGGAGTATAACTTATTGGAAAATCCATCATAGATCCAGGTTTCAAAATGGAAATGAAACTGCCAGGTCAAAAGAGAAGTCAGTGTGCAGTTATCAACACATCAGCTCTATCTTTGAGTATTCATGAGCTTCTGGGAAAAGGCACATGTGTTTTCAAAAACTTCTGCAATTCACATATCCTGTAATTACTGAAAACAAACCTTTCTGAAGTAGTCACATTGCAGTAGGAGGTGTGACCATTGATTACCCACTTGGTCTGCCTTTGGATTTTCTTTTTTTTGTCTCTGTTTTTAGGCCATCTGAAAATACCACACTGACATGAATCCCTGGTGGACTCACTTGCATCCTGTTTTTTTTTTTTTTTCCTTTTAATCTGGGGTTGTTTGTTTGGTTGGGTTTGCTTTCATCCTCTGTAATTTGCTTGGGGCAGATTGTTCATTTTTCAGTCACTGAATAATTTGCTCTGCACTGTAAATGCAAGATAGCTGTATTCAGGTGTGACTCATCTGAATGTACAATGGCTAATGCAGTTTTAGTCTGCAAATTATGTGAAAGCCTCGTGATTACTGTCGTCTAAGCCATTCTTCCAAAGTTGATAGTGTTGACAAACTGCCAAAATCAAGCAATTTTGTTATTCACTGTCTAAAAGGTATATATTTGTTGATACCAAAGTTTGGCTTCCTAGAATGAGGTGTATACGGAGTTATTTTTCCCGCATAACAATTTTTTTTTTTTTTTAAATCTTGGAGACATCTTTGAGAGAGAGATTAAAAACATGTCCCTAATATGAAACAACCCTACTTATCTCATCCACCCTATCAGTCTAGTGGCATTACAGCATAACAGATACCATTCAAAAGCGTCCTGCATAGCGTGGAGAAGTGGCATTCATTCAGCTCGGCTATGTCAGGCCATTCAGTCTAATCTGTACTTTTCTTGACATATTGGCTTAAGCTTGTTGTGCACTATGCCATTTGACAGTCAAAATCAATGTGGCTTAAGTAGAGATCCCGATCCAGCAGCAATCCCCACACCCACCTCTGAAGTCCTTAAACCCAGTTGCCTCCATGCTTACCTATTTTGTACGAGCATCATTTTCAATCAATCTCATCTTTCCACCATGAAAAAAAAATACCACTTCGATCTAAAATAGCCAGAATGATCAAAATCACTGCCTATGTCTCTTAGGGGGTAAAAATTCCATTACCATGTAAAGCAGTTTCCATTTCTGTCCTCCCCTTCCTTTGGTTTTACTGCAGATACATTCAACAGGGTACTTGGACTCTGAAAAACCTTTTCCATTCTGTGCACTCAGACTTGAGGACCCAAGTTAAATGGCTTTGCCAATACTATAGGCTGCATTTTGTTATTACCGGCATATTATAGTTTAAATTTTTCTGCCATAGAATCACTCGTTTGGTTTCTACAGAGAGCCGCTCAAGCAACAGGAGATATTGTTGAGTTTACTAGTTTATTGAATGAGCATATTTCTGATGTAAAAGACAAAAGTGCAGTCATTTCTCTTCTCTGGCATATTTATGCAGCTTAGCTGTGTTTCTTTCGTTCCACTTTTGACAACAGATATGTTGCATTTCATCATAAAGGAGTAAAAATACTTAATGAAAACATCACCAAATTGCTGTAAGCTTTGGACGTCTGTCCTATATTTGTAAGAAAACAAAACAAAATTCTCTCTCATCTACGTCTTATAAGCAACTATATGAAACATCTAGGTTTAAAGAAAGTTCTATGGGTTACAAAGTTTAAAACTTTTGTCACCTGCAAGTGTTTTAATTATCTAGGATAAAGCTGTAAAGACAATTATGTAAAAACAGTATACACATGTGCTCTAATAGGGTCAGAGGTTAGCTGAAATAAGGCCCAAGCAGACAGTTTGGGGCTACAGCTGCCTGTCTTGGCACCCCTGTCACTTTTGGAGCTGGCCTCTAGTGGCCATTTGAGGGAATGGAGTATTTGATATTGCTACTTAAATCATTTTTCTATATTTTTATCAACTGAATTTAATCATATGACTAAACAAAAGCTAATCTAGACCGTATCTTCAGTCCAACTCGGGATCACCCACACACATGGACAATAGTCCTGTATATGAGGCAGTTATAAAGCTTGTCTCTGTGCAGTATGCTCACTCTGGCAGTGTCCACCTCACAGCATTAGGGAAGCATTACCACACTGAAAGAACATACAACATAATTCACGTCTTTGTCTATTGTTTGTCCTGATAGATGAGAGTCACAGATAATGCAAAACAGAACCCATAACAAATAAGTCGTAATGTGGTTAGGACATAAGCAGCCTACGAACACACACATGCACACACTCACAACAAATGAAAATTAAAAGAGCTACGTTAGCCAGAGCAGAGCACTAGGGGAGCATAAATGAAAAGCATTATGAAATGAGAATTGTCAATTGGCAGCAAAGATTAGTCGGTCTGAGCTGTTTTGTTCTGTTTTCCTGTGGTGAAGAAAACATTCCCATTATGAGAGAGTCTTTGAAAAAACAGCAGTCTGCACAAAGGTCAGGTGATTTTAAATAACCAGCAGGCCTTTATGACACAGAGGACCATAATGAGAATTATTAGCATCTGCACTCAGATTAGTAATGTATATCTATTTCCCACATGAGGGGTCTTTATCATCCATTATCTTTTTTTTTGTATTTTTATTTAGGGCTACTGTGCCTCGTATGGTATACTATTAATTAGATTTAAATGTTTGACTGATGTATTCTGGTAGCTCTTTTCGTATCCACCGCTTTGTTAATGAGTCCCGTGAGTGCCAGCACAGACATAGCATGAAAAACATGAAAATAATTGAGTACACTAAGACTTGCACAGAATTTTATCCTGTTACTGGACAGAAATCAAGTTTGCAATGTGCTTCCAAAGTTTTTGGACCCCTTCAATTTCCAGACACATGTTAAAGCTAATTCCTCATCAGTCTCGAGACAGTGCTCTATATTGATAAAGCAGTTTTGTTTTAGGAGTGTTTTGTTCCTTTTTATTAAAGTGAAAAGGCTGAAAAATCCTGAAAATTCATATCATCATTCATAGTCAGATCTTTGTTATCACTGTAGCTGTTGAGTTCCGGTCCATCGTGCTTCTTTTGAGCATTATTGAGATTGCAGACCTTGAGAAGAATACAAGAATGTTTCTGCAGTAGCACTAAGCATGAACTTGGCACACTTTTTGCTACTACTGAAGAACATAATAGGGTCCGTCGTTCTTAAATAAACTAACTTTGGAACCAGCAGCAGTCTTCCTAAATCTGCCCAACCAGCCAAACTAAGTAAGTGGGTAAAGTCCTCCACTAGCTAACTAGCCAAGAACACCAAAAACACTAAGAACTTAGCAAAACAGCTGAAAACTTAAATTGTTTATGATCACATTGGAAATGGTGCCATATACGTCCATGCTAAATTATAGGTTTTACTAATTTTGTCTTTGAATATATGAATCTAACTGGACATGAGGTTGCCTTGAGTAGTGTTGAATTGATCTATTTTAAACATCCCTGCACAATAACAAACCTATTGTTATCATGTAGTCAAACCATTTCTATATTTAGCTGAGCTGGTGGTGAATTTAGCAAGATCATGTGTATATTACTTAGTTGGCAAATCATTTCAAGGTTATCAAGGAGACAGTGGCAGCTCTTATCTAGGATTTCATTTCCTTCTTATTAAGGGGAATGACAGGTAGCAGGTCCCATACCGCAGAGCTGTTCTCTAATGGTGTACTATGGTGCTGTAACATCACTTCCCATCTTCCCTCCATTGTGAGCAGTGTCTGGGTGAAAAGAGGGGGAGAGAGATGGTGCGGAGACGGTTTAGCGAAAAGTAAATGGAAAGAGGTGAAAGCACCAGAAAGAGGGAGGACAGAGGAGAGGCAATGCAACATAAAAAAGAAGGGGGGGGGGGACATAAGAAGGAAAGCTGGTGAAAGTAGCAACGCAAAGCCTGCTGAGTTCGAGCGCAGACATTGGGGAAATCAGAAAAGCTCAGAGCCTGTTTGTGTAGTGGGGGCTTGTGTGCGCATTCATATTTGCTGTACTCTTACTAGCACGATTCTACCCAAACAAAGCACAAAATAAACCCCAAAATAAACACAGACTGCTCCCTTTTACCCAGTGCACTTGTCATAACTGAAAGCTAGAGACCTGCTGAGATCTCTCAAAATAACATCACTAATGGTCTAAGGCTTAAAACCTTTATAAAGCAGTGAAAGTGTTTGGTTTTCTTAATCCTTGTGTGGAAATAGATCTAAGTTACCCAGGTGTGGGGAAATAAATCTGTGAAAAGAAACACAAGGCTTCCTACCAGTGCATTCCCATTGACTCCAAGGTCTTCTATCATGGTGTAAATCTACTTTTTTAGCCCGGAGGTGTGCATTATTTTCTATAGTATTTCATTTTCTTTCTTCACAACCACTCAAGGTTTGACCACAACCTACCAAACTATTTTTCAAAGTTGTTAGAAACGAGCAGTCTTAAGAAGGAAATCTTTGTGTGGTCACTGAAAATGTCTCAAGACTCATATCAATGAGTTGAAATCACAAGACTCGGATTTCTATTTAATGAAAGACTTCATGGACAGCCAAACTTCCAGGAAAAAAAAAAGAAAAAATTTATAATTTTTCCAGATTGGTGCAAAAAAGTCAAAACTTCACAGATACATTGCATTGATACATTGCAAATTATCGATTACACATCACCGTATTTGGTACGATGTTCTGTACTCTTGGATGCTAATGCTATTGTGCAGTGAGAGCCATGTCTTTGGGTACCTTTTAAAAATGGTCAATAAATACAATCTCTGGCTCTGGGGAAGCTAAAAACACCTACAATACAGAAACTAGGCTTGGACTCACAATGAAATAGTCAAAAGCATAAACTTTAGTATTTTTACAATAAAGATATACTTTTTACTTTAGTAGTTCCTCCAACTAACACCTGATTTATGTTCAGCACTGTCCCCTTTGGCATTTCTGGGTACTGTTTCCCCACAGTTTTCGAATTTATCAGTGGGAGGATAACAATGTTATGTCACAAATGTCATCAAATTCCTGGAAGGAGATTGCTTAAACTATTGGAATAGATGTGAGGGGATGTACACTGAAGTGGAAAAACTAGAGGGACAAAAGTGTTTGACAAAAACAAAGAAAGAGGATCCAGGAGGGGAAAAAGGTTATATTGGCTGGCAATCTGGACACCAGGACACGACCACATGGTAGTTAACATGTAATGCATCGGCAAGCAGTGGAGTCTAAAAATGTTTGTTTTGTTTTCATAACAAAGGTAATAATTAAACTTTACAGTTCCACCCAAACTGCAGTAAGTTGCATCTTCTCTGACTGAATAAAGTGCTGCAAAGATGTGCAAATAATTAGCTGAAAATGAGTTTCTGTACACCTGCCTTTACTTGGCACATCTGACCTTATCAAAGAAAAGCAAGATTTATATAACAAAACAAATTTATTTTGATTTGCTTATATCATTTTCCGGTGTTTTTATATCTTCACCAGAGCCATGTGATAGCAGGACATTGACCCTTTTCTCTTATAATTCTTAATAACTGTTTTGTTCCTTTCGCTCATACTGAGGCTGCTGGCTTGTGCCTGGCTGCCTTTGTTTAGCCTCTTCAAAATGTCCATGTTCAGCTGGATGAAGGTGGTTTAAGATTCGGATCAGCTTTTTTGGTATGAAGTATAAGCGATTATCTGCCTGCACCCCTCTCTGCATGTTACGCATGCATGAAAGGGACCGGCTCATAATTAGACGTTTGTGAAACTGACCGGCCAGCTACCAAATCAGGGCCAAGAATTCCAACAATTCGCCATTTCCGGTCCCTGGTTGGTCAATGCCTCTCTACTTATTTTTTTAGCTTCAGTGTTAGTTTTATTATTTTAGTAACGTTATTAACTCCTGACCTTCAGCGTCACGATCCTCTGTTTGTCGGTGGATTGGCAGCGTGTGGCTTATGTGTGACATAAACTTGAATCACAAAAACATTATTACAATTTGTTTCAGTCTAAACACAACATATTTGCTTTTGTTTTCACTTGTATTTTCTGTTATTTCAGGAGGTTTTTTTTAGATGCAGATTAAGATGCACAAAAGATAATTAAAAATGTTATCTACAGTATATAATTCACAGAAGTCTATTAAATAGCAGCTAAATTTATTTATCATTATGTAAACATAATAAAGTGAGAGCATTAGCATTGTAATATGCTGCAGTCAATGAAACATGTCAAAGATGTAGTTAATAAAATATGTATGGTCTATGCATGGTGTAGTTTTTTCACCTGTTACTATTGTAATAATAATACAACATATAGAACTTTTGTAGCTTTCTGTAGCCTTTGTGCTGGTGTGTCTATGTGCAGGTGTGGCATACTTGAATTTACGATCTCATCGGGGAAGTAGCTGTTCACAGGACATTAACTATACATGTTGTCATGATTTGTATGTAGGGATGGGCAGGAGACAGGAGGAGGGGAGAGAGAGGGAGAGAGAGAGATTGTTGATGAGCTGGGAGCCAAAGAGAAATCAGCACAATTTGCTTAATAAAATTAGGGACAGTTGAACTGCACAAAGCCAGCTGGGCGCTTGAGGGAAAACAGCATTCGGTGCAGGACTTTCAGCTCACTAACATACTAGAACTTGGCCTCAGTGTGTTGGCGATTCTTGACCACACACTTTCTGTATTTGTGGCTTCAATCCGTAAGTGTGTGCCGGCTTCACACTGCTTATTGTAATATTTCAACAAGGGCACCACCTGACACCTGGCCACCTCTAAAACCTCCTCTACACCTGCAGAGTCTGGGTGGCCTCAAAGGGTGGGCCATGCATCACCATGCAAAGGAAGAAAGGGACCCTCCCAAAATAGAAGGGAATGAGGCAGCTACCATGTCAGCCTCCAGTGCAGCCCTGGACAGTCCCACCTCCGTCGTCCAGGCTGAGCAGGCCCAAGCTACACTCACCCCTCTTAACCGCAGCCGGTGTAGGTTTTTCTGTCAGCCATGGTGTCTGCTCTTCGCACTGATCCTGCTCCTGCTTTCTCTTCTTGGCAGCTGGGCAGTGGTCCACCTGACCCTGGGGGCAAACGGAGGATCACCTTTTCGGATCTCAGCCAGCTACGATCAGCGGATCCCGCAGGATGATACGGCCACCATTGAGCCCCACTTCACCACCAACTGCACCATGGGTAAGTAGCTGCCACTGATGTGTGAGTGATGTGTTTTGTTGCTGTTGTAAAAGTTAATTAATTAAAGTTTAAGACTTTTAAGAGTGGCTTTCATCAGTCGGTAATTCCAAAAGAGATTTCCAACAATCACAAAATAGTTGCTGTCACTTCTCTACAAATTAAATACTGTGAGGAAGGTAAATCATTTTATATCAGTAACTGAGTAATAAAATTAATATATAATGAAAGTTATTTGCTGCAAGATTAATTACAAATGGCTCCAAACTGATAGAAATCAACATATCTCGTAATAAAATTTGGGATTCTTACGTTTTCAGTCGTTCCCTTGTTTTCAAATGCGTATGTGGACAAATGTGTCTCACATGTCTGCAGAGTGACTGAGTTCTTAAACATGTCAAAATGGAAATTGCATAGTTACACTCAGTCATTTTTAACTTCATTACAGCATGTTGTCGAATGAAATGCGTAGGCTGGTCTAGACTGGAATAATATCCTTCTCTGTCAACCTCGAAAGCTCCTTAAAATTGAGTTAATAAAACTGATTCAATTTCCTCTGAACTAGATGCAGAAGCACAGCAGACTTTCCTCAAACATGTAACGTGTAGAAACACAGATAAAGTCCTTGTTTCCTCTAACTGGCAGATGTTTGACGGGCAGAAAAGTGCAAATCAGCACCTGTTTGTCACACCAACCCGGTGCTGATTTACTGGAAGAGAATGCTTTAATCTGCATGTATAAAATGTCTCTATTTAAAAAAAGAAATCACATTATTTTGTCAAAAGCTGTGGGATTTTTCCTAGTATAAGTTTTTAAAAAGCAAGGGTTTGTTTCAGGCTTATTTAGGAAAACTTGTTTACCCAACCAGCTCAGAGACCACAGAACCCACATAAAAAGCAATAATCAAGTCAAGAATGACCAAGAGAAATGGTTCACCATTAGCTTCTTGTAATCAAATAAATTAAATCTTGAAATTGGCAGCAACACACTGCCAATTTGTGTATTACAACATTATATTTATAATGAGAATCCAGCATTATACCTTTGTTCACGTTATTTAAACTCATGTTTAAACTGCTGTTCTGGCCATTTTATCCCTTTGATGTTTTTCTAGTCTTTGGTCTTGTTTCAAGTGATGCTTTAAAAATGTTTTCTTGTTACCTTTTTATGCACATATTACATGATAACTAGAGCCCCTGCAACAAACTGCAGTGTTACCTTTTTTATTTAAAAGACAACAAATTTACAAAAAGAAGAAAAATCTAATTTGCATTTATAAAATTTGGGCTTCTTTCTAAGACTCGGTGTCATCGTTTGGCAGCTGTAGTAGCTTGCGGGGACTCTTTCCATTTTTCATTTTTACTTTTTCCACACACTTTTTTTCTGCCAATCATTTCAAGCTCTGAGATATTCTTTCAGGCACAGCATGTTAAATATCTGCCCACAGATCTTTAGCTGGAGTGCCATTCTGAAAGCTTCAGCTTGAATTTCTTCAAGTACTTTAAGTTGGACTTTGAGGTCTACATTGGAGCTTTGTCATTAAAGCCAGCCTCCTTTCACACTTCTCAACTGACTGCATGACATAGCACTCATTTGCTTTTAATTAGAGGAATTCAATCTGGGCTCTATTCATGCAATCCTTCATGTGCCATTGGTTGTCATACATGCCAAATCTGAATATATCCACACCCACACTTGACAGCATGCAAGGTGTTATTTTAATCAAACTCCAGTCATTCTTTCCTCCAGAAATGTGGATTAAGATTTTTTAATTCATAATGTCTGCAGCATATGATTTTAAAATGATTAAGATTTAGTTTTTGTGCTGAAGATGATGAATTTTGTGGGGAAGTCAGTCTTCCATATATTGTGCCCGACTTTCACATTTTCGTTTAAGGACACTTTGCAAAGTGGAAAAAAGCTGGCAGCTTTCTCATATCTTTCAGATGCCTTTTTCTGCTTTCGAGGCATCCGTTATCTTCAGTTTCTTCAGTGTTTACTCCCGGGAGCCTAAACAGTCAGAAAATTTATGAAGCTCATTGTCAGCAGCTGACAGATGATCTGATCTTACAGCTCCAAACAAGTCAGCTTGGACCTAATTAAGGTCATGAGTCAGAAGGCTCTGAAATTTAACAAGTGAAAGGATGACTGAACTTTTCTACATGCTACAATTATATGCCATGTTTTTATAAGTTCACAAAATGAAAAGTAACGTGAATTTACATTTGACGATTGTTGCATTATTGAAATGGTTGTTTTTACTTCATTCCACTTCAAAAAAATCAACACATGCATTTTACCTTTAGCTGCACGTAAACAGTAGTGATTTCTGGCCACTGATTCTGGGTGGATCACTTGAACAATGGACTGACAGATGGACCTGCACTGCACTTTATATTTGACTGCTTGTTATGCTGAGCACTGGAATGCAGTCAAGTGATCCTTTACCTTGTAGTTCTGTATTAAAAAATACAGCACATCTTAAAAAAAAAAAAAAAAAAGTGATCATTCCCAGAGGCCTTTTTTTAAATTCAGAGAGATGCTCGCAGTCTAGCAAATGTAATCCCTTCTGCTTTTATGGAGGGAGAGTCTCTTTGCACTCTGCAACAATGAAATGGCTTTTATGCTTGGTCAATATTTAGCTCCAGGTGAAAGAGGAACATTGCACCGCAGGAAAGACTTGTCTTGTGGATTTGTCTTCAGATTTGGTTTAAATAAGGTGTTTAAACTTGAGTTTGGTTCAAAGGTATATTTGGTTATCAGCTATGTAAATACATTTGTGTGTATGAGTGTGACAAGAGAGGAAGTAAGAGAAGGAGAGGAAATGCAGTTCAGTTCAGTGCATATCTAGTCTTCACTTGGGGTAAGTCTTCCCTTACCCCAAAATTCTCTTTGTAAACTGAATCATTCAATCAAATGCTGCTAATGGAAGTCCAAAATTTTAAAAACATATAATTAGCCTAACTTCACATCAATCAAAACAATTTCCATCTCACTTAAAACAGAAGTGAGTCTCCAGTGGGTCTTTGTGTAACTGTTACAAAGAGTATGATGCTGCTCATGCAAATCCAGCTTTGGTTGAACAGTATCTAATTGTTCTTTGTTTTGGGTTCACCCTGTTCCTCTTCCCTGACAGTGCATAAGCCCTGGCTGATAGACAGAGAGAAAAAAGCATGCAGACGTGCCACGCTCTCTTCGGGCACCACCTGGGTCCCTAGTGCAACACCCACAACACACGTCCCACTTCTAAACAAAGTCCTAATCCGTCTCGGCACGCTCGCCGTGTGGCCTCACCACATTTCGTGGTGTTCTCAACCTCCCCCACTTTTTCCTCCAGCACCTGTCACAAACCTGAGCTCAAATTACCTCTCTTCTCAGAACATGAAGCCAGAGTGCTCCATTAAGGCTCTCACACTAAATCCCTGACAAATACACTCGTTTGCTTTATTTGTTCTAGTCCCTTGCGCTGAAAATTTGCTAATTACTACTATTAATGACCTCCATTATCAAGCTTTTGGGGTGAATAGCTGTAAGACTGATCCAGACTTCGGTGATTAATTGTGTTTAATTTGGTCCCAAAGGTTTGAAGTTTTAATTTCAGCAGACAGGAGGCTGTGGACACAGACTGTTGGTACTGTTATGGTTGCGTAACAATTTCCTTTAGATTTGGAAGACTTTTTTTTAAGAAACGCATGATTCAGTCTGACAGTTTTAATTCACTGATTCACTCATTATTTGATTTTTTAACAAGTCTGCCTTGAGATATTCTGTATTTGCAGAATGTATGTATTATTTATAATCATTTAGCTAATAATTCATCTAAATACGGTGCATTCAGTTGAAATTACTTCTCCTTTTCATCTTTTACACCTGATTTGTAATTTTGACAAAGTCCATTTCCTCTTCTTTAGTTGTTTTCATGGGCAGAAAGGCAGCGATTACTCTAGCTAGTGAAGTGCATGGAGATAGTCAATAGAGAATAAATAAATGGAGCAGTGTCTGACTTCTTTCTCCATACCCTTCCACTTTAATTAACTCATCAGTCACTGGACCAACAAGCAATCCAATTTGCTGCCCTTAAAGTGACTTGTGTGGCTGTATGCCTATCTCCAGAGCTCATCCTTCTGACAGGAAGTTAGAATCCTACCTTCTGCCAGTATTTCTCTTTATGGTTGTGGCATATCTGTCCAGAGAACGTAATCATTAAAACTCAGCAAACATGTCAGCAACACTCTTAACCTCCTACAGGTTCTCATCCTGAGAGTAATCCTGTGATGACTGACAAGCTCATTAACAGATTGTGTCAATAGCAGATTTGACTTTTTCCTCTGTGACAAGCCAGCAGGTCACATTTGCCTTAACGTCTATAACAATGTTTATCTGCTCAAGAGCATATTCTGTATTTGTGCTCATGAATTACCCCACAAACTGTCACAATTCATTTTTCCAATTGGACAATGAGCAGAGTGAAGGCAGCAGCGAACCCTTAGGGAATCTGAACCACTGACCTCCTCTTCCTTGGTCCATTTCCTTAACCACTACACCATGCTGCCGCGGGGCATTAATGGAGCGTTACAGCAAGTCTATACTTCACGATTAGGTACACAGCACCATGAAGTGTCCCTAGGCCCATCAATCAAACATGGCCCTGTGGAGAATGCTATGAGGGAAATGGGTTTGGAGAAAGCTACTGTAGTGGACAGAGTGTGGACATGTGGAAGGATGGTTGATGGTATTTTGTAATGGAAAAAACCATTCACTTTATAGCAGGACATCAGGCTTTAATTTAGATTTCTATTTCACTTTGGCTCTTTGAGTGCATGAAATAAACTCTCAGCCATATATCTGCACCATATGGACTACAGTACTGGGCCACCTACACAATACACCTACAAGAGCTGCTCGGCCGCAGAAACCCATGCCATGAAGCTCCTGATGGAGAGTTTTTGTGTTAACGTTGATGTCAAAGGAGGTTTGGAGCTTTACAGTTATTGAGTCAGCAGAGTGTTGGCGCCTCAGCAATCAGCAACTGATCTGTAACTTTCTGTTGTCTGCCACTTAAGTTACAGTAAGATAAGTTGCTGTAGTTCCTAAACACTTCCACTTTGCAATAATACCACTTGCCGTTGCTCTTTGAATATCTACAAGGGAAGAAATTTCACAAACCTACTTGTTCCATGTAGATCATATGGCTAGGTCCTTGAGTTTATGTAACTCTAGCAGGACTAAAAATACCTGAATTAAAAGACTAAGTGGTGTGGCCCAATATTTTAGTCCACATAGTGTCAATATGTGTATATTACACCCCTAATGTTGCACTAGGCAGCTTTCAGGCCACAGCTCCAAATAATATCAATACTATTGTTTCAAAAGTGTTTTTAAGCCTTAAAGGGGTTAAATAAAAAATTAGGACTGCTGATGATGCCACATGTGTCATCTCCAGTGTTGGGTAAGTTACTTTAAATTAGTAACTTAGTTACATTACAAGTTACTTCTATCAAAAGTAACTCAGTTACTTCATGTTACTCGTTACTTTCAGAGTAACTAGTTACTAGGGAAAGTAACTTTGGTTTTACTCAGAATTCTCTTGTTAATGTGTTGCTTCCGTAACTGGATACCCAGCCAGATTGCCAGTCTTCTAGCTTGCTTACTTGCCACAACTGCACTTTGCCACCTACCAATAGAAAGGAAAAAATAATGTGCACATTTCCACGAGAGAAATCCCACACCTGATTCTATCCTAGCCTGCTTTTTACATCCAACACAAAAACTGCAGTCGTGGTGCTTTCGATTGTACTCAGAACTCGGAAATTCTGCCTTCTGAATAGGAAGATGTAGGTAACACCAGACTGCAGATAACATCTCCTGGTTTCATCTTCATGTTTCCCTCTCACCACCAGTGTTGGGACTAACGCGTTATTAAGTAACGCGTTACAGTAACTACATTATTATTGTGGTAACGAGCACGGTAACTAGTTATTATGCCAAAATCAGGAACGCGTTAGTCGTTACTGGGATTTAGATAGGCTCGTTATTCGTTACTTCGTGTGGTGGCTATCGCGGAGCTTCCACAGATTCAGTAACATTAGCAAGTGGTGGAGGCCAGCAGGTGGATGAGGGAAAGGGGAGGCAGGAGGAGGAGAGACCCGAAGCGGCCGCCGGTCCAAGTGTGAACTGAACTTCAGGTAAGACGTTATGACCTGCAGTCTATCTGGGTCAGATATAAACCAAGTTTAGTTGGAGTTTATTTTCGTTGTGCTGACTTTTTCGTACTGCGTGCTAGCTAGCATGACGGGGTTTCTATACAGCTGGGTGGGTGCTATGAAGTTAATGATGTTGAACTTTATTTTGTTCATAAAGTTAATTATTAGAGTTGCCAAGTGTTCCCTAAAAACGGAATCGTCTCGTATTCAGAGAAATTATTACGCGTTTCGTATTTAGGTGAAAAGGAACAGTTTGTCCCGGACTTCAGCTACAATGAAAAAGACACAAAGCTGGAGTTATTCTGTGTCTTTGCTGCACAGCTGCCTCTTCTTCTCTCATTCTCTCCCCTCCCTCTCCTGTTGCTACTTTAATCATGAAACTGATCAATGATCAGCTGATCGGCTTTTCCCTCTTGTTTATTTATCGTCCACTTTGCGCCAGAAAGAGGAAACCACCGGATGTTGCGTTAAACAACAGCAGCACGTTTGATCAGCTGTTGTTAGAATTTATTTAATATTACTTTCTAGTATCACCTGATGTTTGCTAGAGCCACAGCTGCAAAGCTGCTGGTCATGATGTCGGTTTGGATATGTGGTGAGAGGGAAACATGAAGATGAAACAAGGAGATGTCCTTACTTAATCATCAGAGCTGAACAGGTGATGGAGAAACAGGTTTACCTTTTAGGTGACATGAATGAGTTGAAGGGAAGTTATGAACTGTTTCTGAGAGACAAATAACACCAGGATCCTTTTTTTTACTTAGCTGACAGCTGGTAACTGTGCAGGGGCGGGTCTAGCAAAGTGTTGCCAGGGGGCCAGGTAGGGCATTAACAGGGAGAGGGGGGTACAAAGAAATACTTTCTTATTCTCATTTCAAATGTCTAGCTTTTAATAAATAATTATCTGAGTCTTACAACAAACGATTGATAGATTGATGCATATATACCAT
The DNA here is from genome assembly GCF_051167445.1 of Perissodus microlepis. NCBI lineage: Eukaryota > Metazoa > Chordata > Actinopteri > Cichliformes > Cichlidae > Perissodus > Perissodus microlepis. The sequence goes on along the minus strand of NC_140479.1, from coordinate 13,044,412 downwards.
CAAGACAGTGTACATCACTGTCACAACAGTGTTTGTTTTCATTCAAAGGCTTTATGATTTTTGCTACAATGGTGGGCCAGTCTCAAGTCAAAATGCCCGGGCTGATTTTTTGTCCCAGTCCAGCCCTGTATGCAGCTCATCTGCAGTCTGGTGTTGCCTACATCTTGCTATTCGGAAGGCAGAATTTCTGAGTTCTGAGTACAATCGAAAGCACCACGACTGCAGTTTTTGTGTTGGATGTAAAAAGCGCACGACGCTGTAACGTAGGCTAGAATCATGGCGGCAGTCAACGACGGTCCAGGCGTGGGATTTCTCTCGTGGAAATATACACATTATTTTTTCCTTTGGTAGGTGGCACAGTGCACTTGTGGCAAGTAAGCAAGCTAGAAGACTGGCACTCTTGCTGGGTATCCAGTTAGCAACACATTAACAAGAGAAGTCTGAGTAAAACCAAAGTTATTTTCCCTAGTAACTAGTTACTTTGAAAGTAACGAGTAACTTGAAGTAACTGAGTTACTTTTGATGGAAGTAACTAGTAATGTAACTAAGTTACTAATTTAAAGTAACTTACCCAACACTGCTCACCACATATCCAAACCGACATCATGACCAGCAGCTTTTACAGCTGTGGCTCCAGCAAACATCAGGTGATACTAGAAATTAATATTAAATAAATTCTAACAACAGCTGATCAAGCTTAAAAGTGCTGCTGTTGTTTACCGCGACATCCGCTAGTTTCCTCTTTCTGGCGTAAAGTGGGCGATAAATAAACGAGAGAGAAAAGCCGATCAGCTGATCATTGATCAGTTTCATGATTGAAGTAGCAACAGGAGAGGGAGGGTGAGAGGATGAGAGAAGAAGAGGCAGCTGTGCAGCATAAACACAGAATAAATCCAGCTTTGTGTCTTTTTCATTGTAGCTGAAGTCCGGGACAAACTGTTCCTTTTCACCTCAATACGAAACGCGTGATATTTTCTCTGGATACGAGATGATTCCGTTTTTTACGGGAGGGTTGGCAACTCTAATAATTAACCTTATGAACAAAATTAAGTTCAACATCAGTAACATAGCACCCACCCAGTTGTATAGAAACTCCGTCATGCTAGCTAGCACGCAGTACGAAAAAGTCAGCATAACGAAAATAAACTCCACCTAAACTTGGTTCATATCTGACCCAGATGGACTGCAGGTCATAACTTCTTACCTGAAGTTCAGTTCACCTGATACTCTCGGACCAGCGGCCGCTTCGGGTCTCTCCTCTTGCCTCCCTTTTCCTTCATCCACCTGCTGGCCAGTGTTGCCAACTCCTCAGTAAGGAAAATCGCTATTGGTTGTCCTAAAAGTCGCTAGAAGTCGCTAAATGACGTCATCGCCTAATTTGCATAATTTGTCATGCTAATCTAATTGTAACCTATGTTGTTGGACAAATAACATCGTGGAAGAGACATAAAGTGAGTAAAAAACGTCCTAAATGCATTTAGAATTTATTTAGAACTACAAATTCAAATTCTTTTAGCAATTATTGTTTTTTTTAATGTCACAATTCCAACCCTGCTCCTTTACCTGGGCTTGGACCGGCAAAAGTGACCCGAAATAGGCACTCTGGTGGAGTTACTTTGTGTGTGTGTGTTTATAAGTAGTTTTAAACCTTGTGATCCACAAAACAGCATAAGAGTAAAAGAGTAAAAGAAGAACTGACTGCATTACAGCACCCGCTGCTTGTTGAGAGTAAAAGCGATAGGCGCTTTCACGTCTTTTTTTAGCGACTTTTTTTAGACAAAAAGTCGCTAAGGGGTCTGAAAAGTTGGCAACACTGCTGCTGGCCTCCACCACTTGCTAATGTTATTGAATCTGTGGAAGCTCCGCGATAGCCACCACACGAAGTAACGAATAACGAGCCTATCTAAATCCCAGTAACGAGTAACGCGTTCCTGGTTTTGGCATAATAACTAGTTACCGTGCTCGTTACCACAATAATAATGTAGTTACTGTAACGCGTTACTTAATAACGCGTTAGTCCCAACACTGGTCATCTCCTTCGAAAACAATATGTATATCAAATTTCACAACCTCCAATGCAATTGCTAAGATTCTTCATTAACATTAACCTCTTGCTGGAGCCAGTATGATGTAGACACAGTATCCTCTATTGTTGTGTGAATCTCACTCTTGCAGCCTCAAGCTGAGCATATTGTCTGGTGCAAATTTAGTTTTATCAGCCTTTTAGATTGTTGTGGGGGTTCATGCTTTTTTTAATAGTGTTTCTTCAGTTCATTAAGATTTGCAGGCATTCATTCATGCACAGCGTTCTTAAGGTACCATGACAGCAGGTCAGTCAGGTTGAGCTCTGAACATTTGGGTGGGCCATTCGATGATATGCTTGGAATCACTGTCTTGTCGCATAACCAAATTTCAGCCAAGCTTTAGCTGTTTGGTGTATGGACAAGTTCATGGTCGACTCAATGAGTGCAAGATGCTCTGATCGTGTGGCTCCAAAACAAACCTAAGTCATTACCCCTCCACCACCACGCATAACAGTTGGTATGAGGTTATTATTCCACAATTCATTTTTCTTTAGCAGCAACTTTGAAAATGTAAAGAGATTTCTCCTGGGAGTATTCCCGAGTAAGCCATGCTTGTTCAGTCTTTCTCTAACTCTACTGTCACTGTTTTATTTTAACATTTTATGATGTCCGTTTCTTGGAAGGTTATTGCATTGTATTAATAGACCCTTGAATGCCCCAGACCATCAAACTGCCAAATCTTGTGTTGGTCAAATGCACTTACTGCATCTATTCCTATGGAAGCAGTAATTGTGTGTGTATTTTTTCATACTTGTTGATGATCAAATGCATAAGTGCTCTCACTGCTTGCATAGAAATTATAATACCCTTATAAATTCATATTGCCATACCTCTAACAAGGACAAAACCACAAAATGTACACATCCACATGCGTAACTCTTTCAGGCTGAGCTTCAAAAATCATAGCTAATCTGTTTTAATATCAATCTAATCAAGTCTAATGTAATAAACCAATTTAGTTGGATGTCTGTACTGTCTTCTTGCAGTTCATAAACTGTAATATGAAGAAGCATAAATAACATGTATTTAATGCTCTATGGATTAGATATTTAACCCATATAGAGTTCATGTTGTTCAGTGGCAGTTAAAGAGTATTTTGGTGTCAGTTACATACATTAAATATAGTACATTTTTTTTGTACAGGAAAAAACATTTGGTAGTTATTCTTTTTATCTTATGTTGATAGTATATGGAATTCCCATTAATGTAATTATGTTACCATCTTGTTGATTGATTTACAGGTTGTTTATTGGCTGACGCAAATTAGCTAGGCGTGTGGACTTATAATTTTTTTCCTGATACAATGAGTGTCTAATTTCACTCTAAAAGTCAAATAAAATTAAATAATAAAATCAAATCAAATAATGTTGCTGGGCCACGAAAAAAGATAAAATGTCTGCTGCATTTAATATAGTTTGTACATAATTCCAGTTTAACATTTAATTAAATATAGGCCACAAGCTAATGTACTGTGTTTGTGTGTGTCTGTGTGTGTGTGTGAGAGAGAGAGAGAGAGATTGGGCAACACCACTTAAAAGGGATGAAAAAAACCCAAATATTCAGTGTAGTTCCTTTAACGTTTGACCTGTATATTTATGAGGTGATCTTTATATTTTGCAATCACTGGTCCACTGTCCTGTCTGCAGATTTTAGTCCATTGTCATGTGGCTGCTAGGCAACATGATGATATATTGTCTGGTATTAATAAGGAACTTCCAGAAGCATATGATGAACCTGTAATTAGTTTTGGTTGTTCAACTCCTGGTTGTATCAGAGTTTACTAGCAGAGTACGTGTTATACTGTGCCTCACGGTCTGGCTTAAAAGAGCACTATAAAAATACAGCTTTTGATCACACATCTAGTAAGTAAGTAAGTAGTAAGTAAGTTTATTTATTAAGCGCTTTTCATAGACAGGTAGTCACAAAGCGCTGCACACAGAGATTAAAATAAACAGTACGATAAATAGCAAAATGCACAATATACACAATATAGAGTTTAAATGTAAATTAAAAATATAAAAATGTAAAAAGCATTGGTCAACAGAAAGCTTGTTTAAACAGTAAAGTTTTTAACTGTTTTTTAAAGGATTCCACAGAGTCAACCAAATGTAGTTGTAGAGGTAGACTGTTCCACAGCCTTGGTGCCACAGACTGAAAGGCTCTGTCCCCTTTCGTCTTCAGACGTGTTCTGGGAGCAACCAGCAAACTCTGAGTCTGTGAGCGGAGACAGCGAGCAGTAGTGTATTTTGTGAGAAGCTTGGATAAATAATCTGGGGCTTGGCCATTTAGTGCTCTGTACGTTAAAACAATAATTTTAAAACGAATTCTAAAATCTATTGGGAGCCAATGTAAAGAACATAAAATAGGAGTGATGTGAGCTCGCTTGCTAGAGCGAGTTAGTAGTCTGGCTGCTGCGTTTTGTATAGCTTGGAGGCGAGAAAGAGATGATTTATCCAAGCTGGTAAACAGGGAATTACAATAATCTAAACGCGATGACACAAATGCATGGACAATTTTTTCCAGTTCAGCTAAGGAGATCATATGTCGCAATTTAGAAATATTCCTTAAATGAAAGAAACAGGAACGAGACAGAGATTTTACGTGTGAGTCAAGGCCCAGAGAAGAGTCAAGTATTACTCCAAGATTTCGAATATTTGGCTTAGCAGAAGAACAGAAAGGGACAAGAACCTGACTGATTTTAGAATATAGATCAGGAGGAGCTATGATCATGGTCTCTGTCTTGTTCATGTTTAAAACAAGGTAATTGTTAGAAAGCCAGTCAAAAACCTGAGTTAAGCACTGGACTAGGGTGGACAGCCTATCCAGCTGATGAGGCTTAAAGGACATATACAGCTGAATGTCATCGGCATAGAAATGATAAGACAGGTCACTAAAAGACTGAATAATGCCAGCTAGAGGAAGCATATAAAAAGAAAATAATAATGGACCCAATACTGAACCCCGTGGAACCCCACAGGTTAGGGCAGCAGTGTTAGAGGAGAACCTATCAGTCCTAACAGAAAAAGTCCTGTCTGATAAGTAGGAAGAAAACCAGTCTAAGGCAGTTCCAGATACACCAGCCAAAACCTTCAGCCTGTTGAGTAGGATTTTGTGGTCGATGGTGTCAAAGGCAGCGCTAAGATCAAGAAAAATGATCACGGAACAATTTCCTGCATCAGATGCCATTAGTAGATCATTATAGACCCTTAAGAGAGCGGTCTCCGTAGAGTGCTGCTTTTGAAAGCCAGACTGAAAAGGGTCAAAAATCTGCAATCGGCATAGTAAGGACCTGAACTGATTTTCTACAATCTTTTCTAATAATTTACTTATAAATGGCAATCTTGAAATAGGACGATAACTACTAGGGGAGGTAGGATCTAAATTCTGTTTTTTTAACAGAGGGGTTACCTCAGCATGTTTAAAATAGGACGGAACACAGCCTTGCCTCAGTGAATTGTTGATGATGGATAGTAATGTGGGACCAATGCTGGTGAGAGTCCCAGACAGGACAGAGGGAGGTAATATATCTAAGGAGCATGATGAGGATTTCATTTTACCTATTACTGCAATTAAGTCACTGAGTGTGATTGGAGAAAAAGAAGTAAATGACCCGGGACAACAAGGGGCATCTTCATAAGGGGAGGCACTTGAAAAGATTTTGGATCTCAAGTCCATCACCTTATTTACAAAGTAATTGAGGAAAGTGCTACAGTCTTCGTCAGAAAGTAACACAGCATGCTGAGTTGGAGGAGAAACAATACTATTGATAGTATCAAATAGAATTCTTGGGTTATTTTTATGACGATTTATGAGATTATTGAAGTAAGAGGATCTGGCCTCTTTAACTGACTCAGTATATAAGTGAAGAAGTTCTTTGAAGTGTTCCCGATGGACAACCAGCCCAGTGGACTTCCAGAGACGCTCTGCTTTTCGACAGGAGCGTCGAAGACCACGGGTTTGATTATTTAACCATGGTGTGCAGGAACTAACAGTGCAATGACTAGTTTTGAAAGGAGCAACCTGATTAAGAATGGCAAGACAGTGTTCATTAAAAGAATTAATAAGGATGTCAACCTCGTCAGAAGAAGGTTTAAAATTAAAAAGAGAAGAAAACTTTAAAATGACAGAGTCATCAATAAAGCGCCTCCGCCTAATAAAACTTTGAGGAAGAGACTCTGAATTGAACAATACATTAAAAAAGACTGACTTATGATCGCTAAAAGAAACATCATTTAAGTTCATGTGGTCAAGGGAAACACCACAGGTGAAGACCAAGTCCAGAGTATGCCCAGCTGTGTGAGTAGGACCTGATACATGTTGAACAAAATTGAAAGAGTCCATAATGCTCAGGAACTCCTTAGTGGTACTATTTGATGAGTCCTCTGCATGAATGTTGAAGTCACCAACAATGATGACCTTGCCCAGTTTAATCGTGGAAGTTAAAAATTCTTGTAGGTCTGACAGAAAAGCTGCAGCAGAACCAGGTGGACGGTAAATTAAAATGCCGTATATGGGCTGTTCTCGTCCAATTTTTATCATAATCATCTCAAAAGAGTTGTAACAGCTTGAGGAGATCATCTGGCATAAGAATGTCTTTTTGAAAATTACCGCTGTTCCACCCCCTCGTCCAGTCATCCGAGGCGCACAGAGAAATGAACAGTCAGCGGGACACAGCTCTAAAAGATGTGAGACTTCATTCTCACGCTGCCACGTCTCAGAGATAAACATAAAATCAAGCTTCTCCGTACAGAACAAGTCATTTAAGATATAAGACTTGTTGGCAATTGAGCGCGCATTAATTAACATCCATTTAACGCTGCGACCCACCGGGACAGGGGTAGAGTTTCCAGGAACAGAGTTCGTACTATGCGGTAAGCTGCGCAGCAAAACAGGGTTCCTGCCGCGATGAGGCATTGCTTTCCATACTTTTAGGTGGAAGCTTGGGTGGTAAACACAGTGGGTTGTGGGGATTAATCCAGCTCCGACAAGTCTCAGGCGGATCTTACCGCTAGCAGCCCAGGAATAAAGCCCCCGAAGATCTGCCTCTTTCCGAAGACGACGGAGCAGGACAAGAAAGCCGGCTCTCTTCCCCCGCTTCCTCCGATGAGGCCTCTGAAGCAAAATTGAGCTGACCGGCAAGAGTGGAGGTGAACCGGGTGCTGCGTCGCGCTCAAGCGGCGGTGGGAAAACAACGTCGTATCGTTGACTCTGAAAGTTATCCATAGCAGATTTGATCGCCAGTAACGCATGGCGATCATAAATCCGAAGGGAGATGACACCGGACAAAACTGTAGCAAGAACACTTGCATAACATATAAAGTAAACAAACACACGGACGGAGGCAGCGGCACAGCCAAACACAGGCGCCATCTTGCCTCCTCCATCTCTACTTCATAAATAAATTAAGCTAAGTATATTAAAAAGAAGTTATCATTTACTTTGCGTTGAAAGCCTTTAGGAGCCTTGAAGGCAATCAGAAGTCCATCTATTTGTCAGATTTACCTGGAGCTAATTATATGGATATTTCTGTTGATCTTGTAATTTGTTGGGGATACTTTGAAGTCTTTTGAAAACATGTTAGGATCACTGAGAGAATATACGAGGACAAAAAACTAGGAGAAAGTTAAAAACAGGAAAACAAAGCTCATCAATTAACATAAGATACAACTTGCCAAGACAAGAGCCTTTCTGGCAGTACTAAGCTTTATCACATTCTACCTCTAATCTCTTGCCTTAGGCCTTTCTGCAAGCAGCATCCCCTCAACCCAAACTGTGTTTCTGTTGCAGGCACCTTTCCAAGGCAATCTACACAGGCAGTTTCATTTTAAGATATTGAGCAAGTGTTAAATGGCCCAGGGCACCAAGTAGAGTGTTCACAACATGCATACGCCAAATGGAACAGATGTCTGAATCAGCACAAACCTGGCAAAGAGGAGGAAATTTCTGGATGTTATGGACTTAAACTAGTATTGACAAAAAGTCAATCAAGTTAAAGCAACATTAAATCTAATTACAGTCTGTAAAGCATATTTATGCACGAAGACTTCTGGGGTGAATCTGTTTATTGAGTTTCTCCTATCCGTTTAATATTAAACAGCACATTTTATGTAATCATTTTTATGTAGGTACAGAAGGGTTGGGAAGTAGCTTAACCGGTCATTGATTATAGCAACAGAAATCTTTTATTGGTCTATAATGTGTACAGTTCTTAGTATTATCTTAACATAACAGAAGGGAATTTGTGAGGAATTCAGGCCCCAGTGAAACAGGCTTAGGGATTGGTTGGCAACCCCTTGGCAACCTTCAGCCACTATGGAAAAATGTGTATCACTCAACCGGTTGACAAGTGGTTGCTTGAGGTTGGTGGTAGATGCTGTAAAATCAACTGCTAAGGCTCTCGTCACGCAGGCCAAGAGACCATTAGGAAACCACTCAGCAAACTCGTGTCAATAAATTTGTATTCTCCAACCAGTTGGTGAATGGTTGCTATAGATTGCTAGCAGATGCTAGGTGAAACTGGGTGCAAAGAGGGATACAGCCTGTGACTTTCATGCAGGTGACAGTGGTAATCTGCTAGAGATGAAAACAATCACAAGGAGATTTTTGGTGTAGCTCCTTTTGGCGCCAGCAACCACTCACAAACGAGTCGACGAATATATATTTTTCCCTAGCGACAAGAGGTTGGCGAGGAGTTCCCTGAAGGTTTCCAGGTGTGTTTGACTGAGGCTTTAGCAATCAAACTTTATAAGTTTTATATTGACTAAGTTAAGGCAGATCCACACACACACTTTCAGTAACTGGCAAACCCTGGTGGATATATATATATATATATATATATATATATATATATATACATTCTACCAATGACCTAACCCTAACCTACAATATATTTCATATTTAAATGGTTATCTGTTTGAAATGTCTTCAAACTCTTGAGGAAGCTCTATGTTTTTGAGCGATTTCACTGATCCTGTTCAGTGCACTAAAAAGTATTGCTCTATGATGTTTTATGACTTTGATCTATAGCTGGTACAAATTTCAACAGCATTAACAAAAATTTACGTCCTTAAAAAAGCCTCTGATATATTGCATCACCTTCTGAAGAAATCAGTGTGTCAGCAATGGGTAGCAAACATTTTTCCTCTGGTGGAGTTAAAATAGTGGTTATGACTTTTTACCTTAAAGTTAGTGCACTGAGATGATTTCTCCCATGAAATAAACCCAAACCTGCTCATCAGACTGAAAAGGATATGAAACATCAAGGCCAGTGCTGTGGAATCAAAGCCCCGTAGCATAATGCTGATCATTTTAAACAAAACCAAGGCTACAGTCTCACCACAGTCGCCCTGACTGTGGGAAAGACGCTTTGATGTCAAAGCTGATCTGTATTATTGGTTGGTAACAATGTTTACTTAGCTTTGTAGATGCAGAGTCGTGGTAATGCAAGAAACAACAAAAGTTGGAACTGCCAGCATGTCATGAGTCATAAGTGAGATTTATACAATGATGCACTTTGTGAATTTCACTCTTTTGTATACTTTAAGGAAATGATCACAACATTGCAGATAAAAGAAAAAAAAACTACATTGAGAGAAATTTTCCACTGGCTCTAATGTTGATATTATTTTCCTGAAAGCTTTCTGATGGTATAAAATGTCTTATCAAATCAGGCCACGGGCAACCAAACTGAGAAAAATAACCAGAGGAAACAATGCTAAGAATTATACAGTATCATTATAACTGTGTGAAAGTCAACAACAAAACAAAGTTACACATATGCAAATTATAGTTTTATATTTAAATACCTGTTTTTAGACTGTGTGCAATGCACACCGGAACTTTCTGAGATTTCTACTAACTTGTAGAAAGTACTTCTATCTTTTGTGCCCACAGTGCAAGAACTACGTTCAATGACAGCTCTTAGAATGGGCTTGTTTAGTATAGCTGTTGTTCCACCACAAGAGGAACCTTTTCCGCTCATTTTTGTGTATAGAGGGTGTCAAATCAAGTAGAATTTATTTTATAGTACTTACACAGAAACCAAACTTTAATATTCCATTTTTTAAGGTCAAGTATTACAGAGATGGCAAAAGTACATACATTCTTTACTTAAGTAGAAGTCCAGACACTGTGTTTAAAAAATACTCCAGTAAATGTTAAAGTACTAAAGCAACTTCTTACTCGAGTAAAAGTGAAAAAGTACAGCCTTTGTAATGCATTGGCGGACAGCTCTGCCATGCATTGTGTAAAGTTAAATGAACCTTACTATTAGTACGAGAAGATAAATGTTATTCCTTTCTAAATTCTAGTTCTAATAAATGTACTCAGCTTGAATCTGTTGTGAAGAACACAAGCAGTGAAAGAGAATTTCAAAAAAATAACTACTATCTGTTGCCTTCATTGTAGAGGGTGAGTATAACGGCACATTTAATCAATCTGAGATATCTCAGTATAAGAAAAAGAAGTGCAATTTCAATAGTAAGTCTCAGTTTTCTCTACATGATAAAGAAATGCTGTGTAGTTAATGAGAGAAATCTGTCAGCACAACACTCTGAGTTTAAATTTAAGAAATTACTGTGTAAAATGATGTAAAATCTTCTAGTAGCCTCCTGCCCGAACCGTCCTGGAATTATAAAGCAGAACGTTTTTGTTAATCCACAGAAAATGTTGCATTTTTAATATACTGTATACTGTGGACCTTTAGTAGTGAAAAAACAGGCACCTTAATTGTTTATCATTTAATTGTATATCTTGTACTTCATTACTTTGGTGCAGTGTGAATGGGCATGGTCGAGCTCTTTGTTAGTAGGGCAAGCTGTAAAATACAAGAAAATACGATTAAAAGTCTAAAATCTTTGCCTCCCTAACATTTTCCAAAGACGTCCAGTGAGTCTGACTGGAGTCTTTGCTGCTCCGATTCAGGGTCCCGGGCCTTCTGTTTGACACCCCTGGTTCATACAACCTTTGTACCAAACGTATAAAGGTTGAATTCAGTGAATGAATCTAATCTTCATAAGCTTAAATGCAAATTAATCTCTGCTACATAACTGAGTACAGACCATAAGCACCACAGCCATTGTGCACCAGTCCAACACACTGTTCTTCACTCTAAATCCATCACAGTGCAGAAAACTAACCTTTTTATCCTGCTAGAAACTCCAGTATTTTCATGCAACATTTGAATTAAAGAAATTAAGTATAACTTATGTTTGTTTTGCAGACGTTTTACAATATTAAATTACAAAATTTATGAAAAGACATATACAGATCCAATATGTGATTAGAAATGAGGACATCTTTTTCTGTCTGTAAAGTTAGTGTTCACTCTTTTCTCTCCGTGGGAAATACTGTAACTTTAGCTAGCGGACACAGTGTGTGACACACAAAACACACCTTGCACCTGTACCAGGTCCAGTGTGTATTTACTGTAAGAACGCAAATAATTACTATAGATCATGCCAGTTCAAAAGTCCCTTCAACCTTCAAAGGTTGCATAAAGAGTGATTGTATAGGGTGAAAAAAACCCTACTACCTCTTTATCTGTGATTTTCAAGACTGAGTATATCATAATGTTCATTTGGTTAATCATTTTGTAAATTTGTCCCAGTGTAGAGTCAAATAGACAATAGAGCAGTAATGCAATCTTGAGACTGATGAACTTGCTACCATATATGTGTCCCCCAGTTTGTCAGTCACTTCAAAGTCCCAAGATGGCAGAGGCCAAAATGCTTAGCTTTTCGGATCAAGAGTGCTGTGTCTGTCTTTCAACTTTTTCAAGAGTTGCCAAGTGTTTCACATTGTGACATTGCTATAAACTCAATGGGGTCTTTGTTGTGTAGCTGTAGTTGAGAATTCTTAGAGTTACAGTTCAATAACGTCAGTGTTTCCTTGCTCGTTGTTTTGAGGCTGTTATCTCGTCTGTCATTTATAGTTTAGGTCAGACAGAGTAAAAATATCAATAAACCTAAAAAGTAGAGGAGATGCATGGACAATGTTTGGGTCAGGTGTGTATATAAGATAAAAAAAAAAGAAAGAAAAAAACAGATGGGTAATCCAGCAATATTGTACACATGTATTATTTTACACTCAGTACAATATCTGTCATTTTTCTGCAGTAAAAAAGAAAATGTGTGGAGTGTAGAATAGATGTTTTTCCCTCTCCATCTTTGCTCGAGTGTGTGCGGCTGTCTCCAGCAGGGAGCATGACAGATAGTGATGGTGATTGGGCAGAGCTCGGACCAATCGAGCGTGGCTGTGTGCAGTTAATTGAATTCATGAGCGAATACTGCTTGTCCTGTCGACTGTCCAGTGGGAAACCCAGCTGCATCCATCTTGAGTATTGCAGCCACTGTAAATCTCCATAAATATCGTTAAATTTTGCCTTTAATGGGGTGGCAAGATAGTTGCACCACCCGTGCTCGGGCTCCTTTAGATTTTTGTCCCCTGTGACAGAGGACAGGCCACCATTATGGCACTTAAGATGGAAGATTGCGAAGTAATGAATGACCAAAATCGGATAAATGACTTCTAACTACTGCTGAATCATCTGCTAGACTCAATCAAGTCTGCAAAGATATTGTTTCTGTTGTGTTTCCTTTTCTGCTTATTGGCATTCTATCCACACAAAGCACAAGCAGATCTCAAGCCAGGCGGTTCTTCAGACTGGTTTTGTTGTTGTTGTTGTTTTAGAGCACACAGAGGGATTTTACGATGTGACTGACGTGCTTGCTCATCTGTAGGAAAACAAAAACCATATTAATTTCTGGATGAGTCTACCCTCTCTATGACTCCAGATTGTGTTTTTGCAGCTTGTCTTCAACAAGGATGCGTCTGTTTGTATTCAAATCTACAAGCGATATCCACCAAACCATGTCAGAAGTTTTATTCAAATGGCAAGACAAACTGGTTTGCAAGATCTTTTGATATCTCGCCGAGTGTAATGTCTCTATCAGTGGAATCTAAACGCGATATCTTTACTGGGGTTATGCAAAAACACTAAAATGTTAAGTACTATTGTTGAATTGATTTCAGCTAAGCTCACTGGTGCTTCAGTTTCTGCCATGAGGGAAATGCTTGAACCAGAAAACCCATCCTAAGCCATTGTTTGGCTTTGGCACGAGCCAATGCAAATAAATGTTTTCTCTGACTTTAAAACTTTGTCTAAGTATTATTCTTCTCATCTTTTGGTTGGCCTGAGATGTTTGTGTATTCATTTGTTTACACATTATTAATCAAGTTCTATATTTTTCATTTTCATGAAATTTTTGCTACATTCAGTCTACATTTGTCGGGAGACAAACAGCACATTCAAACAATGTTTAAAACATTAAAATAAATAAATAAAAATTGCACATTTTTGCAGTCAGTGACCTCAACAGGTTTTTAGGAAGCTGCATTTAAGACACGTTTGGACATCTAAGTCATTTTTTCAAAATTTGTGCTCTAAATTTTGCTTTTGATCTTGTAGATGAAGCCTCTTCGATTTTCATCCTGTAAGCAGATGGCACGAATAAAAGGTTGTTTTTTTAAAAGAAATAGAATAACTTGGCTTATAATTAGATGAAAAACACGAAACGCTAAACTCCACCGAGCACACGTCTGAACTCAAACATGCTCAACTGGCAGTGAAATGCACGAAAACCATATTTAACTTAAAAGCTGCTCTTTTTTCCCATTTTTAATTAAATTGAAATTAATTTAATTCCGTTTAGCACTCAGATCCAAAGTATTGCAGAGCTGTTATCAAAAAGGTTTTAATGAGACTTTACACTGGCATACAAAAACAAAATATTGTTCCCCCTGTTTACTATGTCCTCAGAGGATACAGAAAGTCTTCCAGGATATCCAACAAGTCACGTAGCAGTAATTAAATAATAGTGACACACTGAGGCCTGCACACTCTCTCTGGAAGCAGCTTTTAACTATGATGGACTAGTGAAGTGACTCCCGCTGCCTATTGATTGTACTTTCTAAATGACTCTTGTCTAGTTACTTGTTAATTGTTCACCAGTCATCCATTAACAGTTGTTAACAGTCAGCTGTGATAACCTGAATGCTTTAGATTGTGAAGAATGGGTTCAGCACACTCCCCTTACACAAAAGCACCATAGCTGAGAAGTAATATAACAGCAAGGTGTTCTCTCAGGGTCTCTGCTGTTTCTAGATACCAGTGTCAGTACAATCCTCCGACTCTGACTCTGAAATCTAGTAGACCTTGAAAAAAGTCAGTGATGCCGCTAGCATTATTTTGGAAAGAAAAGTTGCACATTTATGTTCACTGAAAATATAATGTGCAGATGTAAAAAAGCAAAGGCTGAATTGCCTCGAGACGATGAGTCTGTCTTGAGAATATTTGTGTAATTTTATAGAAACTTATCCCATAGCTTTTTTCCCCCCTCCTGTGACAGAAATCCAGCATCTTTGTTGAACTCCGAAATGGTTTGCTTTGTCACTGGATAAAAGTGAATATCCCTTTAGGACCCGCTGTGACGGCGGCGTGTTTTTCCTTTCAGAGCCGTATGCGATTTAAGAAAGTTTTATATGCTTACATTTCAAAAACGTCGTAGTTGAGAGGCTTGCGAATGTTGCACCCAGCCTTAAAGGGATTTGCACTTGTTGCAATCAGACTTAAGGGATTTAATTTCTTTTTGTTTTTGCTACAATACTGTGCCAGAGTCCCAAGACTCCCCCTGTTTCTTTATATTTTCATAGGACTATGGGAAACAGGTGCATCAATTTATTGAAATGTCCAAACATATATGAAAATACAGCATATACACATACAATAGAGTTTGTACAGTTTTAGTGAGTTTTAAGGTCAATATTTGGTATGAAGACCTTTATTCTTCAACACAGCCTGAAGTCTCTGAGGTAGTTTTCTTGTAATTTATTTAAATAGACCACAGGAAGAGTTCTCCGGGCTTATTGAAGGCCATTCGAAGCTTCCTTTTGGATGTTGGCAGCCTTCAGATGATCCCACACTGCTTCAATAATGTTGAGGTCTGGGCTTGAGGAGGTCAATTCATAATTGATAGTGTTACTTTGTGTGTTTTTCTATCTAGGTATGCTTTTACTGCACTGGCAGTGGGTAAGGGATCATTATACTGAAAAATGAAGCCACTACCAATCTGCCAATTTGCCAAATGTTATTACATGGTGGATCAAAATCTGACTGTACTTTTCTGCACTTAGAATTCTAATTTCAATTTCAAGATTCCCAACATCACTGGCTGAAATTCCGCCCCAAACCATCACAGCACCTTCACCATGTTTTATAGATGGCTGATCACTCCTTAAGACTTATTGGCATAGATTTTCAATCCAGTTCTTGTGTAATTTGGCCTTTTCTCCTGTTTCCCCTTCTTGATAACCACCCTTCTATTGAGACCATTACTGATGAGGCTTCAGCGAATGTTAGATGGATCAATTGAAGGTCCAGATGCATCTCTTAGGTCCTGTGTAGTGTTTTCGGCCTCTCCAGTTTTTTTTAATTGTTTTGTACATTCTGCACATTGTAAACACAATGCTGGCTTTTTTTATGAATGATGATTCATAGGTCAGTGTGTCCAATTACTTTTTTTTTAATTAACTTTTAGAAAATACATTCTTAATAAATGACCAGCACACAGAATAGTAAGGCTTGAACCTGACAATTATTTTCTGCTATCTGGATATCCCGACTCCACTGCAAGCCCTGAAATACTGGCTTATTGACCATTTAGCCTCTGGGGTCAGACGCTAGATCATCAGACAGTAGCTGGTGGCTTCCCGAATTATGAGATCAACCGTCTTAAACCCACTTGTGGATTTTCAGTTAAAAACGCTGCATTGCGGTACTAATTGTTAACCATTTACCACCTTGATTCCTGGATTTCTGTATGTTTTGTCACTTACCAGCAGCAGCTGTGCCCTCTCCAGTCACCTCTCCAGTCACCTCTCCAGCTTTTTGCCATCCATACATCATTCCCCTTTCAAAGCAAAGCCAGCCCCATGAGCACAAGGATAACAAAACTCACTTACTTCCACAGGCAATTCATCCCTCACTGACCCACTTGTTTTCACAATCTGACAAGTGTGATTTAAGAACTGCGGTAGGCCAGAAGTGCAGCAGCCACATCTGGCTGCTCTTACCTGCTTCAGGAGCTTAAAGTTAGTGACACTGCCACTTTGATACTTTTTACTCCACTGTCATCAAACTAAGATAAATCGATGAATTTACATACATCGCCCGAAGGCTTCAATGTACTCTTGGTAACTTTTTTTCCCTTTCTTGATAAATCGCTCAGCTTGCGGTGTCAACATTATACAGAAAGGAAGCCACTGAGCACAAGCAATGCATAATACATGTGTTGAGCATGACTGAATACACATAGCAAAACCACATTTATACCCCCACACTGGGCGCTAGGCAAACAAGACTTCGCCTCCCCTCATTTGAATAAAATACTGTATTTGCCTTTTTCTCCGTTCCTCTGTGAATTTCACATGTTAGCGAGTCTGCAGCTTCGTGTGTGCAAGCATGTGCTCCATCCAAAAAACTAAACAAAGCACAGGAATGCACTTCACAAACACTGACTTAAGCAGACTCGTTATCAGTCATTTAATCAGGCCAGGCTTTAAAGGGGTTTGAACTGGATTACTCACTGACATGTTAATGTGACTTTCTTACCACAATGGTGTGCTGTGGGAGGTCTCTGACTAATGTGTTTTGTCCAATAAAAATGGCACCCTCTCTTTCTAAGCCAAAGACTTCACTGTGCCAGTTTCCTGCTGGGCCTTAAGTTTTTCTCCACCACAATGTGGGAGAAAAAAAAAGAGGTGAGAATACGCCATAAGTGTGAAATGTTGGGCCTCTGCTGCACACTAAGTAGACAGTAATTCCTGTGCAACTAATTAGATGTTTGCTTATCCAAATGTTATCTGAGACATATTCAATCTATTACCACATCTTTACGTTCTTTATGTCAACACCTGCATCCACTTATAGTAATTATGTTTCTTTATTAGCCTTTATTGGTAAGGTGCACTGAAAGAACTGAAAGCAAGAAGTACATTAAAATATAATACTAATATTGTGGATGAATGAGCTTTAGCATTTTTCTTGCTGTTTGCTTTGTTTCCTTTTGACATACATATTGACTTGTGGCTTTCACTGGTTTAAGCCAGTGATATATTAAAACAATGCACTCACCAGTGCTGCGCAGTTACCTGCCTATACTTATCTGTGATGCTAGATGACACAAAGTAATTAAACTATAAAGATAATCTAAAGACTTAATGCCCTGGATCACCTCTAACTTGCTCCTCACTTCAGATGAAAATCCCGCATTGCATTAGTTATGGCTGGCCACAAAGTGAAGTTCAGACAGGTCAATACTAGTCCACATCAACTGACAACCCAGCTGATGCCCTTCTACACTTCCAATTGGTAAATCTCATATAAGGCTCAATATTTAGCCTCCTTTAGCTGACCCATACCTGGTGCGCATCTGCATACTGCTTTGCAACCCATCTCCACCCCAGCTCCTTCTTCTGTCCTCACTGATGCCTGCTCAGGATTTCCATATATGGGCATGGAAGGAGATGGAGGTTCCAGAAATAAGTCATATCTTTAACTATAAAGAACTGCATGCTAAAATATTCGTTAGATTATTGTGGGCCTGAATGAAACTGGCTTATTGTAATAATTGCAATGTATCTACTTACATTGACCTCCTGTAATATTATGAGCCAAGATTATGTCTTTCATCACGCATACAAAACATGTTTCTGTGACTTCTTTTAACCTATAGTGAAGTGTAGCATAAAATTGAGGAAAATCCTGTCTCAGAGTTAGTCAGTATCACCCTGAGACACTAAATCCAACTTTGAGGATGGACTGTTGCGTTTCTTTATTATCAGGGTGTCCAAAAAGCATTCTGAAAAACTGCCTTTGTTGAAGATTTCTTGCTCTTAAAAGGAATGCTTATTTTTTTCCATCTCCCTACTGTCGCTAAGTGGTTGCTTATAAGGTGTCATTTGGTTTCAGTCTGTTATGTTGGTGCGTGTTTATCATATAAATTATATAAATGTGCCTTGAGATAACCATTGTTGTCACTCGGTGCCATCTAAATAAACCTGAATCAATTCGAATAAAGAGTAAGGGATTATAAAAGTGGATTTATCCTGCAATTTAACTTGGTTTGGCATATTTTCTGTGAGCCTGTGATGCAGAAGTGGTGCCAAAGGTTTTATCATCATGTCACGCAAAACATAATGCAAAATGGAAAAACAAAAAGTTAATTCATTACAAACTTCATGATGAAATTTTGCCAGAATAGTTGTCTCAGCTACCAGCCTGTGCTGCACGCTGCCTCTCCTGCCTTGAAATCGTTATCAGACTTTAACTCCAAGTTCATCTGAGCAGAGAACAAATCTGCATATTACAGATCAAGGGCAGACTACAGTAGGCGCAGCCAGTCAGTCATGATAAGAATCACTTCCCTTTTTTTTTTCTCCATGAGAGACGTTGGAAAAAAACAAGATTCCCATCAGTGTACAGTTTTTTTGTTTTTTCTTTCCGCCTGTCTGTTTTGTTCTCTTTGCTGTGATCAGTTTCTGATTATTAAGGTGAAGGTGAGATATCACTTTTCTGATTTGCATAGATATGCAAATGCTCCTGGTTACAATTGAGTTGCTGAGACCGGTGATATCAATTGGTGCCTTTGTTATTATGTGTGTTCTCCCACTCCATGTGTATCTGCTAACTGTATCTGGGTCATGTTTTTTTTTCTTTTCTCTTTGGTGTTTGTGTTCCTTGTCTGATGGATGTGTACTGTATTCAAAGCCAGATGCTCATACTGCGTAAGCCAAGTTGATCATGATGGTGCTGGCAGTCAGCTGATGTAACACAAGGTTTACACTCAGGGGTTATATTAGCCGTTATTACTCACTGATAAACTCTTATGTAGTAACTGTATATTTATGTGAGTCAGCAAGAAAATAACATATAAATAACACATCAGTGTGAACTTAAACCTAAATCGGGAGACATTTTTCCTTGTCTCCAAAGATGAGGGGTTTTTTGTCATTTGTTGCTCTTTGCAGTGCATTCTTTTGATTCTGCTGCCAACAAGCAAAACATCTCCTAAACTCTACCTGAGCTGTGAAAATGCTTTGTTTTCACACACAGTGCCAAAGTGCTAGAGTATATCCTGCAAACCATTATGTCAATTTCTATTTCTTTCTTCTCTGTTTAGCATCCTCTCCCAGCATGAACATCACACTGGAAGGCCAGTACCACTGTAACAACGGGCCTGAGATCCCACTGGACAAACTCTGTGACTTCAGTACAGACTGCCCGCTCGGCGACGACGAAGGCAACGTGTGTCGTGAGTACACCCTACGCACGAGCCGCTGCCCTTTCTGTGTTTTTTTGGATAAAAACAGCACACGTGAAGTCGGTCAGCTGTGGTGAGCCTCCTTTAATGAAGCTGTTGCTTCCTGCCCAGCAGAGCAGCAACGGAGCGTCTTCATGAGCTTTTCCTGAAAGAGAAGCACAGGGAAAGGCCAAGAAAAAAAAGCCAGCTTGGCGAGCATTTCTCACCCTTGACATATTCTGTAGCTGTTATTTCTATCTCTTTGCACATTTGTTTTGTGCTTTTCTCGAGGCCTAGGAGGAACACTACCAAACTATGCTGACATCTCATTCACAAGTGAAGTCCCCCAGGCCTCGCTGTTTGTGTGTGTCTATGTGCGTGTGAGTCCCGAGGATCTTTTTTTAGTCCTACCTGAATGTATTTGTGTTGTTTCTGTGACTTATAACCACGCCGTTGAGATCTTTAACCCCTACATATGTTGTAGCTTGATTTCAGAGTTCTTCATCCATACTATACTGAGCAAAATTAATTTGCCCACAGTGCAGGTCAGCCTCCCATGTGGTGCTTATTAAAATGATGGCTGCTCCCTCATGTGTATAGGTTTGCTAACAATGAGAGCTGAAAGATAAGAGGGTGAAAATCCCAGCCTGGCACCGTCTCTCTTTCTACTGGAGGAGGACTTATCAGTGCTAATTGGCCTGAGGGGCTAATTCAGGGGTATAATCTCCATTTGAATACAATGTGTATGTAACATTTTGATTTCAGAAGATTTACTTGGACATTTGAGCATAAGTAACAATCAGTAAAACACAAAGCCGGTTTGTACACGTCGTAGCAATATTCCTGAATTGTGTTTTCAAGACATTAATCAGACTGGTGGCTGCACACTCGTACATCAGTAACAAACAGAGCATGGAAACTCATGTGTAATATTTGACACAAACTAATGGGTTCTGCAGAGAGAGGCTGATTGTTCTGAGTGCATTTCCGCACACCTTTTCCACTTTGTGCTTTTGTAATGCTGAGAGTGCATGAAGGCATGAAGGCCAGCTGTCATTTGCTCTGAATTAAGGTTCTGTTTCCGTCTCTGCTTTTTTAAAAGTAACAGTCTTTATCCTTTTTAATTAAGGACAAGGGCTAATTATCCATATGTTCATTCCTCAGTCTATCCTTGCACTTTTCTACTACTGTAGCTTAAGTTCTATATTTGCTCCATTTACATCACTACCACTTGTAATAATCACCCCTGCTGGCTAAATCACAGCGTTCCCTCTCTGATACGGTATTCTCTGTGATATCCACAAGTTATCGTCACTGGATTTTATCTATTTAAATCCTTCATGAGCTGTTCAAAGTTCATTAACGGGGGGAAAAGCAGAAAGAGGCAGGAGGAACAAACTTAGCATGTGTCAATCACAAAGATTCCTGACATATAAGAAAAAACAAGTCCCTGTGGCTCTTCCTCGCCATCCTACTTCAGCATCATTACACATGAACACATCCTACACTCCTTGTTAGAGAACTTCCTCTGGTTGGCCTGAGTCTGCTGAAATTCTGCAGACACCCCACTTCTTTCCAACACTAGTTTACCTGCTCATGTGTCGAAATGCTGTTAAAGCTGGATCCATGTAGGAATTCACAGTACTGATGTTTGAGACTCTGCTGCAGTATTGCCAGTGCTGATGGTTTTCTTTGCTTGTTTATCCGTGATAGCTTTGATTGCCTTTTTGGGAGTCAGTCTGCTATCAGTTGGTGACTGCATGGGGTCAAGTTTGCTATTAGATGGAGTCTGTTTGTGATGATAAACTGGCAAAAATCACTCTCTTGCTATCTACAAACAAAGAAATTTACATTAACTACTTACATTCAGAGTCCAGCCAGAATCTCATAGATCTGAAACAGAAATTCCACTACAAATATTGACATAGTTGCTGCAGGACGTAGCTCGACCACTTTGTTTTTCCATAAGAATATTTCAGCAGAATGCTACCACTTAATTTAAGTCCGCTGCTGCAAAGAGATACATTACGCTCACTGGCACAGACTGACTCTGCTAGTTTGGAACATGTTGGCAACCTTTCTGTGTTTATTAATTAAGCAGCAGTTATTTCCAGACTTTCACCAATCAGTCCGAGTCACACTGTGATTGTTTGGAGACAGGTTTCCTCCCACCAGCTGTCCGGTGCAATCACGATGCGGTAGAAAGTTGCAAAATTGAAGACAGATTTCTTTTAATTTTCTTTTCTTCTCCTAGCGTGTATGTTGATGACACCGCAAGAGAAACAACAATACTGGTTGATCGTTTAAATGGGTTCAAGACACATTCTTATGGCAGAATAATCGTAGTGAAGTGCTAGTTGTTTTTCATAAGGAATAATAATGCATTAGAGTGGGACTGTAACCATGAAAAATGGAGGTGATGCTACTAATGTGCTTGTTACGGTGTCTGTTCTCACCTAAACCCTGATGATTTTGTAAACTGTTTCAGGTCCCCTGGCTCGCCAGAAAGTGAAGTTTGCACTATGCTACCCACCTTACACCACATTTCAATCCAGAGTCTTTCACCGTAACACATCTGATCACTTATCTTGTTTCGACTTTCATTTACAGTTGCTCTAATCTGTCATTTAAGAATGAAGAGCCCAAAAGAGCTCAAAACTTTGATTTCTGAAATTTATTTATTTTTTCCTTTGCCTGTGCTGCACCTCTCTAACAGCAAATCAACCTGACAATATTTTCCTTAATGCTGCCGACGGGCAAACAAAGAAACGGCAACTACACACAGAAGCCCCACCTCCTTTGGCAGAGGTAGAAAAATAAAGGCACAAAAATTTATTTTTGTAGGGTGCTTAGCGAGTCATCTGTTGCTACAAAGAACCATCTGCCAGAAAGTTAATTGGCAAACTGGTTCAAAACCATACCAATATAATGTGAAAGTTAAAAGAATTTGGTGATCAAATGTATCAGAAACAGCCCTCTGATCAAGTAACTAAAAACATTTGCTGGCCTCTAGACATATCATATTCATCTCAGTCAGGCTGTCGAGACTCAAAAGCCAGATTGAAACTCAAGTTAAGTGTGGGGTTTTTTTTATGACTTTCTCTACAACTGTCCTGAAAATAGAAGATTGGAGTCAGTATTCAACCATTGCTGATATATTAGACAACCTTATATATAGATAGATAGATAGATAGATAGATAGATAGATAGATAGATAGATAGATAGATAGATAGATAGATAGATAGATATAAAGAGGCTTAACCCTAAATGCTTGGTTAACAGTAGTTGAGGTTTCATTAATGGACATTAAATCAAAATGTTGTAGCCTGTAATAATTCGATGAAGCCCACAAAGTCAGATAAGGAGCAACGGGTTACCTTCATAATTTGCTCACGGGCATATGCAGAGGCTCCGTGTAATGGAGAGAAGTCAAGTAATCAAGTTTTAGTTTCACCTCAGAGGAATAAGATGAAATTCTCGCTGCTCGTACTCACAGACATCTTTGCTTCACATACTGAAGGACACAGGAAGATTTTATTTGTGCTTCTTTTTGTGCGGCATTTTTAGCACCAACCAGGTCAAAACTCCTTCACATGGCGATGTGTCTGTAGTGATTAGCTGCTTTAAAAGCACTCCACTTGCTTTTGTTGCAATATTACAAAAAAAAACCCTGACAAGTGTCCCAAAAAACATCAGTGCAGATTGTTATAAACTGTCTTCTTGTCAAATTGCCATGACAGACAGCACTGAAGTCGTGTTGACATTCGAATGAAAGTGACATTATAAAGTGAATGACATTGATAAAGATTAAATCATCACAGATTCCTCTATGCAAGCATGATATGAGTTTAAATCTCTTCCCTTTGTATAAACAGACTTTCTGTCTAAGGCGTTTATGTAACAAGAACTGACTCATCACAAGACAGGCAAGAACATGAAATATACTTATTACCCACAAAGTCCAGAGAAGCTTTTTGTTTATTTCAAAAACATCACAGGAAATATCCCCATGAATTTGCTCTTGCTGTTAGTGTTGAAAAGTAAAACTGCTCTTTTGGTGTTTTCTACAATAACAAAAAGCATTTCAGAGCTGATGTTTTTGAAGAAAGACATTTTTTCTCCTTGTTTTACTTCCTAAAAAATACATGCTGTATGATCTCTCCTCAAGCCAGTTTTCCTTCCCATTATCTGGATGAGGTTATTTCCAAAAGCATAGCGGTACCACATCACTCAGTCTGTTACAGGTAATAAGCGCTCGCAGACAGGAACTCGGGATGAAAGGAACATAAAGAAAACTTACAGAGGAAACTTTGAAACTTTGAGCTAAAGTTGTTTAAAAATTCAGCAGTGCTTTAAGTATCTAAGGACATCTCATTGTCCTTCTTGGAGGACGGTGCTAACTTCAGTTTGACCTGTTTGGGCTTAGCATCATTTGATGGTGTGAACTGACTCAAATATTGCTCCAAACGTGCCAGCGAGCGATTCGTCTATTAAGCCGGGAGCATTTTGTTGCACCCGAGAGAAGTGAGTGATTTCGTGAAAGACTGATGTGCCAGAGTCAAATCAGTTTTCTGCCGGCCCAACGTTAAAGTAGGAAGGGTGAAATTGACAGAGTACGCTTGTTTTATTGATGCAAGTTAATGCAGTCTGAAAGCCAACGGAGTAGCTTTTTTAAAAAATCCTTGTTTAGCCAAGAAGTAAAACTTTTCAGGTTAAGAATCTCAAAAAGGCCAAGTTATAACAGTATGTATGATTGACTCTTGTCATTACGGTGCATTTGCAGCGATTCACTAACTTTATTATTTTTTAAATCTGTTTTCTGTAAAGAAGCACAGGCTGAAGAAAATTGTCCTGATAATGAAAGATTAAATTTTAAAAAAAGTGCCTTTGATAGAACACTAGGTGTTGAAATACTTGTTCTACCAAAAATTGTTTCTAATTTATTCTGTCAGTTTTATAACAGAGCATAAGAGGAGAAATGGCTTTTGTAACTCAACAGTTTTGCACTTATTTGTTATGAAGGATTCGTGTGCCAGTGAAAACCATGGAAAATTGTAGAATTAACCATTTTTCTTAAAACGTATACTGGCCTGGGGAAGTTTTAGAGAAGTAAATAATCCCATGGAAACTTGCTTCAGAAATATCTGTATAATAGAGTGCGTGGTTCAATTAAAATTAACTGAGAGGGAGAAAAAATCCATACTGATTAAATAATACCGATGTTTGGGGAGATTAATAGAGTCACTTGACGTTATGATGTTCTCTGTGTGGGGTAACCATCACATTTGTAGCTTGTACTTGTACAAACTTTAAATTTGCACAACACCGGATAAATGCCAACTCTAATAATGTCTGCCCTCACTCGAACAAGTGTAAGCTATGACTTGAGAAACACCAAGACCCAGGAGATGCAAATTAAGGACAGTGTAGTAGAGTTCATTTATTTCTCCAAACATTGTTGCCTCCCAGTCATTTATGTTAATTAGGACTACATAATGGCCGTCTCGGGGTTTGACACATTTTATTCAGTAAACATCTTACTGGTGTGTCAGCCTTACTTAAATATTTATTTTTTATTAAAATTACTAACTTAATATGGAATTTATTATAGCATATGTCACAGCATAGCATCGTAAATTGAGTTGTTATCTTTCATGTATGCACAAATGTTTCAGTCAGAGAAGGGTAATTGGTAAGCACCTGTATTGTGAGCTCTGGTTATGAAACTGTAACAAGGAGACACACTCCTCTCTTGGCTTGTGTTGTACCCACTACACAATCCAATAATTCCAACATTTTCACTGTATTATTGATGTGCAGATTCACTTTGCTCGTGCCATTCTGTGAAATTTCTAACTGATTGGCATCCCAAAAGAAATGTCACTATCTCAGCTTTCTCATTTCCCCTCAGACTCTTTCCCATCTCCCCCTCTAGACACATCAGGGCTCTTCCATTTTCTGCTTCTGTTTCTAGTGTCTGTCTGAGAGCCCACCTTCACCACAGCTCAGTCTTAATTTCCCCCAACACATCGAGTCCTGTGAGCCATTAGTCTGCACCCCTTGTGCTTCTCTCCTTTCAACCTTCCTGCCTTCACTGTCGCTCAGCTCCTTGATCGCCAGCCTCCACCCTAGCCCTGTCCTTTTTCTCCTTGAAAATTTGGCTGGCAGTGTTCACTTCACTTTCTTCTTTCACCCTGCTGCTGGCCCTGTCCAGTCATTATGTGCCCCCCCCTTTCTTATCTTCTTTGCCTCTCCTCCCCTGATATATTCTTTCCTGTCTCTCTCCAGGCCGTTTTCTCAATGGCAGCTACTGCTCTTTTGAAGAGGGCGAGTGTAGCTGGCAGTCAATAACAGGCCGCGGTCTCTCCTGGAAAAGACTCCAGTCACCAGTCAAGGCAACCAGACAGACCTGCCCATCATCAGGTAGCTCAGACACGCCTTTTATCACATAACGAACACAGCTCCGATCCAACTGTGAGATGACTCGTTTGCAGGCTCTTTTAAGTTTGAGCAGTGTGGCCTCATTGAAACTGACTTCAAACGAGTTATCGGGGCTTTTTTTTTTTCACTTGATCTTAATTTTGAATATTTGAGTCTTGAATTTGTGAACGTGGAAGGAAAACACAGCCCATCTCGATATAGCTCAAGCATGTAGATTCTTGTGACTCCAGTTAATCATCAGTGCAGTGACTCAAGTGGGTCTCATGATGCGATTTTGAAGTCTTGCTTTGCTGTGGCTTGTTTTTGTTCTCAACTATTTGCAGATCTCTCAGTAGAGTGTGGGGGGAACTATAAATGGAGCACTGTAATTTTACACTGTGATCGTAACCTTTGGGGTGAGAGTTTAAAGCCTTTAGTTTAATCAGTTATAGTTCAGAATAGAGAAAATTCAGGGGAAACCCATCAAAACTGTCACTAAATTATTATTGTCACCTTTCTAAATT
This sequence comes from Perissodus microlepis, assembly GCF_051167445.1. Lineage (NCBI taxonomy): Eukaryota > Metazoa > Chordata > Actinopteri > Cichliformes > Cichlidae > Perissodus > Perissodus microlepis. The sequence continues at coordinate 13,018,026 of NC_140479.1, read as the reverse complement.
TTCACTAAAATATTGTAAGACAAAATATCAGTATTCCAATCTTCCTTTTGTTATAACATTAGCAATACATGTACTGTTATACCATGAGTATTGTGGTTGACGTTTCATGACAGTATTCTATCAAGTAATACTCTGTGATCCCCACCCTTAGAGCTTTAAAATGATCTCAAGTATAGCCAGTGCTCTGCCCTGCACTAACAAACAACGTGATCCAGAAAATGCCTAAAATTTTATGAGCTTTTCCTTTGTTCCTCTTCTCCATTATTTTTTTATTGAATTCACCCAGTTAGGTTTTGAGTAACCTCGCTGGCAGACAAATGGCAAAAAATAAATAAATAAATAAAAAAACTTATCTTTGTTATGGGTGTGTGTGTGTGTTAAAGGTGCTACATTCACTGTGGAGGGAGGCCAGTCTAAAGGTCAGCGTGGCTCAGCATTACTGAGGAGTCCTCTCTTTCCTCCTCCTTTAAGAAACTCTCCGTGCACCGTGAGTTCCTCCACATACTGCTCACTCGGTCTGTCTTTCCAGTCTCACATTCGGAACAAACCAAGGGCAAATGTTACAAACTACCGACAACTGCTGTGATTCTTTTAAAAAATGTGGCTTTATTTCTAGTTGATAATCATCCATATCTCAGCTGAAAGCACAGCTGCCCTTAGACTTTATCAGCAGGTAAAAGCCCGGGACTTGGTTGGAGTGTGTCCACCTGATTTGTTTTAAAAGCAGCTTGAAATAGTGCAAAGCTGAATTTTAACCCCAGATTCATTTTTTTTTTAAAAAGAGAACAGGACTGCTGTCATTGTTAGCTCTAACTCTCCATGATGCTATATTTACCTGATGATATACACTTTACCTTTAAGCATGATACACGGCAGATATGCTAATGTTTGTAGTTTAAGTTTTAGCAGGTCAGTACACTTGTTATGGATTTGTTAGGCAGCTAATTCCAGCTAATACATATTACACAATGTAAGGCTGTTTTTACTTTGAAAATGTAAGATGAGTTCAATCAATCAATCTTTATTTATAAAGCACTTTTCATACAGAAATGTAGCACAAAGTGCTTTACATGGTTAAAAGCAGCCCACCCCATCCCGCCCTCCAATTCACTCCCCACACTCTCATTAACATAAGCGGTCATGGATACATACACACAACTTAAATAGCATTTTTATGTTTTTGAATCAGCATATAACCTTGACTTACTTTATGTCTTGAATATGATCCCAGTAACATCTTTAGAAATCAAGCAGTAACCAGCCACGACAGCTGGTTAGCACTGAGCCATCTGTATTTCCTGTGAGACCCTGAGAGACAGTGAGGCTGACCTCGTCAGTCACAGGTTCACACATATCGCAAGTGATGCATTATTGAGATCGTGATATGCACAGAGCAGGTCTCCAGGTAAAAAAAAAAAACTTCTGTACTTGACATCTTGATTGATGCTGCTGCATCTTTGATTAGTCAGATATTAATATTTCTCAGCACAGCGACCTTTGACCTTTTGTGCACATGGAAGAAGTTAAGTTGGATATGCTGAGCTGATTAAAAGGTCAAAATGGTCGTAAAACAAGAGAACAAGTTAGCGCAACTTTAGAAGAAAAACACAGAGAAAAACTCCATGGAGGAGAAAAACAAAACAACAAAAGTGATGTTGCTGCTTCTTAAGGTGCACATCAGAGGTGTCTTAGGTTTGTGGAGAGCAATGCAGGCCGTAATGCGCCGCTGCTCACAGCTTCTTGGCGCGCAGCCAAAGATTAGCAATGATTCCAGATTAACGCTCTAAATCCGTCTCTCTACACTGAACCGGTGCTGATCAGCCTGGCCTGTCTGCTCTTGGACAAATTTGTTGAGGATATTAGCTTTGGGTATTAGCTACAGGCCGCTTTCACTTTCATGTTATTCCCAGTGTGCACGGTGCGGCGCCTGTAATCTTGATGTTTAAATGTTCACCATGTGGTCTCTCAGTTGATAAGAACCAAAACCTGCCATCCATCGGCACAATGCAAGCATTCATCCTAAAAGTGTTGAATTTAGTCATCAGGCTTAAGCCAGCATCTGTTCCACTTAAATGGTGAAACAAGAATTATGTTCTTGGCTTCAAGAAACGCTGGAGAGGGATGTGGTCACATCCCGAGACTTCCTTTTGCTGTTCAATTCTCGTGACAGCCTGTGTGTTGTTTAATTTTCAGCAGGTTTAGACCCAGCATATCCCTCCTGGAAAAGACAATGTTCGGCTGATATGTGATGAAGCATGCAGGCTGCAAAATAACTCAAATTATAATCCTGATTGAATTCTATTAATCTTAGAATAATTAGAAGTGAACAGATGGTTGTTACTGATTAATGTCAGTGCAATTTTAAATGCATTCCCCCTTGACTGATAACACATTTGGCTGGTTTCCTTCAATTCTAAAATGCTCGAAGGACGTTAAAGTTGCTGGTGTATTTATAGTTATATTTATACTGACACTCACTATATGTCTCAGAAATCATCAATGCAGCTCTGTTTTAACCTGTAGTGCACAGTGATCATTTCAAATCTCATCCTACTTTCACAGGTGCGATTCTGGCTGTGCTTCGCGAACTTCCAGAAGGGGGCGCTGTCTCTGTGGATCGTGGAGAACAGCACAGGCCCCGACAAGCCGCGCCAACTCTGGCATTCAGCCACCGAATCCAAATCTGAAAAAGGCTGGAAACTCGTCGCACTTCCCCTTTACGGGCTGGCAGACTGGTATGACAAGTGCTTGCCTGTTTCACCGCATGTCAGGCAGCTGTGATTATATCGAGGCAACGTGTTTGGACTGTCTGAAGGCATCAAACTGACAGTTCCACTTTGAAGTGTTTAAGAGCAGTCATCGTCAGCCATCCGACTCTGATCCCAACAAACCTCTGACATGCTCACACAAATACTAAAGCGCTCCCGCAGCAAAAGAAGTCTTAAGAAACATGATAGAGAAGTTCTTCCTTATAAATGCAGATTTTCAGCATTTTCATTCCATTTTCTGGGAACATTTCCTCTCAGTTTCATAAAACTAATGAATCCCATAGGGACCCCAGTCTTATAAAGTGGACCTGCCATGTGTACACTTGTACAAAATATCCACTCTTTATTCCACTTGTCTGTGATGAAAAAAAGATAAATCAATACACAAGGCTCTCTCCGCTCGCTATGCCTTCCAATTAGCTACGGCCCTGATTTCCCCTCACTGAAGAGAGAAATAAAATTTAAAAAAATAGAAAAAAGTAAGAAAAAAATCACACACACAAGAAACTCCAGATACGGTATTTCATCTCTGTTTGCCTGACTGGGGGTTTCTTTGCCATTCAAGCTTGGATAATCCTGCTCCCCTGTGAGTGATTAATTTTTGATTCCTGCGTTATGTAGTCAGCTGTGCTTGTGCTCTTAATTAGAATGTCATGTCCGTAACCACGAGGTGAACCTGCCAGACTTTGCACATTGACCTTTGTAGAGCTTAAATAGAATCAGAAACACAGCTTAAAGTGCAAGCAGAAGTCAGGGTATAGCAGAAAGTAAAGAACATGCAGAACATGTGGGCTGGCATGGTGTAATGTACTGAACAAAACCCCAAATAAATCACAGTGAAACCTCAGCTGACTGAACGGGACCAAGCAGCGATTGTTTCTTGATTTATAGAACTCTTATCTATTACAGGTTATGCAACTGCCATTGCTGCACCAATCAGCAAATGCACTTATTCACTATATCCCAGCAGAGTTAGATCACAGAACTAATATTGCTCTGTTCAGAGCCAGGATATGGTTAGTTTTACTTGGCATGAAGACTCAGGAAACAGTAGATCTAGGTCAAAATCCACCATCAAACCTTCTTTAATACTCGCAGATAAACATGTTATGAAATGGCTCTTAGTTCCCTGTCAATGTTTTCTCGATTTGATATTTAACTTATAAACCAGGGGTATCAAACGTAAGGCCAGAGGTCCAGAATTGGCCCGATACAGACTCCAATCTTGCCCACTGGAAAATGTGAGTTTTGGACTTCTAAGTGTATTTTTAAAAGTTTTATTGCTTTTTCTACTGAAAAAGACTTCTCCCATTGCCATTCAAACTACACCAAAGTAATTAGGTAACATAGCAATTAAATTACAGATAAGTTCTAGTTTTTTACTGTACTATAGAAATTTATATTTTAAAGGGATCTTTCTGCGAGTGAACAAAAACGTTCTGTTTTATAATTAAAGGACATTCTGCAAAACACACATTGATCTCTTACTATTTAAGTCCAGAGAGTTTTGCTGACAGATTTCTTTCATTTAGTAAAGGAGCATTCCTTTATCATGTTGAAAAACTGAGAACTGCTGTTGAAATTGCCCTTCTTTTTCTTGTGTGTATATAAACTTCTTTACACCAACAGAAGGGGGGTTTTACTGGTCTGGCCAATATAAGATCAAAGTGGGCTTTACATATGGATGGGTTTTCTGTGGGTTCTGTGGGTTTTCTCCAGGGACTCAAGCTTTTTCACAACAGTCCAATATGAATCTTAGGTTCATAAGTGATCATAAATTGGCCGCCTTGACCCTAAATTTGATAAGAGATTGAGAGGATGGGTGGGTGTTAGTTAGCACTATTCTGAGTTATCTGTTACAAAAATAAATGAATAGATAACTGATCATTCTAAAATGTAGCCATACAATCTGTGCATGTGCCACAAAACCCTGTATGAGTGAGCACTCCGGGTGCCAGTAAAAAGGAAAACCTCCCATTTAACAGCAAGAAACCTTCAGCAGAACCACACTCAGGGAGGGACAGCCATCTCCTGTGACTGGCTGGAGATGAGAGAAAAGAGAGATGACAGAGAGAAACAAGACAACAGGCAAATTAAAGGAGAGAGAGAGTTAGAATGCAATAACTGGTAATGATTAATGCAGAAGTGTGTGTATAAACACAGGGAGTGAAAAGAGATGAGCAAAGAAGAATCACTCAGTGCATCATGGGAAGCTCAGCAACAGCCTAGGCCTGTTGTGTCACAACTAAGGGGTGACTCAAGGTCACCTGATCCAGGCGTAATTATAAATTTTAAGTTTTAATCCTAACTTTGAAGTAGAGTCAGTGTCTGTCTTCAAAATCCAAACTGGGAGCTGGTTTTGTAGTAGAGGGCCTACAGACTGAAGACTCAGCGTCCCATTCTACTTTTGAAAACTCTTGGAAGTATAAGTAACCCTTCAGTCTGAGAGCGAAGTGATCTGTTAGGATAATAAGAGGGTATGAGGTTCAAGCTTGCTCAGTTTGCTCATACATTAGCGCTCCATCATTTCATCAAAATATGGTAGATTCTGACTCCAATAAACAACAGTTTCCGAGTCAGTGGGTGACATCATGGTGGTTACATACAGGCTTTGATCCAACTTCTTCTTTTTACCATACAGATGTGAGATCAGTTTTTTCTCCTAACATCTGGAAAAACAAAAGCCACAAAAGTGTCACTTTGAAGGTTTGCGATTAAAGCGCTTCTCTTATATATGTTTAACTATAACCATGACAATGAGTTTAATCTTCGTAAAAGTCAAACTGTCCTTTTTGTTCGTCTGTTAAATAGCAAACCTTGTGACACACAATGCACACTCTCAAAGGCCACTTCTCAGTGGGAGTTTTCTTAAAGCACAATAAATTATCTCTCTCATTATTTCAGACAGAAGCTGTCTCACTATTCACAGGTTGTGAGATGTTAAAACTCCTCTGCCTCTCCACAGGTTCTTTCTCTATTTCAGCACTGAAAATGGACCTGGACCCGGTTCTGCCATTTCTGTGGACAACGTCTCTTTCAGCATGGACTGCTTCTTGGCATGTGAGTGTTTTTAAAAAGCATTACTCCTTCTTTTTTTCGTAATTACGTATCAGGCTGTGGCTGGATTATAGAAATTGTTTGACTGATTGCTTGATTGATTGGCCGTGACATGTACGAAGAGGAAAAACTGGGGAGGATAAAAAGTTAAAAAAGAATTTCTACTTCAGCGAAACTTAAGTAAACAGTTGAAGTTACCCAAGGCAATTCAATTAATAATCAATACAGGTCAGCCTCATGTTCATGTTTCACAGAGAGGAGATTTAAGTGAGCATCAATTTAAACCTTTGGAAGAATTCATCAAGGATTTACTTTTTCATTATTTATTCATTCCTACCCATAATATGGCACGCTATATGCTTGCATAAGACTTTTCGTGAGACCTATTTTGGACTTCTCAGTAAAGATTCCTGCTCTGTTGCTCTCTCCGTTAAATGTACTGCTGCTTTCCCTGTAGACAGACTGACAGATCTCTATGGAAATGATATGTAATAGTAAATTCCTTAAATCACTTTCTTTGAGAACCTCGTACGTGTCTTGAAATGTCAGAACTGGTGCTTGCTGATTCACGAGGGCTTATGTTCCAATGTCACACTGCTCGCTTATAAAGGTCAAGCTTTCCGTCACCTTTCCAGATATTTTTGTGTCATAATTGAGATGGTTTATCAGTATAAAAACACGAGTGAGATGACAACCATGTAAGAATGAAAATGAAAGGTTAGGAGTTCAGTGCCTCCTTCCATCTGTGCCTATCAGAAGGAACCAGTTTGAACTGTGACTTGAATAGTAATGTGTGAGAGCATCCTTTGCCTGAATATAGCTCTGACGATGTGAACTTTATTTAAATATAACAGTGCCTTCACCCTGGGCAAAAAAATAACAACAAAAATGACAAGGGCATGAGTGGTACCCACAGGCAGACAGTTGTTTGTTTTCCCCGGGTTTAATTTGATATCTCGCGATAGTTGGTGGATTATAACACTGGCCAATTTAAAGCTTTTTGTGGCATCACACATGATTGCTATAGCTACTGAAAAGTCAAAAACAAGGTGTGGGGGAAAAAACATTTAGTTCAGGACCACTGAAGTCAACAAGAGATTGATGTTAGCATCTGCAGTAATTTATATTTGGCAGCATGGCTCGCCTCTGGGATCTTCCGTGCACAGCTGGAAAGCTGGAGGCAGCACTGAAGTGCGCAGGCATCAGGGACAACAGATATGACACTGATCTAGTGAAACAGTCTAAAAGGAGGAATTGTAGTGGAGGTGGGTTGCATAGCGGCTTGCAGGGTAGGGCAGGCTAAATAAACTTAAACAGCCTTCTCTTTATACCCCGTTAATAGAACAGTATCAGACGATCAGGTTTTGAGAACAGCTGATGTTCTGGGATCACACCTGAACTAATAATGTGCTTGATTCAACAATAATAAAATAACAAAATGAAACAAGCAAACCCACTCTGTAAACTAAACTGAATTGGAAACAAAAATGAAATTAACGCGTTATGCAAAAGTGTTATGACTTTGTTACAATTACAACAACGCAATGAAAGATAAAATGTTGAAAATTATTCAGTTATTGCGTGAGCTACCGAAGCATGTTATTTAAGGAGCACTTTTCATCCAAATGTAAAAGAAAAAATAAATGTGAATGGCACACAGAATCTGTGCTGTATCACCGTTAGATGATTAATTTTTTCATCAAATTGAGATATTATCTCAACACTACTGCCGTTACTCTGAAATGCAATCAGATAGCGTAGCTTTATCTGGTGCATATAATTGAGAAATTGTTGTTGATCCAGGCTGGAGCTTTGTCACCTTCACCCTGTGCCGTACAGGCTTTCTGGATCACGGACTCTTTATTTAAAGAGATTACGTTTTCCAGCAGATATTTGCACAACAATTTGCGTGTTATGTCCTCCAGAGCAGAGGCACTGGTGTGGCAGTGCTGAAGGATCACTCATTCCTGTTGCACTCACTTCTCAGATGGCAAGTTCTTAATCTGGACCCAGTATCTATTACCTACTGCTATACTTGACACAGTCACTTTTTATCGCCTATCAATCAGGCTGGTTGATGGGAGATGCTGAAGCTCAGCAAAAGATGTGATTTCCAGGAGTGATCCCAGTGACTGATTAGCATGATGGATTCCTGAACGGGAAGGCTCAGCCTTGTAATGTGTTTCTGTGAGAAAACATAGTGCGAACACATTATGCAGAGGATCAGCCACCCGTGGCCTCTTTCCTACATTTCTACAGGCTTTTGTGTGATGTATAGTTTGGCAAGCATGTGCGCTTGATGATGCATCCATTGCCCTTCAGGTGTTGGACCAGACTGTCATTTTTATCATTTTATCCTCAGCAGAATCAATAAATTAGTTTATTGGGTTAGACAGCGCAGGAAGTTCATCCTTTTCTCTCTGGCATGTGCCATAATTTATTTTCCCACGCACTCAGATGCATTAACAGGAGGAAGCAGCTGCTTCTATAGAGATCCCCAAACATTAGAGTGTGCCTCCTCAGTACCTGGTCCTTGACTTCACTGAATAGTCATAATAGCACTTCTCCAAACGTTTACCTCTGCAAAAGATGAAGTTAAATTGTTGTTCTGAAAGCTGAATCACCAGTTTTGTAGTGATGTCTTTATTGGCTGTATCCGTGTAGCCGTCGTGTAACTTGGGTATCAAGGGACTACAGAAATTTGTTCATTTTAGCAATTATCACTTGCACATGTCTGTGTTAATAAACATGACACAGCATGTACCAGCAAGTGCTAACATTCTACAGTCTCCTGATGCATTCAGAGCGACGGCATGTGGTGCCAGTTGAAATCCTTTTTCATTCCCTAGACATCAAATATGCCATATTTGATCAGCAGTAGTGGTGCTGTGGTGTAGATCTCACTTCCAACTTTTACATATGGAGGCTTACTTGAAGTCATGTTGTGACAGTACCCCAAATCCTGATCTTTTCCTTAATCTACTAACCCTAAACCTTACCAGAAAGTGAGAGTGAAAGTAAGAAGCAAATAAGGAAGCAGTGGAATAATAAAAAAAATAAAGCTCTGCTACAGGACATGAACTTCAATCTTTTGGCAGATAGCTTGTGACTCACTCCACCTTCCAAACACGGATTACCGGTGCTTGTCGTATCTCTGTGGCAGCAGAAAATCATAACAGAAGGGCACTATTTGACACTTTCGGATGAGAATGTGTTGTTTATTCATTCCATGTGTGGCCAGGTCCGGGTTTATCAGCAGCTTTATTCTCTTATTTTTGCAGCAGTGGATCAATCAACATTCACAGCAAAGGTTTAGATATGGCATGCACAAGTAAACAGAGAAATAAATGGAAAAATGTTGTATTTTTGTGCAGCATTTGAGACAACGTGTAGGAGATTTAGTCTCCATATCGTCAGAAACTGACTGTCAACATGATCAGTCTGTGTGGATACTTCTGAGAGCTATCACAATCTGGATATATTTTGAGCTTGTGCTTGGGAGGTAACAAGGTGAACCCCCCCCCACCCTTCTCTCTGTGGCTGGCCTCTGGTGAGCTTCAGGTAGCTTACGGCACCCTGCTAATGAACAGTGACAGCCACGCTGGCTGTTGCCTTGCCCTGTGGTTCATGCTGCTCCGTGGTGGACCCGCTGAGTCTTTCTCTTGCTCCAGCGGCATACCAATGCTGTGTGCAGCAGCTCCGTGTGTTCCTTAGTTCTGCAGCAGCATGTTACCATGCTGAGAATAACAATGCTGTGAGCTTTATTAGCAACTTTATTGAAAATATAAGAGGTTCCTGAGCTCGTGTGCCGCAACACTTCTAAGAATCTTTCACTGGTGTGTAGGTTTTCTTTTTCTTACCCTCACAATCAAACACATTGCAGTGACTTGCTTGCTATGATCCATCAAATCTGCTCTGCACATAAACTCTATCAGTATCAAAGCTCCCAAGCAGCGAAGAGTTGGACAGTCATATTAATTTGAGGATTACAGGGCTAGGGAATGAGCTATTGATTTTTATGCTGGCTGATTTTAAGAAAGCAGTGTTGGGGGTTTTTAAGCTTTGAAGACAAAAATTACAAGATTCCTTTACCGCGAGGCATTTTCAGTCAAGACCAAAGCCATCTGATTCAGTACAGAGCTTTGGTGTATATTTAAAGCCCAACTTTTAATAATACATATTACCCAGAGGAACTCAGGTGAAGCTGCGGCTCAAGTGTACAGAACATTAAGGTCAACATGTTTGCTCTGAGTTAAAGCGAGCAGGTTTTTTTCCTGACCAGATGCAACTCTGGCACATAGTAGCTTTCTAAACCTTTCAGCTGTTGAGGGAGTCCCCTGCCATATTGTCATAAATGGTGAGCCTTCAGCCTGAAGTGACAGGGGAGCCAGAGAGGAGAAGAGGGAATGTCGTTGTGGTAAAATGATTACAGAGATAAAGATGAAAAGTGTTGTTTTTGTCCCCCGACACTGACATAATGACAACGAAGAGAGCAGGCCTGATTTGTTTTCACCGTGGAGGCGAACGACACGATGTGGGGAGCTTATTGGCTCGTCACAATTAGTGAAGTTGTAGTTGGATTTGAGCTTCTTATTCACGTCTTTTCCAGCATCTTGAAAACAGCACTGACTCATCGGTGGGTTTCCAGTGTTATATGGAGCTGCAGGCTTTTACTCCAGTACTACTCGTGGCTCAGAAAAGCAAAGATGGAGAGAGAAATTCTCATGAACCTCTAAATCATCCTTTGCTGCTGTTTGCCATTCAGGGCAGCCCTATAGAGACTATCAGGCAGCTACAGTACAAACAAACTGTGTGCCATTCTGCTGGTGAGTAAGACAGGCCAGTCTGCAGCTACAAACCTTCTCTTTTCTCTCACTGTATGAAATGCAAATAGACCCTGTAACCATGTAATCATCCTCTCTGTTCGATATGCAAACCAAAAATAGAACTTCATATGCAGGTCATATGCACAGAAGAGCATCATTTATGATTTATTGTTTGCATGCTTCAAGTATCTACACTGAGCACATTGAAAGTGTTAAAATAAACCTGCCAGTGTTTGGCCGTGTAGCTCAAACTGCAACAGTTTCTTTTGTTTTAAAGCCGAGTGGGAAGCCTGACGTCTCTGTGTGGCATGTGTGCACCTTTGCTGTAAAGTGACATATCAGAAGCAGGGCTAGCACAACAGCAGGCTGTCGAGATCTGAACCCGCCCCCCTCATTTGTTGTCGTACAGTTGCGTGACGGCAGCATTATCGCAACAGATCTCAGCAAAGCTTATCTGACATTTTTGGAAAATAATCTCAGTTGTACAAGAGTCCTGTGCATTCACATCAAACCACAGGGGTCATGTAGTAACAAACCTCTGAGGGCTTTATTCTGCACAACAGTATATCAAAGAAATGAGATGCTGGGCAGAACTCTCCAACAGAAGCATGGCCTCTCCTTGGAAACGGAGCTCAAGCCACACATGTACGAGCTGAAACGTAGCTGGCTTTTGAAATAAAGTGAAACCTTTGCTCGTGCCAGTGCATGCTCTGCAGTCTCTTCTGTAATGACTATTTGAATTTTAGATTTCACTTTATTGTCCTGCAGGATGTTGTTGGACATTATTTGTTTTAATCATTCCAGGAATTTCTCATTACGTAAATGAATTGCGTTACGTTCGGTTGACAGCATTACATCGATTGTTCTTGGTGCCTACACAGATTTCTTTAACACCAGTCTTTTGTACCACTGATTGCAGTGAATGGACCTAATCAGAAAACATGGATTCAGTCAAACAACAATAGGAGCTCCACCTCTATTGAAAACTCGAGAATGGGGACGGGGGTACATGCTTTTTTTTAAGGTTAACATCCAATCATTTTAGTACTTAAAATTCTACCTTACTTTAACATCTTTGGGAGAAAAAACAGTCCCTGCTCTCTGTCTCGAGCCCTTATCTGTGGGAGTTTTGCCTTCAAGACTTAATTCTGGGTTTGAATTTGAGGCAGAAGAGATCAAGGTACCAACAGGTTTATGATCTCAGTCCTGGGAATGCAGTGAGGCCAGAGGCTTGATGGATTGCTACAAAATACCCAGACTGAATGTGCTTACCCATCTACAGTAGGACAGAGGCAGGCAGAGATGGAGTGGGGCTCGCTTGTTATGCATTCGTCTCCTCCTGTATGGCCAATGGTGGTACAAATGAAAGAATGACCCCTGCTGGTGGGTCTGCATTTCTGTGCCAGCAAGGGGTTTGCAGTTACTGTGCCTTTTTTTTTTTCTTTTCTTTTCTTTTTTTCTTTTCTTCAGTATAAGAGCAACAGGATTTTTATTTATTTTTTGTTGCTGCAGATGAAGTGTGACAACACAGAGCCTTCTCAATAAATCCATTGTGTTCTATTTCAGCCAATGGCGAGTTTCCACCGGTGGTAACCACACCCGGGCTGCCGTTTAGACCAACTATCAGGACTCCGTCCCCTTCCATTAGGAGCCCACCGATGATCTTCCCCACCACAGATTACTGTAAGTGCAAGTTTGATTGCTACCATTCAGCTGAAAGTGAGCAATGGTCAGCTCAGATGTGGTTTCACTGTACAGGAGAGCTGTCTCCATCTCCTTCTGTCTCTTTTTCTTCACTTCTCTTCTTTTTCCTCCTACATCAAACTCACACAGACCCCTGCTTCTTGCATTTAATACTGATTCCCTCTTACCCCACACGTGCTAAGCCTGGCACAAGGCATGGACTGCAACAAAGTAAGTGTGCCCCCTACTGGTGTGTCCCACATCCACATTTGAGCGAGTGCTGCAGAGCTCTCCTTTGGCATTAAATGGAGCAGGACGGGCAGTTTTGAAGTGTAAAATCCGCCAATTTGTCTCCTGAGAATGTCAATGGAGTCGGTTACACGGGCTTGACATTTTCCACCTCACACTCTCTCACTTCTGTGCTTCAAAAGGTTAAAGACAAGCAAGAGATTCAATTTCTATATTTAAAGTCATAACTTGGAGTTACTTTCATATCATACCTGTTCTGAAACACATTTCTTCAGCTAGAAGCTTTGAAGTACTTTGAGACACGCTGAAGTAGTTGAGGTTTTTCTGCTGAAAGTTATCAGGCAGTTTGACTTTGGAGAAACACAGGATGGAAAATTGTTTGTGAAGAACATGTTCCCTCTATTTGAATGGGTACCTTTTGTATTCTGAAATTATTTCTACCAAGCGTGAATACAAAACACTTCATATGAATTTTAAATACATGTGAGCTGTTTTTCCAGTCCAAACACGATTGGTATGAGCTGCATTCTGTCACTCTAGGACTGTAATTGGATTCATCTATATCTTGTTTTCTCTCCCATGAGGCATAAAAGGCTGTTATGGCATTCATATGCAGTTAAAGCCAGCAAATCAATTTTGTAGTGTATATAGACTCATCTTGTATTTGAAACCGGTTAGACAACTCACACTAACACACTGTGGGCAGAAATTTGCTTGGATAATAAGTGTGACATACTTTTTTGACCCTGGAAATTACTTCTAATTATAATAGAATTTAAAATTATTATTGCTGGAGAAACTGTGGTGAAAGGAAAGCCAACTACAATCATGCTCTTTTTATTCATGTAAATACATTTAAATTAGATATCTTTAAGTTTGTGGAAGAATGTTTCAGATTTGAAAGTGGAGCACTGTATTTAGAAAACTTACCACTAGCCTTAATCACGGTGATAATGTCTTTATATATATTCTCAAGAAAAGCAGTTTTGAAGCAAATAACACAGAGGTGAAAAAAGAGTAACCTTTATTGTTTATTATTTTACAAAAGTCTTGTTCCACCTCTCATTTATTTCTGTATTGTTAGAAAAACGGGAAATAAGTTATTGAAATGTGTGCAAACATTAATACAGTATACAGTGGCTTGCAAAAGTATTCGGCCCCCTTGAACTTTCCCACATTTTGTCACCTTACAGCCACAAACATGAATCAATTTTATCGGAATTCCACGTGAAAGACCAACACAAAGTGGTGTACACGTGAGAAGTGGAACGAAAATCATACATGATTCCAAACATTTTTTACAAATAAATAACTGAAAAGTGGGGTGTGCGTAATTATTCAGCCCCCTTTGGTCTGAGTGCAGTCAGTTGCCCATAGACATTGCCTGATGAGTGCTAATGACTAAATAGAGTGCACCTGTGTGTAATCTAATGTCAGTACAAATACAGCTGCTCTGTGACGGCCTCAGAGGTTGTCTAAGAGAATATTGGGAGCAACAACACCATGAAGTCCAAAGAACACACCAGACAGGTCAGGGATAAAGTTATTGAGAAATTTAAAGCAGGCTTAGGCTACAAAAAGATTTCCCAGGCCTTGAACATCCCACGGAGCACTGTTCAAGCGATCATTCAGAAATGGAAGGAGTATGGCACAACTGTAAACCTACCAAGACAAGGCCGTCCACCTAAACTCACAGGCCGAACAAGAAGAGTGCTGATCAGAAATGCAGCCAAGAGGCCCATGGTGACTCTGGACGAGCTGCAGAGATCTACAGCTCAGGTGGGGGAATCTGTCCATAGGACAACTATTAGTCGTGCACTGCACAAAGTTGGCCTTTATGCAAGAGTGGCAAGAAGAAAGCCATTGTTAACAGAAAACCATAAGAAGTCCAGTTTGCAGTTTGGCACAAGCCATGTGGGGGACACAGCAAACATGTGGAAGAAGGTGCTCTGGTCCGATGAGACCAAAATGCAAAACGCTATGTGTGGCGGAAAACTAACACTGCACATCACTCTGAACACACCATCCCCACTGTCAAATATGGTGGTGGCAGCATCATGCTCTGGGGGTGCTTCTCTTCAGCAGGGACAGGGAAGCTGGTCAGAGTTGATGGGAAGATGGATGGAGCCAAATACAGGGCAATCTTGGAAGAAAACCTCTTGGAGTCTGCAAAAGACTTGAGACTGGGGCGGAGGTTCACCTTCCAGCAGGACAACGACCCTAAACATAAAGCCAGGGCAACAATGGAGTGGTTTAAAACAAAACATATCCATGTGTTAGAATGGCCCAGTCAAAGTCCAGATCTAAATCCAATCGAGAATCTGTGGCAAGATCTGAAAACTGCTGTTCACAAACGCTGTCCATCTAATCTGACTGAGCTGGAGCTGTTTTGCAAAGAAGAATGGGCAATGATTTCAGTCTCTAGATGTGCAAAGCTGGTAGAGACATACCCTAAAAGACTGGCAGCTGGAATTGCAGCAAAAGGTGGTTCTACAAAGTATTCAGGGGGCTGAATAATTACGCACACCCCACTTTTTAGTTATTTATTTGTAAAAAATGTTTGGAATCATGTATGATTTTCATTCCACTTCTCATGTGTACACCACTTTATTAACGAGCTAACAAGCTTGAAAGTTAATATTTAGTGTGGCCAGCTTTATTCTTCAGTACAGCCTGAGCTCTTAGGCTCTTAGCTTTTCTTATTTCTTTAAATAGTCTTCATGGATGACTGAGTAGCTTTACAATTGGCTGTAGGAACTCAAACTTGTTGTAGCCTACATATTAATGGTGATTACAACCCAAATTTTACATTTGGATTCATCACTCCAGAAGACCCTTTGCCACTGATTTTCAGCCCAGTTCTTAGCCACATTTCCACTGAGACCAATTCAGATGAGGCTTCAGTGAGCAGTGGATGGATCAAGTGAAGGGCCAGATGCATCACTCTGGTCCCATGTCAGGTCTTGCTAGGTTTTCATTAACCTGTTTCATAAGAACACGACTTCCAGATTCTGTTCATCTGCTGTTTGTCATGTTTTTAGCTAATAGCTCTTTAGTTACTGTGGCCTAACCCTCCACCTCAAAGAAAAAATGTTTCTGTGAAAACATTCAGGTACAAGCAATGGACTGAAAAACCTTCAGAAAGTTTCAAGAACTACTGCTCAAGGCCACTTTAAAAAACTGTCTCCCTAGAAGGAGAATATAAGGAAATGATGTGTAGCTCAAGACTTTTACACAGCACTGCAAAAGCAAAAACATTTAATTTGTCATAACTGTCAAAACCGTATATGAGCAAGCATGTGCACTTGTTATAGATGTGGATTGGTTTTATACAACTTTTTTCTTAGTTGTAGTTTGGGGGAAAAAGCTGTTGCATTCTAACCACACTGCAACACTTTCTAAGCTCGTAAAAGGAAAATAATTAATCTTATCTGTTTTATGGGTTTTCTGTGCTAAGACACAGAAAACGCAGTAGTTGGCCGGCATTGTTCTGTTTTCATATCTTTTTTTACACTTAATTTGACCATACTGTAGGTCTAATTAAAAACATACCACGGAAAGAGCTTTTTTTTATTAAGTTTCAGACCATTGCATTGTGCTATATATTAAAAAAGAGCTTCTGTAATTCGGTGACATCACTCAGTGATTAGCTGATCAGACGGCTGTTTATTTTACAAAGAGCATTCGATCTACTGAATAGCAGCTGATCAATGCAACTACTTTGCTCTCAGGCCAGAACCGCTGATGCTCACCAACCCAGAAGTGCAAATGCTGTAAATATTTTTACATATAAAGTTTCGCTGGTGATCAGATGCAAGAACACTTAGCCCAAAGTGACCCAGCGTTGAGTAAAAATTGGTGTGTAGAGGATCTAATGAGCTCATTTATGCACTTTTCATGCAGCTTATCTGATCTGTGATGTGAGTCTCTCTTCAGTTGTGAACACAGAGCAGGCTGTTTATCTCTGAAGGGTCAAACAGGGACGGTTGCATACATAAGTGCTGACCAGCTAACATTATTTGTTAATGTTTGCAGACTGGAGGGCATGGGTTGGTCAGCAAACAAGAGCAACTCAGTCTATCAAGTTGATCTTTAATGCTAAGCAAGAAAAATGGCATTTCAGTGCAGCGTTATACAAATGAGTGTTTGTTACACGGATTTTGTTGCAAAGGCAGCAACAAAAAGGCCATTTTAATGTGCTTACACAGGTAATACTCAGCATGGTTACAATAAAAATGGCAGCAGAAGTAAATCTCCTCAGAGAAAGATGGGACTTTGAGATCACACTGCTCTCGCCCTTGTGATTATCATAGATATTAACTCAGGGGAAAGAAGCTGAACTTCAGTTATATGTCGGCCATTTCAAAGACAGCCTTGAGCGGTTAGCATTCATGGGGCATCTCTCTTCACCCCTTCTGGAGCTGATGCTTTGACGTCTCCAGGGCAGGACGGCAAGCCTGATGAGGGTTTTAGCTCAGCAGACCTGTCACTCCAACACGGCTCTCCTCTTCCTCCGACACGCTCAATGATTAACCCCACCGAACATCAACGTCTCTTGTCTCCTCTCACTCTCTCCTTCATTTCTCCCTTCACTCTCCCGCCATATCTGCTCCCAGGACATTTTGTCCCCGTTTATTTCCAGATTTGCTTCCCATTTTCGCCACGGAAAAGCCGTTATTGAGTCTCTGTTAGTTCACATTATTGCCTTCTCACCCAGCCGCCCTGTCTCTGTCAGAGCTCACTCTTATCTCCGTGTGTTGTCCCACTTCTTCCTTCTGATCCCTTTCCCCCCTTCACCCTGACTTCACCTTCACTCTTTTCTGTCTTCTTGTTCTTTCCCCTGGTCCCCGTTGATTCCTCTCTATCCTGGCAACAGACACTTTTATTTCCCACCACCACTGTGCTGTATGCCACCCGCAACTCACTGCTGACTCATCAGCTGCTTTTGGGGGATGAGGGTTGAGTAAGTCAACTTATATTAGTTAGCTTCACTTTCTTCCTCTGATTACCTCGTCCGATGGGAAAGAAATACATCGCTAACTTCAAAATGAGCTCCAGGCCTATTTTGTGACCATGAGAGTGTGTGTGTGGGTGTTTGGCTTGATAAAGATTTGTTTCTTTAGATGATAAAACAACTTTACAACATGCACTGCTGCAATACATGTGTACAAGCATTAGCTTCTTTGAACACAGTACCTTTCAATAGCTAGGTGTCCGACTTTCATTCACACATCAGCAGACAACAAGAACAAGTTGTGTAGTAGATTTTTTTTTTAAAAACTGGCGTTAAATCAAAGACAGACGGGCTGCTGATTGAGGCAATCCGATTGGTTCTTGAGAGTAACTGACAGCAGCTGTTGGTCCCTGAATGATTCATGCAGAAAGGAGTTTTGGCCCGTTTGTGTTCACTAATTAGCTGCACAGAGGAGAAGAAGGAGTCTTCATTGGTTACTTGTTCATCAGCACCAGCCTGCAGCAATCACTTAACTAGTTGCTAATATTTTGGCAGGGTGGGGTTAGTTACTAAGACAGATCTGAGACTGATAAGGACGCAAAACAGGCTCTTGTAATTAACTGGACTCGTTTGCTTCATAAGCTCTGTGCTTAGCATTCAGATCCTGTTCATAGCTTGCCAGCCTTGATCCATCTTTCTAATTGTTGGCCCAGAGAGGACAACTGTCACTGGATAAGGACGATACATGCTAAGAGAGGAGAGTCTTTGTGCTTGCATTTTGCTTACAGTGTGTCTGTGATGATTCCTGTAGCTTCAAAACTTGTTGGCCTGGACTTTTCTGGAGGTACTGGAGAAAATGCCATTTAATAGCATGATAAAGCTTTCTTTTGAATAGAAAACTGAAATAAGGTCTGTTCTGTTCCAAAAATGGCCTATTAGGCTCACAATCAGACCCAATTGTTTTTTTTATTATTTTTTCCATTCAGGGCTGGATTAATTTGGCTCAACAAGTCTTGCAAAAAGAAAATTAAATAGTTTATTCATAATTTATTGTAGCTTATTGTAGCTAACCAACATTGACTTTAGAGGACTGATAACAAAACTGGAGTTATTTTTCGTTGTGAACCCAAACAAAAAAAAAAAATATCAGCTCTGAGATAGCCGAGTTAATTTTTTTCCCTGGAATAAGCAGATCCTTGTTTTCAGGCTGGTGCTCAGACCTGACACAGAACTGCACAAAAACAATAGGCGGCAGCATTTTAGAATGTGATCCAGGAAGCCCGGCTTGAGTAAAGGATACATGAAGATCGAGTGAACACCAGACAGGCTGGTGGTCAGCACTGTTGTCTTAAAGCTTATTGGTCCTGGGTTTGAGCCACTGGGCCCTCACTATGTTGAGTTTGTACTTAATCACCATGATTGGTCAGGGGGCAAAAACAGAAAGTCTGCTTTCTCCCGAAATCAAAGCCATGTTAGGTTCATTCTTCTGTCACTGCACCGCTGTTCCGCTCAGTGGGTGGGTAATGCAGGAAAAGTGTTTCCTTCTCGACAAACGCCACCATAAACAGCTGAAATATGCTTTTCTGTTGCCGAACATGGACTTTTCAACCTTGTCCGTTGATGTTATGTTACTTTGCAGCAAAAGCTTAACCCATATTCAACTTTTCTGACACGCAGTCCTCTTTGTGCGTTGCCATCCACTCTGCGTCGACCACCTGGGTCCATTCAAATAAATGAAAGGGCTGCTTTTTTTCGTTTTTCTCACAGCATACCTGCGAGTCTGAATGAAGCCAGAATAAGGTCGGTCGGTCTGAACAAGGCCTTTCTCCATTTGGACAAAAAGCAGATCTGAACCCTAATAAGCCAATTATGGCTGAAGTTAAAGTTAAAAATACTAGAATTAGAGCATTTATACCTTTTGAAAGCATGCTCACAGAAAGTCTCCCAGTGATGGTGAGTTTCCTGGAGCTGGAATCTTTTGTGTATGTACTGAAACACCCTGTGAAATATCCCAGGACTGCCTAAGGTTGTTTGTGTTGTTTTGAAAATGTTCAGAGGGGATAAAAACTGTTGGAATTACTGTCAGTGGTGCAACCCAATCAGAGACGTATTTCTCAACGCTGGGTCTCTCTGTTTCTCTCTCCCCCTCTGATGCGACTTGTCTGGAACAATTTCTCGCTGATGAAAGTGTGCAGCTTTGCCCCTTTCTTTGATGGAGGCCACTGTTTGTTATGATGATGGCATAGCACGAGTGGCAAAGTTCACAGAAAACGAGATTCATGTAATAGTCAGGCAGAGCCAGACTCTCCCTAGGTAGGTGTGTGTGTGTGTGTGTGTGTGTGTGTGTGTGTGTGTGTGTGTGTGTCTTGTAAGTCAAGGGGGCTGAAGAGTTTGCACAACCACTTACTGGAGAAGGCTATCATCTTGTTTTGTTTGTTTAGTGAATGGCTCATTAGGCCAGTTGTGCAGTGCGTTTGGGTGTATAATCCATGTGCACATGTGGTCGTCTGAATTCATGTTGATGGACCAACAAGATCAATCAGTTGGGTTGAAGTGTGAAACCAGCTGCACCCAAGGGAGACAGGAGAGAGAATACAAACAAGAGAGGAATCTGCGTTCAGTACCAGCAGTGCTCGTGTGAAAAGCTCGTTTTCTATAACAAGGATCTTAAATCCTGAAGGGCTTCCCCCAAATCAGCAACTGAACCAAAATGTAAATGCATGAACATAAACAAAGGAATGCATAAAGTGAAATTTCCAGCATTCCTTTCACTGATCTCTCTCGTCTCTATGCAGCTTTTCAAGAAGTTTGCCCGTGTTTGCTGCTGGTTCGTGCTCACAGAGTTGGAATTTGACTCCTTTTAAATTTGCCGTGTCTCTTCCTTCACCTGGCTCATTAGCTGGTAACCTTCGACCGCTGTAACACAGCATAAACTGGGACATGCTGCATGAACTGGGACGTGCCTCTCACACACTCATGTCACAGACTTCCCACAACAAGAGGATGTGAAGGGAGAGACATGGCTGTTAACAAGAGGATCACTCCAGCACGCATTCCAGCGTCTCTCGTCAGTTAACCGCCAGTGCAGCGCATAAACCAATTCTGCATCCAAAGCCTTGGTTGAGTTGGTGTTCTTCAAATGAGGCTTTGGAAATTTGACTGTAAGTGGGCAATGAGCCAACAGCTTATTTCTCCAAATGAGAAAAAAATAACAAATCAGGCCATCTAACTTTCACCCTTTTTTTTTCTTTGAGCATGTCCTTCCAAAACATCTCAAAGTGACCTGTTAAGTATATTAAGATTTACATCTAAAGATAGGGTTTGGGGCTGTTCTGCTCCAGTGATGGATTTATTCCCAGTAGTCTTAACTGTTTTTCAACAGTGTTGAAAATACTGGCCTGATGGGTCAATTTACTTCATACTGGAGTCAGGCAAAACTGCAGTCACACTACAAGTGTTTTTTACAGTAGGAGTGCATTTGCTAAGACTCCAAATCGCTCTCTTACCAAAGTGATGTTTTAAAGTGTTTTTGAAAGCGTTGGCCTCCTTGAAATACAGGGAGTGCAGAATTATTAGGCAAATGAGTATTTTGTCCACATCATCCTCTTCATGCATGTTGTCTTACTCCAAGCTGTATAGGCTCTAAAGCCTACTACCAATTAAGCATATTAGGTGATGTGCATCTCTGTAATGAGAAGGGGTGTGGTCTAATGACATCAACACCCTATATCAGGTGTGCATAATTATTAGGCAACTTCCTTTCCTTTGGCAAAATGGGTCAAAAGAAGGACTTGACAGGCTCAGAAAAGTCAAAAATAGTGAGATATCTTGCAGAGGGATGCAGCAGTCTCAAAATTGCAAAGCTTCTGAAGCGTGATCATCGAACAATCAAGCGTTTCATTCAAAATAGTCAACAGGGTCACAAGAAGCGTGTGGAAAAACCAAGGCGCAAAATAACTGCCCATGAACTGAGAAAAGTCAAGCGTGCAGCTGCCAAGATGCCACTTGCCACCAGTTTGGCCATATTTCAGAGCTGCAACATCACTGGAGTGCCCAAAAGCACAAGGTGTGCAATACTCAGAGACATGGCCAAGGTAAGAAAGGCTGAAAGACGACCACCACTGAACAAGACACACAAGCTGAAACGTCAAGACTGGGCCAAGAAATATCTCAAGACTGATTTTTCTAAGGTTTTATGGACTGATGAAATGAGAGTGAGTCTTGATGGGCCAGATGGATGGGCCCGTGGCTGGATTGGTAAAGGGCAGAGAGCTCCAGTCCGACTCAGACGCCAGCAAGGTGGAGGTGGAGTACTGGTTTGGGCTGGTATCATCAAAGATGAGCTTGTGGGGCCTTTTCGGGATGAGGATGGAGTCAAGCTCAACTCCCAGTCCTACTGCCAGTTTCTGGAAGACACCTTCTTCAAGCAGTGGTACAGGAAGAAGTCTGCATCCTTCAAGAAAAACATGATTTTCATGCAGGACAATGCTCCATCACACGTGTCCAAGTACTCCACAGCGTGGCTGGCAAGAAAGGGTATAAAAGAAGAAAAACTAATGACATGGCCTCCTTGTTCACCTGATCTGAACCCCATTGAGAACCTGTGGTCCATCATCAAATGTGAGATTTACAAGGAGGGAAAACAGTACACCTCTCTGAACAGTGTCTGGGAGGCTGTGGTTGCTGCTGCACGCAATGTTGATGGTGAACAGATCAAAACACTGACAGAATCCATGGATGGCAGGCTTTTGAGTGTCCTTGCAAAGAAAGGTGGCTATATTGGTCGCTGATTTGTTTTTGTTTTGTTTTTGAATGTCAGAAATGTATATTTGTGAATGTGGAGATGTTATATTGGTGTCACTGGTAAAAATAAATAATTGAAATGGGTATATATTTGTTTTTTGTTAAGTTGCCTAATAATTATGCACAGTAATAGTCACCTGCACACACAGATATCCCCCTAAAATAGCTAAAACTAAAAACAAACTAAATACTGCTTCCAAAAACATTCAGCTTTGATATTAATGAGTTTTTTGTGTTCATTGAGAACATGGTTGTTGTTCAATAATAAAATTATTCCTCAAAAATACAACTTGCCTAATAATTCTGCACTCCCTGTAGTCTCTGCTGGCAACACTTTGCTAAACTCGAAAGAGATGTTTGTGGTGAGACAGAGCAGAGCTTGGACGTTGGCCTTGGACCGAACCACTCATGAGAACCAGGCTGACTAATGCGATGCTCACCATTCAGTCTGGGCAAGGTTTCATCAGTAAAAATAGCCACAGTTTGAAGTGGCAGGGGCAAAAAGAGGTCATCTGGATTAATGTTTTAAAGACTAAGTCAAATTATCATGTCTGGAAGAACTCTGTTTCTTACTGTAACACTTTATAATAACTGATCAGAAATCGGTGTGTACTCACACATTGCTTGTTCACAGACAAACAGGTACACAGTCGCTCATAACAACAGCTTCCTGCAGTTTCTGCTCAGTCAGAGAGACTGGAGTTTAGAGAGAGATGCTGGTAAATATTGGGATGTCAATTCTAGGGCTTCATCTGCAATAGGTAGTACACAGCAGGGAACTTGAACAGCAGAAGGTGTTAGTGAGAGCATCGTGGCTTTAAGTCACACTTCTGAAACTTGTCTTGTCTTCTCTTTCCTGTTTATCCTCCTGATATTTAATAAATGTGTTACTGTTATCTGTTTTTAGACCGTTCATAGACAAGTATAAGCAGCATTCCAGGTAGGCTTGGGTGGTATTCATGTTTTCATACCTTCCTTTCTACTAGGTTGTTGGTATATGACACTATCTGTGTTTTAGTTTTATTTAAAGAGCTGACCTTGTGGCAGTAGAAGTTATTGTCTACTGCTGTGAGAGATTAAATGACTTAACCATTACTGTCACTATCTTGCATCAGAGTTAGTAGTTTGTTTTATGTATTGTAAATGTATTAATGTCCAACTATAGACTATTTATTAAAAATGGATATAGCCCTCCACCATGGCCCTCTGGCTTTGAAAGGTGAATGTTTTTGACTTCACCATCTTTTTAAATTTTGATGTTCAAGCTTGTCAAAGCTTAGGTGCAAATTGTAGTCTTAGTTTCAGATTCTTGGCTTACAGAAGTGGTCTTTTGCTGCTATAGCCTATTTGCTTCACACCAGAATGCTCTTCCTCATGCTTTGTTATTAACTAGTGGTCATTTGAGTTACTGTTGCCTTCCTAGTTTGAAGCAGTTTGGCCGTTCTCTTCTTACCCCTGACATCTGCAAGGCATTTGCGCCCAGACATCTGCTCCTCTTTTTCAGACCATTCTCTATAAACTCCAGAGATGGTTTCATGGGAACATCCCAGTGGATCAGCAGTTTTCGAAATCCTCAGCAAAGTCACTTAAATCACCTTTTTTCCTCATTCTGACGCCTGATTTGAACTTCAGCGTGTCATCTTGACCATGTCTGCATGCAAAAAAAAAGAACTGCTTCCACGTGATTTGCTGATTTTAAATAATTGTATTAACAAATAGTTGAAGAGGTGTACCTAATAAAGTGGCTGGTGAGTGTACAAGTGGTTCCTCATGGTTCCTTCAGCAGACACTGGAAAAACTGTGGATATCCAATACAAAGAGTTTCAAATGGCGAGAGCCAAATATTCCACACAGCTCTATTAAGGGGAAAAAACTTTGCATTTGGTTTGTTTCACAGCTCACTGAGCTCAATTTAATCTTCTACCTGTAGAGACTGCCCTCTGGTGGCCTTTGCGTCCAGCACACGATAATAAATGACTTCAAAGCGCTCTTTCTGTATACGTAATATCCCCCAAGTCTAATTACATTCACACTGAGCATCCATTTTGAGGTTATGAAAGCCAACATGCAACTCATCCTTCCTTAGAAATGACTTTCACTTTAGCCAGTGTCACATTTTCAATAATCAACCCTGCTGTGAAATGAATTAGAAGTAGTCTCAGGGAGAGAGAGAGAGAAAGGTTCCCTGGTGTCTACCTCACCGCTCTGTGTTCACAAGCCTTAAGTAAGGATTTAGTCCTGCAGCGTTAAGTCCTTCTCTGTCCATCTGACAAGACTAATCTCATGCTAATTACAGTGAGAAGATCTCCAATTAGCGCAGACACATGGGATTACATGGAAAATGAGGAGAAATGTTTGTCACCTGTGATCCCGTCAACCAAGTCCCCTGCTGCTGTTGCGAATGTGACGATAGTAGCATCTCATATGAGAAGCTCCAATAATTTACATATCTTTATATTTGGATTTATTGAAGTGAAAGTGGAGCAGTGAGGAATGTTGAAGTGGAATGAATGTTAGACAAATAGAACTGTAATTTCAGCCTCTTCATCTTTAACTTTGCTTAGCTGCATGCCTGACTGAACACAGAGTATGTGCCTCTACTGCTAAGCTCTGCAAAGTACTAAATGTTTTCCTTTAATTCCCTTTTCTTCATGTGCAGCCAAAAAATGGATTTTTCATACCTGTGGGGCTGTGGGCCCTGAAGGTCCAACTCCCACTCAGTGCCTAAACTCCTACAGGAACAGCAATGTCAACGTGACAGTTGGAACCCGGGGGCCATTCAAAGGCATTCAAATGTGGCGGGTCCCAGAAACCGGCTCCTACAGGTAGGACAGTTGCCAGCCTATAAAGCCTCAGAGCACACAAACACCAGAGCTAGCCATTTGAACACTGAATTTCCACTCAACACCCACTCTGGAATAATTTTATCTTTTTCTGAAGGGTCTCACTGTGAAGTCATTAGGTATGTGTGCTTCTGAGAGCTCAACACATTCTGTATACAGTACACACTTAACCTATCTTTCTTAGACATCAGCACTCTATGCAATTCACATTTTTCCAATGCCGGCTCTTCCTCACGCCCACCTTTGCTCCTCAGTGCAGCAGAGCAAGCAGTGAAATATTGCTATCAGATTCTTGCAGGAAGGAGCAGAGGCTGGAGTAATGGCAGCTAAATGGCGTGATTCACTTTACACCTGACTCTAAAATCCAAAAACACCCACCTCCGCTTCTTCGTTGGTAGCCTTTAAGCCTTCAAAATAGCTCAGCAATCAGCTTTAGCACCTTGACCCCTTGCCGCACACTGCTCCAAGATTAATGCTGCAATATCCAAAGCCTGTTTTTTTTTTTTCCAGGGATCAATATCCCTCCTGTGGGCACTCATGACAACATGAGCCGTTTAACTTAGATTTGACTTGGAACAAAAATTTCTCTGAAAGCTGCAAGCCTCCCACATCAGCACAAAAGCAAACGCACACACACCGCTAAGCTCAGCCAAAACCTCCATGTCTTAAAATACCTGACTAACAGCACAGACCGGACGCCCTGAACACATGTCCAGAGTTTTAGAAAGCACCTTCTGTCTCCTCAAAACTGTACAATTGTTCTTGATGCAGCCTGGCCCAGCTGCCAAAGCGCTTAAATGAAGCTGACAGACGGCCACAGAGATGAATATGCGCTCTGCATCTCCCACAAGTCATTAGGCAAACAGCTGAGGTAGCTGCTACTGAGCACTGGGCAATGTTCTGTCTCCCGATCAAGCTCGACCACCAGGGAAGAAAAATATCGCAGTGCTCCCAAAAACCAATCAAGTTGTTTTTTATTTGTCTGGCAAGAAAACTGGAGCATTTGAAATGAGTGTTCTCCGATACATAGGTGTGTGTTTGCATGTGTGCTTGTGTGTCCCGTGCAGTCTGGGTTCTGTATGGTTTTTCCCTCAGTGTAATGTGCCACAGTAGGTCAAATGGTTTTTATTAAAAACACCCAGAGTGAGTGTGTTTTAGTGTATCCAAATGAATTTTGGCTGTTACTTGTTGTGCACTCACCAACTCGCAGGAGGAATGCACAAGGACTCAGCCTCACAATATTTTTGTACTGCAACTCACAATATTTTTCATGCCGCTTGTTTCACACAAATAGAAATAAAAAAAACACTTGTCTCGTTAGTCATTTTCCTGTTAATGACTTTTTGTGTTATTCATTTATGTTCATTAAATTCCAGGGTCACCGTCTATGGCGCCGCTGGCGGGAGAAGTGTCTTGACAACAAGCAGGTCGCACGGTGCCTACATGACAGGAGACCTCCTGCTGAACAAAGGAGAACTGCTTTACATCCTTGTAGGACAACGAGGAGAGGATGCCTGCCCCAATGTGAGTCGTCTTTACAATAATTCACGGCAGTTTCGTAAGTCAGCTATCGCGCAGTAAATAGGAATACTGTTGCATCTGGGGCTCTGTAGTCTACAGCGTGTCATAAAAGCAAGATAAACTTAAAAAATGAGAGTAAAATAGCTGTAAATGCTGCAATGAATCAGCTTTATGGATGAGGAGTCCCAACATTTCTTTTTTATGGACACACAAATACATACAGCAGCCTTCTACGATCCCCAATATTGCCCAAACTGTGTCAGTGTAAGAAGATTGAAGTTGATTCTAAATTTGCTCGAATGATATTGCTGTCCACACCGTAGTGAGACTAACATATTCTCACATTACACATTAGCCAAAAAACAAGATCATGAACTCCCTGCAGCCTTCCTCAAGTACGCTGAGGTCTGACTTTGGAAACCCAGACAATTCATGGCCTCCAAAAACTGTTCAACTTTCTGCTCCAAGCTTGCAGTGATGGCCCCGCCGTGTCTCTCAGGCTCACTTTAGCCAGACTCAGATGCATCCATCTACCCAGTAATGTTTAAAAACGTTGCATAATCTGGTGTGTTTGACATGCATACACATTTCCAAAGTAGTGGAGGAAATAATGTGATGTTACGGAGTTTTTCTTTTTCAATATGCCCTCATTTTGGATTAATTGGAAGCAACATGCCTTCTAAAAGTTTGGAAAGGGTAAGGTTTGCTACTGTGTTGCATTATTTTTCATGTAACAATGTCTTGTAGCTTTTCTTTTATTCTTAATTGATATGGGATTTTAGCCATTCAGCAGGTCAGGATCCCAAATCTTTATTTATAGAGCACATTTAAAACCAGCGTGTCACAAAAACCCCTAAAATAAATGACTTTCTAAAGATTGATGATACACTACATTCAAAATGTTTACATGATCAAAAGTATTTTCCGACATTAACTGAGAAATTCAGCTGTGTAATACAAGATTTAAACAGTTAAGAGACAAACGACTCCTGCACAGTGTCTAGAGTGAGCAAGTCATGGTTGACAGTGTCAAAAGTGGCTCTCAAATCCACAAAACCTAAAATAGTGCACACATGTCCTTTTTTCTGGTAGTTGCTGAATTAAACCAGGCCTTCCCTTAAAAGTATTACAGCATACGTTGCTCCAAAACTGTCATATTTTGTTCAGCATTAATTAATGAGCTTTCAGAGATGTTTAAGTTATCCCATGCAGCGTGCATAAATTTGCCACCCTGTCTGATATGACCGAGGGTTGGTGCTTTTGAACTATGAGCAAACAACAAGGTGGATGGTCCCTAACGTCTTTTAGACTGCAGAACGCAGCATTGATGATTCCCTACAGAGTGATTTTGACTGTACAGTGGAGCCAGTACTGGGTTTCAGCTTTGCCTATAGAGCTTTTTCAAAATTTCACCATAAATGAAGAAGTCACTAAACAATATTCTTCATTATTTTTACTGTTTGTATTTTCCCCCACAGGCTTTACCCAATAATGTTACTTAATAATCTTTTTAAATGTGAGATTTTCCACCAAGTCTTTTCTTCTTTTTTTAGCATTAAGCAACTTGGAAACAGGGTTGCAAGAGAACCTCGTGTATCTCAGATAGTTTACACTAGCTGGACATGAGGCTGCCCAAGTGCCTGTTTGAGTTTTGTGGCTTTGCTCTCTCGAGGCAGCCTGTCTAGCCTTGCAACCGCGGGTCCTCACCACTGTCATCCAGTTATTAGTTTTTAACACAGTGCTCTCTGAAGTGCTCTGTACAGACAGCACTGAGAGAGACTTGGCTGTTCCAAAGTGAAACTGAAGTCATTTAAGGTTTCTCTTATTTTCCCCCAGTTCTGACAGCGAGAGGCAGCAGCTCTCTCCAAAGGGTCGTGCAGAAAGTGATTTGTGCTGCAGAACAGTGTTTTCTCACACCTGGCTTTCCCTTATGTGACGGAAATGATAATAATAATAATAAACTTTATTTATAAAGCACACTAAAAAACCAAGGGTATACCAAGGTGCTTGACAAAAATAAAATAGGAAAAGGGAGATGGGAGGGAAAAGAGAAAGGACCTGGCACGTATCAATTATAAAAACCTTGACAATCATAAGATATAAAAGTAGTTCACAAGCATAACGGATAAAAATGTACAACGCACACCAAGTGTTAACTAGGTGGAAAGGCAAGATTAAACAAATAAGTCTTCAGCCGTGATTTAAACAGTGGCATAGAGTCAGACGTCCGGATAGCAACAGGAAGGTTGTTCCATAAGACCGGGGCAGCTACAGCAAACGCGCGGTCACCACGAGACTTCAGCCGAGAACGAGGTTGCTCCAGAAGAATTTGGGTAGCAGATCTAAGTGCTCTGACAGGAGTGTGTAACCTGAGAAGCTCATTGAGGTAGCTCGGCGCCAAGTTATTAATGGTTTTGTAGGTGAAAAGTAATATTTTAAATTGAATACGGTATTTAATTGGAAGCCAGTGCAAGCCAGCAAGAACAGGAGTGATGGAAGAAAACTTCCTGCTACCTGTCAAAAGGCGTGCCGCCGCATTCTGGACAGTCTGCAATCTAACGAGAAGGGTGGAGGAAAGGCCAATGTAAAGAGAGTTGCAGTAGTCCAACCTGGAAGTCACGAATGCGTGAATGAGTTTTTCCAGGTCAATGTGCGGAATATAGCGCTTAGCCTTAGAAATGAGGCGCAGCTGATTAAAACTAGACCTCACAACAGCAGACACTTGCTTGTCAAATTTAAGCGAGCTATCCAGTAGTATGCCCAAATTACTGGCATAATCAGAAGGAGAGCTAGCAAAAGGCATCAGAGCAGCACACAGTTGGTCGCGGGGGATTTTACTATCAAACACCACGATCTCCGTTTTCTTTTCGTTCAGGACAAGAGAATTACTCTTGAACCAACCTTTAACCTCACGCATGCATTCACGAAAATAGTGAAAAGACATAGCAAGATCGTCAGTAATCTCAAAATAAATCTGTATATCATCAGCATAGCAATGAAAGGCAATATTATACTTCTCAAAAATTGCCCCAAGAGGGAGCAGATATAGCGAAAAGAGAATAGGGCCTAATACAGATCCTTGAGGCACACCACAGCGTACAGGTACCGAGGAAGATGAGAAGTTGCCCAAATTAACCGAAAAAGACCTGTCAGCAAGATAAGATTTAAACCATGATATGTCCCTCGCCTTTAGAATTATTCACTATGTCTTTTTCTTGCTGCGCCACACACACACACACACACACACACCTCCAGCCTTCTGTTCTCATTCTCTCTAAAACACAAAGTTAACTTAAAGTGAGAAGCTGCACAGGCAGAAATGGCTGAGAGGGAAGGAATAGTGAGGAAGACTTTCCCAAGAACATTTGAATGCACTCCTTTCGACCCCGTCTACTTGTCAGTCACAGTCACAAAAGTCCCGCCCCTTCCTCCGTTTCAGACAGCCTTCAAGAGTGTTGCCTGAGACAGATGGAGGGAGCTGAGAGAGAGCGATGAGCGACTGTGAGCGTTTGTATGAGACTCAGACAGAGCGAGTGAGGTAAACCTATGCCCTCTCACTCTTAAAGTGGGACTCGCTCCAGGCAGTTCAGCATCATAGCGCACACCAGGGAGACACATCAATTCACAGGGTCTCGGTCGGGGCAAAGTCCCTGCCTCTGACATTATTTGCCAACAAAACATCCAGGTTCATTTTTTTCAAGGGGGCTGAGAAAGAGTGAAACAACACCATGCTGACTGAGAGGCTGTCTTTAATGGGTAACGTGATAAATCGGCTGTAAACCAAATAATTAATGGGCTGTTCTTTAAAAGTTTTTCACACGCCTTTAAGAGGAAATGTCTAATTATTCAAACTTACTCAGCCTGCAGTAAACATGAATAAAATTGCAGGAGAATCAGAGCAAGAGTGAGGGGAAAGGCTTGCAAAATGACAGTGAGGCCTGCTATGATGTATGGTCTGGAGATCTTGGCACTAACAAAAAGACTGAGTTGGAGCTGAGTGGAAGATGCCAAGATTTTAACTGGAAGTGACCAGGATTGAAAATGAAGGATTATAAATGAAAGGGACAGCTCAGGGTGAGCAGTTTGGAGACAAAGTTAGAGAGGCAAGGCTGGTTTGGACATGTGATAAACCGGACAAAGACTGTTAAAGATGGAGCTGCCAGGTAGGAGGAAGAGAGGGAGACCTGTGGATGTAGTGAAGGAGGACATGCAAAGGGTTGGTGTGACAGAGGAGGATGCTGAGGATATGATGAGATCTGCTGTGGCGAGCCCTAGAGGGAGCAGTTGAAAGAAGAACAAATCATACTTAAAAGCAAATATGACAAACAACAAGCAAAAATGTTAAAAAATATTATGATAAATACACTGGTATTGCGTGATTATTTTTTTATAACAACCCTAGAGCCGGCACCATTATCAACTGTGTCACAAGATTATTTTTATACAGTCAGCATGGGATGAGTAAACATGTGAGTCACTTTCAAATAGTCTTGCGAGGGGAGCATTGGTGCTTTTCAATTCCTGTGTGCATGTGAATATTTCTGTTTGCTATTTGCACACCATTATAATCCTCAGACTCACAACAGCTGCGGTCTGGCAACCGCTCAGCCTTTTCATACGCGGCCGACATCCACGAAGGCAATTCTGTGGCAAACTGACATGTTTCTCTCTCTGTGTCTCTCCCCGCAGTCTAACGGCATGCTGAATAAGATATGTCTGGAACAGAGCGGCCCAATGGTGAACAAAACACAAGTGAAAGGAGGGGGAGGAGGCGGTGGAGGGGCTACGTATGTATTCAAAGTAAGAAGGAGCTGAAGGGGATGATGATGTGCTCAGAAATTTTATTTTTAGCAACTGCTCATTTATACAGACATTGATTTCATTGATAGTCGAGTAAAAACTATGTGCAACAAAGGGATTTACTGATTGTACCATTTTGAGCCATTATAGATGTTTTTCTCTTTGTTTATCATGCTTTTGTTGAAATGTGTACTTTAAAGTCCTGGAGCTTCACGTTCTGTTATGCTGTCTTTGAACATTTAGCCAGCAAAATTGATCGGCCAGTAAAATCAATAAATATCATTTTAATAGTACATTCAGGTCACTGCAGCATTCATCTGATTCCTGGCATTGAGGTATTTTTATTGGCCTGCTGCTCAGTATATCAAAGATTATAATTTTAAAGAGCCAGCACCCCAATCTAGGACACAGGTCTTCCTATCCATGTGTTTACTCTCATCACTGAACAGATGATTTGACCAGTAGGCCAGTCTCCTTAAAACCAAGCAGGCAAAATACGCTTATTTGCTTTCTTGCCAAGAGTCAAAAGCGCAGCATCTTGTGGACAAAAAAATGTGTGTGTAATCTAAGCTCAAAGCGAAGGCCTGTTTTCAACTCAGAAAAAAATTTGATATATAATCACAAAAGACCTTCAGGTTGGATTTAGAATTGTGTATTTATTGTACAAAGTGTCAGGAAGAAAAACCTCTCAAAGCTGCTGAAAGGATTATGATTGCACCGGAAGCCTTGTTTTTGAATAGTACATCAGAATGTTTTCAGACAATAAAAATAAATAAATAAGCAAACAAGAGAAAGGAAGTCTAGCATTCAGCTTGGGGAGATATTTCAGTTGCTGTATAATGATAATGATGGACTTTGCTCTTGTGAACGACAGCTTGGAACCAGAGGGAACAGAGGAGGTAACAAAAACCTCCTGCCTCCACCGCTAAAGCTCAATAAATGAACTCTAATTAGTTTACTCTGTACAAAAACACTCTTTTGGTTTGCTGCTGGTTCCTTGATTCTCACTTTGAGGCTCATCAGTTTGTATAGATTAAACAAATGAGAGGTACCTTGTCCAGTGAGCATAAGCTGCGGTGGATTTCCCAGGTCAACCAGCTGCGATTCTCGTGTTTGTGAACCATACACACACGAGAATGAAGGCGAATTTCCCAAAAAACATAACCACGCCTTTGAAGAGCAAATCCTGTGCCACTACATAAAGTAACTGTTATCAATACTGACCCAGGTGGACAGAGAAGTGTACATCCCTCTCATCATCGCTGCTGGGGGAGGTGGCCGGGGATACAGCAGCCAATCAGAGACCCAGCAGGAGCAAATGGACTATGACCCTAGCCAACCTGGACGCAATGGGAAGTCATACGCTGCAGGTATGCTACACACAGCTTTGATGTAAGTGAGTAATGCAGTGTGTATGGCTTATCTTTCCTCGCTCTAGGATGAGCCAGGCTGTGTCTGTTCTGTTTTCTTCTGCGTGCATGCAAAATAATAAAGTTTACAATTGGGCTTTGACAGTGGAAGTGTTTATTTGCATGTCTGCCCGTCCTCGGAAACACACCAGTTTATCCTGAAGGTGTTTACTTCCCACCTCTGTGTACCAGCATTTGTGTTATAACAAAAACAAACCGGCGCAGCCCTCCTCACGACTCGCCTCCGAGTTTGCTGGGCAGAACCGCACGCTCCGCTCTGCTGGTGTAACGTCACATCCACACTCGCTGCAGGTTTCATTAATCATGTGCTTCAAGGAGCAGCCGAAAAGCATATAAGGTGTTGATGTTTAAATCTTCTCAAAGCCCAAGGTTTCAGTTTGAGGAAACTCTGTGAATAAAAAAATGAAATGTTAGCTGTGTGTGGAGGCTGCTGGGACGCTGGGATTTTGGGGTTGGTTTTTTGTACCTCAGGTTTTGGGGGAAAAATTTAAAATAAAATTGTCTGTTGTCAGCTGTTATAACTAATGGGTTAGTGATTGATGTGTATGTACATACTGTATGCCGATTGGCCACAACATTTAAGCCACCTGCATAATTATGTCCTCCCTCTAGTGCTCGCATCAGCTCTGATTCTTTGGCATATAGACATGCGACCTCTGCGGGTATCCTGACTCATAAAATCCAGACTGTCTTTCCAGTCCTTTGGATTGCAGGCTAGGGCCATAAACTGGAATCCAGTATATGAAACCAATGCAGAACTGCCATAAACCAGCACTTTTTCTAATGGCCAGCAGGGGGTGTCTCCTTTGGTTGCAAATTGCAACTTTTATCTGCTTCCTTGTCACAAATGATTCCTGCAGAACATTTGATTCCTGATGCGGCCCAGAATTGAACCAGCAACCTTTGCTTCCCAAATAAAAGGTGTTTAATTTGCTACACCGCAAAGAAAACGCTTTATTGTACATATAAACTACACGATCAAAGATCTTAACTTTTATATTTTAAAGACGCCCATATAACCATTGGGTTGTCATGGCCTTTAAGAAATTCCTGAAATAATAATAGTAGTGCTTGAATAAACTATATGATGGCTAGACAACCTTACTAAAGTCTTAGTAAGGCTACTAAAGTCTATACGCGTGTGTAATACACAGAAAAACATTATAATCTATGATATTTTGGAGGGTTTTGCATTTACTTAATATGATCGCAACTTCCCAGTATCACCCTTAGCAAAACTGAGTTTGACACCACTGCTTTGGGGCATGGCTAGTTAAGTATGATCTTGCTGTGTCCGTGGTTTTGCAGTCAAATCTACCTGTTAAATAATGTGTCAAAATGCTCATGTTAACTAGAGTTACTTCACAGTGGTTTCTCTTGTTTGTGGGACCCTGGTAGATCTGTCGTGTTATGGCTGAATCTTGGAGAATTTTGGGATCTGCTGAATTTGGAGTCAGGGTCAACGCCTTGGGCAGTTTTTGTGATGCAATATCCTGCTGGCAAAAGCAGCTGATCTCGTTAGCTGCCAATGCAAGATTTGGGTTGCACGTGTCAAAGTAACATCCATGACCCAAGGTGTCCTAGCAGAACGCTGCACTGTAACGAGATGATCAATGTTATTCGCTTCACTTGTCAGTGGTTTTAGTTTTGTGGCTGATCAATGTATCCATCTCTACTTGGTATGCATCTTGTCTTCTTTGCCTGTAGACATGCAAAAGTACTTTAATATAATTTGTCTCTTTCACAAACTCAGTCTTATTCACTACATGTCACTGCTACACACGCTGCACTTTCTCCCTGTCATTATCAAATGTGTGTTGTGTTTGGCGACAGGTGGAGGAGGAGGTTGGAATGACAGCGCTCCTGTCAGCCAGGGCGGCAAACCGCCGGTGCTCGGGGGACAGGGAGGGCAAGCCTGTCAAAAGTTCTGGCAGACCCGTGGTGGCTTTGGAGGTGGCGGAGGTGGCTGTATGTCCGGCGGCGGCGGCGGAGGCTACAGAGGTCAGTTTGAGAAGATTTCACAGAAAAAGGTTTTAATAAATAAATTGCCTTGAGCTGTCAGGTACGAGCCAAATGTGAATCTTGTAGGGCCATCTGTGTTTTTATAGTGACTGTGACAGGATGGCAGAGTTCATACAGATCAGGGATCAGACCCAATCCCAGAGACAGCTGCATGTCCTCTTCCTCTTACTGCTCAATCGACTGCAAATTGATCTGGATCAGAGTTTCCTCATATACAATATATATGTAGCATATGTATCTTCTTGTATTAAGTATAGTTTTTAAAGCACTTTAAGCTGATATTTAAAAATTCAGAGGAAGTCTGACTAACAGAAAACCTTTGTTTTTGTCCCATCCTTTAGTTTTTATATGGATGGTATTCAAAATGTGTTGATTGCAATGATTTCTTTGCCTCCCTTGTTTTCCAGGTGGTAACACCTCCGCAGATAATAACCCTAAACATGATGGTGAGGATGGCTCGTCCTTCTTCAAGGGAGAACCCTTCATCCACCCCCTTAAAGGTAATGCCAGGTGTTTCAGATATAGCCAGGCTAGTCAGTAGTCAGCACCTATCATCAGCATATTAGCATGCAGCATTTGATGCCTTTGTAGTGTCTGTAGGTGAGAGTTAATGTGTTTGTACTTCACAGAATGATGAGAAAACTGTTTTTGCAATTGACATTTTAAATTAGTTTTTTTTTCATGGTACATTGAGATTGTTTTCAGCAGAATAAGCAGAAGAATCTTGTAGAGGTGTGTAGAGCAAGAGGAGATCGGGATGCTTCACTCAGCGAAATAAAAAAAAAAAGTGCCTCTAAAAAATAACACTGCAGATGTGGACAGCTGTTCCATAAAGGGACACTCTGGAGCATTCACTTTAAACACTTTATTGATTAACGTGCCTCCAGATGGAGACAATAAACCGATCTGTAAATTAATCTAGTTGAAACCTGTTGATCCATCACTGCTAGATTTTTCTTGGTTTTTTGAACCTGGTATGAAGTGAAGTACAGCCTGACTGTGTAAACATCTATACATGTCTATACATCACCCAAGACTTTATCTTTGCTCAGTTTTATAGAGAAATACGCCATTTATGTGTTTGTTGGGCAGCTGAGGCATCTGTGGAAAAGTCTTTGCTAAAAAGGAAAAAAAAAAAGGTAAATAGAAACACCGTGTACTGCATTAATGACATGTTTTCCTGAAGAGGAACAATACATGATTGCTTTTGCACCACAAAAGATATGCAGTCCAAAGTGCCTGAAACCACCTCGGCGTGAAGTCTGAGTGACAGCATCACTTTGTGTCTCAATGGAGATTCAAAATTCTGGCACATTTTAAAACCAAGTGTTAACAAGGGCACATTTCCCATTTAGAAAAAAAAAAAAAGGTTTTGACTCAGATTCATCTATTTCTTTTGCAGTAATGTCACTTGTGACAATGGAGCGTCTCAATTTGTCAAAACCTTTCAAGTAAATCAAGGAAATTAATTTCCTTAATAAAAAAGCAAAATTTTGTTTGATTAAACCGCACAGAAAACGTCAGTTTTAAAACCAAAAATCTGTCATTTTCAGTCTTCTGTATTTCTGACGCTTTGTAAGTACAGAAGGAAATTTCAGCAAAATTCCAAATTGTAATGCACCATTAGAGATGTAATCCAGCGCACATCAGCTGCTCTCAGAATCAACCCTCATGGCTCAGCTGATAGGCTTTTATGTATCCAGTTTGCACTAGACCAGCGGTCCCCAGACTTTTTTGCTCCACGGACCGGTTTAATGGCAGACAATATTTTCACAGACCGGCCTTTAAAATGTGGAGGATAAATACAACAAAACAAAATGATACGACCAAGACAAAAACTGTGATATTTTGTAAATATAATAATAAACACGAATTCACTGTGTAACTGTGTAACTTTATTAGCAGCGTCCCCCTGAAATGCACCTACAACGTTGAGAGTAACATCCTCCTCTCTGCTCCTTAATACTCTCTGGTCGCTATGGTAACGCATAAATATTTCTTTCAAAATAAGACGCACAACTACAACACGGGAAAAGACCCAGGGAAACAGAGTTAACGATAAAAACCCTGAAAACCATAAATTTCACACCCAAGCTTCAACTGTCGCGGCCCAGTACCAAACGACTCGTGGCCCGGTACCAGTCCGTGGCCCGGGGGTTGGGGACGGCTGCACTGCTACTTTGACACTTTATATCCATATATATACACACCTAAGCTACAACTGAGTGTCCAAGAAAGGTTGCTGGAAAAATCCTCTAATCCTCATCATTTTGTCTGCATCTTCACACTTTGTTTCATATTTTGTCCTTCAGTGTCTACTTGCCACATTTTTCAGGATGTACCAGATAGCTATAGCTGCACTTTGGCAGTATTATAACAAATGAGATGTTACCCTATGTGACAGTTAATGCAATTAAACAGGCATTTATAGCCATCCATATGAGTTTTGAACTGTTCACTTTCTGAAACCACTGCAGCAGAAGTGTTGTATAGATTCACAGAGAGAAGGTGATGTAAATTGCAGCTGGGTAATCCCCCGAAAGGCATGAATTCTTATCAAAATACACAAATGGCTTATTGTAATATCTGTAATGTGATAACTAAAAGGAATATCATCCGAGTAAAGGTCAGGTTTAAGGGCATTGCTGTAAGTCGTAATCACAAATCTCTACGGCATCAATTTCCTTTGAGCTGCACTGGGAGATTCTTGAGCTCAAACAAAAACAGTGGGTAATGCAGGATCGCCCTGCTGTGTGCACTGACAGACCTAAAAAGGATCAAAAATAATTTTGGTAATATTGACAGAGGCAACAGTTTGCAATACGGATTCCTAATCCACCGAATACGGCATACTGCTTCAAATCCTTTGTAATACAGATAGTGTTGCACAGCTGGCCGCTAGATGCAGGGAAGCACCGAGGAGAGCGTGAATGTTATTAGAAGCCAGGAGTATATAAATGAGTCTCTGTCGATGCACCGGTGTGTAAGAGAGTGCCCAGTTTTTCATGGGTATGGTAAGAGACTAAGCAAATCATTATTCAAGAAGCTTTTGAGGAGAAAAATCACTCCTCTTTATCAGGATTCTTGTCTAGCGTTGATAGTGAAACAACTGCAGCACAGCACATAAAGGTATTTTTATTTGAATATTATATTATTAGAATATAAGTCAGGTGTGCCAACAGGATGTCTTAGAAATGTTTGTAACAATAATCATCACCATCTTGTGGGTGGTTGTAGCTCAGGTGGTAGAGCAGGTCATCCACTGATTGGAAGGTTGGTGGTTCGATTCCTAGCTTCCCCTAGTCTACATGCCAAATATCCTTGGGCAAGATACTAACCCCAAATTGCTCTCCGATGCATCCATCGGAGTATGAATGTGTGTGAATGTTACCTATGAAGCACTTAGAAAGATGTGCTTGTGCGAATGGGTGTGAATGGGTGAATGCACAAGTTGTGTAAAGCGCTTTGAGTGCTCAGATGAGTGGAAAAGCGCTATATAAGAACCAGTCCATTTACCATCTTCACTTCACGAACATGAAGGAGCACTTAGCACGCCTGTGTCTAAAGAGCCACAACACGCCTTGATATTAGTATGCAATCAGCAGCTGTTCTCGGCACATTTGTATTCCTCCTCAGAGCCGTCTCTGTGTTTTTGTGTTAGATTTATGTATTTGTACGTATAAAGCTGAAAACAGAATGATGAGAGAAAATAGATTCTACAGATGAATGCATTTGCTTTGCTTACTAAACAGTACAGAATTTCACAACCAATAACTAATCTGTGCTGCACCGCCTTGTCCCTGCTTGCTGTAGTTCACAATCAAGACAACTGGTTTCCCCAAATCTGAAATAAAATAAATAACGTTGTAAAAAATCTCTTTTAAAAGTCTTTGTGGCTATAAGCTTTCGGGCTATGGAGGGCAGAGAGGTTGCGGATTTTTCTTCTAGCCAGAAGATCTTTTTTTCTGATTATTCAAACCTCCATTCACGATCACTGAATTCATCTATTTTAGGCAAGGCTGGGCTGTAATGGAAATCTGCAAGCTCCCAGTTCCCCACGCAACAAAAGCAACCCACCTGCCTCTATAAACTGCTCTACAGCAGTTTGAACTGGCCAGATAGTAAATGCACGTAGATAAGAGTAATATGAATATGATCATTTTTCTGCAGAAAACCTTTTTAAATATATATAAATTTCTGGCTACCAAATTAGAGACAACAACTCAATCAATCAAACAAATGTATTTCCGTAGCGACAGCCGCCCACCAACGAGCACCAAGTTAACATAATGAGCTCTCGCTGGGTTAGCCTTAACAAACTAATGTTAGTCTTTGCAGGAGTGTGTGTGTGTGTGTTTGGAGCATTTCCACAACAAGCTGTTTCATTGACAGTCAAAGTGGATGGCTGTCTTTGAGCTTAGATAAATTTAAACTTTCATCCTTAAAGCTCTGCAACATTTGGCACATACATATACATACATATATATCAGCTGAAGGGGTATTTTCAACACCCAAGGTTGTGAATTTGAGAATGAGGCAACACAGGGTTGTCAAATTGATACCGTACTAAAATCTCAGACAAGTTCGACCTTGAACTCGGGGTCAAAGTCAGAGGTCAGGTTTTCTGAAAATCTTCTGAAACTCAAGAAGGAAGTCACTGAGGATTTTGAACTTATGGCAACCAGTATTTTTATTTTTATTATTGCTGCAACCGTGTTTCATGTTATAAGATGTAAATACAAACAGAATAGAGCAATTTGGAAACTATTTAAACTATATGTTTAATTAAAAATAACTAAAAATTGGGAAACTTGAAGGAATCATGAATGAGATATGACGCCTTATCCAATGTTTTTCAAATTTACACCATGATGTTCCAAACCCAGTCAAATTTCTCTTTCAGTATTTGATGTTTACCTTTTAATATAAGCGTTATTTGATTTGCAGGTCACCATCTTCTGTTTTTATTTACCGCTTACACAGTTAAAATGCGGGTGATCTCCTTTCTTTCTGTGAGTGAGGATACCATATGCTGGATCACGATGGCATAGAGAGTGAAACCTTGGGAAGTTTTTCTTTCTTTTTTTTCCATAGATCCTTTAATCAGGACTATTTCCTGTAAATTACATCAGGAGCGTTATTGAACTTTGGCTCATTTAACCAGAGAACATCCTAGAGCCATCTAATCAAATCCCGTTCGCTTTAGAAACCTCTGCTCTGCCGTGTTTTTGTGTCTGTGTGTGTGCGTGGATGCCTACAGGTATGGAGGGGGATGGCGAGGTGATCATCAGCCCGGTGCAGAACTGCAGCCACTGTGAGAGCAATGAATGTCACGAGATAGACATCGATTCCACAATCTGCTTTTGTGATGAAGGCCTCACCCTGGCACCGGATGAAGTTTCCTGCATCAACGCCACAGGTCTGACACAGAAGATAACAGTAGTGGAGCCCAAGTAATGAAGAACCACAGACTAATTCTATCTGTTCCATGCAAACGTATGAAATGATCTGAACACGCAAATGAGCTGAATGTAATTGTACCTGTAATAGGCTGAGAACAGATAATGAATTAATCCACAAAAGTAATTAAGCCTGGAAGGCTCTGTACTTTATTGAATCTTTATCAGGGAAAATGTTTTTTAATAGCGCTTCAATCATTCGTAATAATTATCAATAAGTAGGATAAGCTAACCTCTCACTGAAAATGAATGTAACCATAGCAGTAATAGCCGTGTGGATTCCTGTCCTGTCGTTTCACTGTCGGCGCTGCAGTCAGATAAAAGCTCTTTATCTCAGGATGTCAAGGATGTAGGATAAAAGGTTTCACCTCGGTACTGATGTGGTGACATTAGACTATGGATTGTGAATGTGTTTCATAATGGGCTTAATGAGCCTTCATGGAGCTAGCTTTGCCCATTAGGCCCATCGACTAAAAATCAGCTTTCAGAAATGTCTGAAAACTGCGTTCTTCTTGGGTTAAACTCTAACAAGGCAGAGCCTTCAGTTTTCAGGCCCCTCTTCTGTGGAACCA
The DNA here is from genome assembly GCF_051167445.1 of Perissodus microlepis. NCBI lineage: Eukaryota > Metazoa > Chordata > Actinopteri > Cichliformes > Cichlidae > Perissodus > Perissodus microlepis. The sequence continues at coordinate 12,977,039 of NC_140479.1, read as the reverse complement.
GCTTCCAGTTTGGATTCGGGAGACAGACACTATCTCTACTTTTAAGATTAGGCTTAAAACTTTCCTTTTTGCTAAAGCATATAGTTAGGGCTGGACCAGGTGACCCTGAATCCTCCCTTAGTTATGCTGCAATAGACGTAGGCTGCCGGGGGATTCCCATGATGCATTGAGTTTTTCCTTTCCAGTCACCTTTCTCACTCACTATGTATTAATAGACCTCTCTGCATTGAATCATATCTGTTATTAACCTCTGTCTCTCTTCCACAGCATGTCTTTTATCCTGTCTTCCTTCTCTCACCCCAACCGGTCGCAGCAGATGGCCGCCCCTCCCTGAGCCTGGTTCTGCCGGAGGTTTCTTCCTGTTAAAAGGGAGTTTTTCCTTCCCACTGTCGCCAAAGTGCTTGCTCATAGGGGGTCATATGATTGTTGGGTTTTTCTCTGTATCTATGAAGCGCCTTGAGGCGACTTTTGTTGTGATTTGGCGCTATATAAATAAAATTGAATTGAATTGAATTAACAAGCCGGTGTAGACAAACCCCTACAGACCCAGAATTGCCTCCTCAATTATGATTTGTAATCTCAGGCAGATAACACGTTTATGAATGTAGATCTGAAATGAATTAATATGGCAGAGTGTCACTTTATAATTTCAAGCAAAATAACAGGGCTTTTACCGTCTCAATAATATCTTAATGACCTAGACTGTCTCCTCAACCGATGATTTGCAAATGTGTTCTTTGTAATGACAAGTGGTAGATAATTCTGTGATGCTAGGTCGTAAAAAGGTCACAATCTCAATATGGTCTCTCTCGGTGTTCAGATTTGTTTCTCGGCTTAGACGAGCGAAACGATCTCCCCTCCGCACAGAAAAAAGGAATTGACATGCAGTGTCCGTCGCCGCTCCTAAGCTCTGTTGTGTCATCGCTTTCACATCATTAATTAAGTCGGGGATCAGTGTGGTGAAGTGAATGTTAATACTCCTCTGGGGGAAGATAACAACTGTATGACACCGTTGTTTCCCCAGAAGTGTCCCAGCAGCCTCCGCAGCCATCTCTCTCGCACCTGGCGCTGGGTCTGTCTGTGGGCACCTCGGCGCTCATTGCTGCCCTCCTGCTGGCTGTGTCCGGAGTCATGATAAGTAAGTGTTGACACATCTTTGTCAGCAACTAATATTATTATTTGGTATCAGCAACAGCCGACATTATTCTGCTTGATAATTTACAGAATTTTTACAATGAAAATTGACATGATCTGCAAAAGCCTGGATCAGCAAGTGTCTGCACTCGTTTTATTCTCATTGCACTTTTTCCTCCCTTCCTCAGCTTTGCAGCTCGGGGTTTGTAGGTGGAGGACGACACAACATAATTAATTTGAGACTAATTTCAGGAGGTGTATTCCCTTGTTCACTCATTCGGTACTTCCTGCTATACATAAAGTGTTTTGCTCTGTAATGAGCACTGTGATTTTTAACACTTGACTTGCCCAATCACCGAACAAGTTATACGCAGTCGTACCACAACGCAACATACTCTATTAAATATTGTAGATTTTATTAGGAGATTGTGAGAGAGGGTTGGGGTTCCAGAAAACACTGGGACTCTGTGCAAAATGTGCATAAAAACAAACTGCAAATCTAATAAACCCATATTTTATTTACAGTAGAACATGCAAAGTTAATGGCAGCAACATGTCTTAAAAAAGTTGCTACAGGGACATGTTTACCATGGTAACATCCCCTCTTCTTTTAACAACAGGCCATAAACATGTGGGAACTAAGGAGAGCAGCTGTTGGACTTTTGGGAGAGAAATGTTCTCCCATTCTTTTCTGATAGAGAATTCTAGCTGTGCAATAGTCCTGTTCGTCTTTGTTGCATTTTTTATTTCATGATGATCCAAATGTTTTCAGGGGCTGCAGGAAAGCCAGTTCAGCAACTGGGCAATTGTGCTATAAACCCATGCTGTTGGAATAGATGCACTGTGCTGTTTAGCATTGTCTTGCTGAAATATTAAGGTCTTCCCTGATCAAGTCTGGATGGGAGCAGACTTGTGTTTTCCTCTTATTGATGCCTTCAGCATTGGTTGTGCCTTTCCAGATGAGCAAGCTGCCAATTCCATAGGCACTAATGCACCCTAGTACTATTTGAGATGCACGGTTTGGCGAGCACTGATAATAAGCCATATTGTTCCTCTCCTCTATAGTGTCTAAGCCTGAGGTCGGCACCTCAAGTTAGCAAGCCACAGGGTTGTACGCCATGAATTTGTTCTCACTACATGGTGGATACGGTTCAGAGGTTCACGGATACAAGCTTAAAGCCAAATGTAAACCCGACATGATTTCTTTTTTCATTTGAGATGTTTTTATGATCACTCTTTTTTCTTGTTTGTTATACATTTTGAAATAAACACATTTTCACTCTGTATGAAACTTCTCCAGTGGTCCCTGGCCCATCTTAAATGGCCCTTAGCAGGCTCTTTTCAGAATGGGAGGTGAGCCTCGTAGCCATCACAAATATCCCTCTGCACACCTGCTTTCAGACTATTACCGCCAGACATACAGTATACGCTCATTGAGCCATCACTTGCAGGCTGACGCATATTTTCAGACTCCCACCTACACTCTTGAACGCACATTAGTGGACGAGGCAGGGGCAGACGAGGTGTGGGACAACCTCTCTGATGAATGAAACACGCTAATGATGGATGGCTGCTTAGCCAGCAGCTGACAACACTCGTACATTAGACAGCACTTGGTAAATAAATAACTCCCCTACACACACATAAGCACACACACAAATGATTGTCCCTGAAGCTACTATGTTCACAGTCCAGGTTGAGGCTTCTAGCACTAAAAAGTGTGAAGTTTGCTGTGTGTGGGTGTGTGAGAAACAAAGAGCTGAGTTTTCATACTTCATGCTGTTCTCAATGAGGTGGATGCATTTGCAATATTGAGGGAAAAGATGTGAGCTCTTTGGGTCTTACGCTCTGGGCCCATTGTTGTTTATGCACTTTATATGTGTTGATGTATCTAACAGGTGCACATGTACAGTGGATGAAAAACTTTAAATCTGAAACATGCTCTTTCTGATATTTTGGACAAATCTCAGATCGGATAGAAAGGAATGGATGCTCAGGGACACAGTGGGCTTTATCTAAGTGACTGGTGCTGTACAGCTTTGTGTTCTTTGGAGACGTAATAACTGGAAAAGCTTTCCGCTTTGTGAGCTTTGGCTCCCAGTAGTAATTTTTTACAAAAAGGACTTATGTTTTTTTATTTATTTATTTTTTTATTAATGTTATTATGATGTCGATATCTCAGTAGTGGAACAAAACTCCTCTTTTATTTTCATGTCACCAGTGTATCGGCGTAAACACACAGAGCTGCAGTCCATTCAGCTGGAGCTGCAGAGTCCAGACTGCAAGCTCAGTAAGCTGCGGGCCTCCACCATCATGACAGACTACAACCCCAACTACTGCTTCGCTGGCAAAACGGCCTCGGTCAACGACCTGAAGGAAGTGCCAAGGCGAAACATTTCTCTCACCAGGTAAAAGATTCAAGTAATCTCATTACTGTGGGGCAGGGATGGGCTGATGTGCAATTACTGAAGATGTCAGTCCTACAAAATAGTTGTGGAAATCCACTTATGTTAGACTCAAAAATGCAGAATGGTGTGAGAGGAAACAACATTAGTAGTGTGACGTCTCACGGTGTTCACCGCAGGGATCCGAGCTTCTGAAAAATCATTTTTTTCCAGAATGATCTTGTCTCTGTGTTTATAGTTTGCCAGTTCATCATTTGAGGTTTTTAATCATTTGATATTAATAGTTTTCTTTTTTTTTTTTTTACTTTCATGACACATCTATTTCAGCTAGTTATGCGAGAGTCACGTCAACTGAAACAACTTTTTAAAAAAAGGAAAAAAATGGAAACTATAAAGCAGCATTTTCATTTTAAAATTCACTGCTGCAACAGGATAAAGAGTTGTTTTTCTTTGTGGGCTGAAACGCTGTCAGACCACTAAATTAGAATACTGACTAGCATCTCAACCACCGTGTTTGAAAGAAGTCACTCTTTTTGATTTACTACATGACTCCCACTCGTTTACCTGGTGCTTAGCTCCTCAGGTAATCGATGTTTGGACAAAAGGTTTATTTAGGATGTGTCTTTCTGCTGCCTTGTTCAAGCGTCTTTAGTTTAGAGGTGTCAGCACTGTTCTTGTTTAAATCTTTCTCTCTAAAACTAGTTGTTATGTGTTTGTTTGTTTGCAGGGGTCTAGGTCACGGTGCTTTTGGTGAGGTCTATGAAGGTCTTGCAGTGGGGATACCAGGTGAACCAAGTCCACTGCAAGTTGCAGTCAAGGTGAGTCATGACGCAAGAGTAATAGTGGGGTTACATGTGATGGATGTGTGTGCGCCGTTTCTCCGGCGGAGTTGAAGACTTGTTTTGAAACTCAGTTAAAAGCTTTGTAACAGAACAACTGTAACAGTTATTTTCTCTGCCCCACATTCAGCATCATTCAGCTCAAGATACAAAATATCATAAATACTGTATGCAACACTTATTACCACAGACTTTTTATAAAAGATGGATATACCCATTGGGACACCACCAGCTGGTTTATAAAGCTCCATTCTAAAGCGACAATTTGTAGCATTATAGTTTGTTTTGGACCAAAACAAAGTATTTTTGGACGAGAGGGTGTCATGCTAAATTGTTAGCTGACACAGTGAGCCTGGTAAGCAATATGCATTAATAGATGGTTGCATAATCATACACAGATTGCTGCTAATTAGCGCTAACAGACTAATGAAATATTAGAATTTCACTTGCCAAAGCTGGAGCACATTCTTCTTGGATGGTCTCTTAACCGCACAGTGAGCCATATTATTTGTGTGATAATTACATTAAAAATGCTCCAAAAGGCACCAACGGCACAAACGCAGTCGAGAGGTCCAGTTCAATGACTCCAATTAGCTGAGGTGAAGCCTAGCAGACTGGTAGCGGCTTAATCAGAACCCGCTTGTCGCTCACAATGTCCAGGCCACTAATAATTCCAACCTTTAGCCTTTATACAGATAAAACAGGTTTGTTATTTTAAAAAAGGAGTTCTCCCCAGGCGTCGTGATGGGAGGGAAGTGGTTCTAGAGACCAAAGCAGTTTTTGTGCCCGTCTGCAAAAAGGTTTATTTTAGCTGTAAAGCTTGAAGCCTTAAGTGCCACACAAAGAACTGCAATTTCATTTGAAGCCAATTACAGCTTGCTTATTACCATTTGTTGCACTGAGATTTGGTTTCCATTTAAACTAGACTCTTCCGGAGGTTTGTTCTGAGCAGGATGAATTGGACTTCCTCATGGAGGCTCTAATCATCAGGTAGGAGCTATTTAAGCATTAAGAAAATTCAGTCTGTCATACAGCACCAGCAGAAACCTGACTTGTGTTTCTCTGCTGTGTCGCTGCAGCAAGTTCAACCACCAGAACATTGTGCGCTGTATAGGAGTAAGTCTGCAGGCTATGCCTCGGTTCATCCTGCTCGAGCTGATGGCTGGAGGGGACCTCAAGACTTTCCTGAGGGAGACCAGACCCCGGCTGGTGAGACACACTGCTGCTTGCCACTCAAGTGAACATATCACTTTATTCTCCTGAGACCCAGCCCCCAGTTTGGGATTGATTGAGCCTGATAACAGTAAAAACTAAGCATCATCTGTGAACAGACAGTATTTTTTTAATAGTGGATGTGGGTTTATTTTAAAGGATAATACAAAAAGTTCATAATTGTTAACAAAGTCTAAAACATTTTATTGAGCAGAATGAAGCTCCTTTGTGAGGACTCTGGGTCTCAGGAGGGTGAGATGCACAAATGTACTACTGTATGCGTTAAGCGCCTAAACATCACATGACACAGTGCATTGATTCGGTCTTATATTCATGCTCACCTGATGAAATGCAGCATTTATTCTCTTGTTTTAATCTCCAAACTGGCTCTGCAGCCACTTAACTCTAACATCGTTATCATGTCACTTTGGACTCTATATAAACTAAACACTTATATGTGTACTTCTTGAAGTTTGACGGGGTAGCTAAGTTGAACACACCAAGCTGCAACGTCCAATAGTGAACGCTGCACTCGGTACCGCTCATCTAATACACATTTCTTCTACACTGAGTGAAAACGTAACACCTGTATACAACAAACAATGTCACAACAGCTGTAATTTCAGTGTCTGAAAGAAGAAAATATTTTGTTGTAAGCTAGCTAGTGTCAGCATTGCCATTAGTTCTGTTGATGTAGCCTCACTTTACACTGTTGGCCAAGATTTCATTGATTTGTGCAAGTATTTTACTGTTTTTGGCTGTTATTAAAGTACAGCAACTGGGTACTTGTCAGTGTGAACACATTTCCAGACTAAAAAAAGCAATGGTAATTAAACTGTAGGCTCAGTTTTCTGTCCTTAGCTGACAGGAGTGGCACACAGGGTTTTCTGCTGTGGCCAATCTGCTTCAAGGTTTGACATGTTGTGTTTTCAGAGATTTACTTCTGCATCTTCTTCTACCTTGGTTGTAACAAATAGTTCTTGGAGAAGATTCTTGCCGTCCTATCAGCTCGAAGCAGTCTGCTCATTCTCCTCTGACCTCTGGCATCAACAAGACATTTTCACCTAGAGAACTGCAGCTCACTAGATATTTTCTCTTTTTCGGAGCAGTCTCTATAAACCCCAGAAACGGCTGTGAGGGTTAATCCCAGCAGATCAGCAGTTTCTGAAATACTCAGGCCAGCCTGTCTGCCACAACTAACGAACAAAGTGGCTGATGAGTAATTTATATAATCTCGGCGCATTTCTGACAATCCATATGCCAATACAGATAAATCTGTGATGGGCAGTGTCCATTAGTCTCTTTTGCTGTGTTATTAGAGGGTTTTTTTTTACTGTGAGGTTGAACCAGAATGGTAAGTTTGTAGCAACGAGCTAAAGAGGGATTGTTGTCATAAAAATATAGTGCTCATTAACTCTTAAAGATACTATTCCTGATTCAGCCCCAGATTCAATTTTTTTGTTTTTTTTCTCTGTCTCTTCTCTGTTTAATCAGGATCAACCATCCAGCCTGACCATGGTGGACCTCCTCAATGTGGCCAGAGACATCGCTAAGGGCTGCCAGTATCTTGAGGAGAACCAGTTTATACACAGGTACCTCAGCAGATGGCTGCACATTTTGCATACACTTATGCAAAAACAAATTTGCGTTGGCAAAAATAAATGGAGCATATTATTATGAAAGAATACAGTGAACTCAGTGGTTCTCTAGTCTCCCTAGCAAAACCGATCAGACTGACATATTCGGGGAGCTCATTCACTGAGGTCAGTACGGTATTTCACAATTTAAAAGAAAGTGTTTTCAGATCTGCATCAAAATTTAATGTATCCCTCTTTTCCCCCGGCCGCCAAGTTTCATGAAATTCGTCTTGGTGGGGTTTTTGTGCGTGATCTAGCTGACAGCCAAACAAACGGCACCTATCACAAACCCCCGCCTCGGCTTTTTGCCTTGGCAGATGAACAATATGCAGAACATATGGGTATGCAGGCCACTGTATAAATATGGAATGCAAATGTGCATTCAAACAAACAGAGTTCCCTGCCTTCATCTAGCATCTACTCAGAATAATGAACTGACTGCATCTGTCCAAGCAGAACATATGGACTGAGTATGCCTTTTGCCTTCCCTGAGATAGCAGAAAGGACAAGTGATGAGTTTAGTATCGGAGCAGGCAGATGGGCTAGCCGGCTTGCCTTTTTCCGCTCTGTATCCGAGGCGCAAGTCAAGAGTATGCCCCTTCTATGCTCATATTCGCAGTGGCTGGTGAACCATATGATGTGGCTAAAGAATTTTTAAAAGCCCTCTCTTGAACCCGACTTACAAAAATCTCCTTCGTGGACGCGCACGAGGAAAGTCAAGTACGTGTTAATACGAGAAAAGGTCAAAATAGATTCTGCAATCAAATCAGGACAATTAAAGCACATCCACCTTTCCTGAGTTCTGCCTTTGACTTCCCAGGGATTGGCCAATGACAGACGAGGTCTATTAAACCTTGTTTGCCCCACCGCGGTACAGTAAAGCTCCATCAATCCACCTAATGGCCGACTCTTCTCCGGAGCCTCGTGATCTTCTATTCAACCTGATTCTCTGCCTTTAAACCTGTAATAAAAGTCCCCCCAACGCTGTCCTTGAGGCTAATTTCATTTTTATAGAAGCGTGTTTTCTTGGGGGTAAGTAAAGGGCATGTGAGTGAAATAGGCTGCTACTCCAAAAAAAGAAAGCAGCTTTCTCTCGGGGCTTACTGGGTTGGATGAAGAGCTGTTATGTTCACCAAGAGGTTAAATCACAGGGTTGATGTTATCTGAGAATGACTTTCTCCAGCTTATGTGTGTTTCTCTGCTTATTTCCATTTTATGGCTAGTGGATGGTGCAGTGTTGCTCTTTGGTTATTTCATTTTACAAGCAGCCTGGCAATTGTAGCCACCTGAAAATTATCACTGTACTGAGGAGTTGGGCAGTTTCGTGCAACTGCAGGTGTTAAAATAGGCTAACGCGTATTGTTCTGTAAGTGCTGCTATGAAATGGGTCTTTAAGCTGCAGTGAAAATTTACTGTAAATAAGGTTCACATTATAAGGCCGGTTAATAATATTTTAACAACAGTCTCCTCTCATATCGCTGTGCTGCATGTACAACACATCTGTGTCCTTCCCTTAAGCTTTTAGACCACAGTGTGTCACAGCAGTATGCTGCATTTCAAGACTCTTCCTCGCCTACAAGCAAAAGCAAATCATTTCCATGAATTCTTCCAAGCCATTAAACAAAGCAAGTTGGATTTAGTAATAGCACCTCATGACTCTGTGTGCACACGTGTGTGTGCACGTGCACTCTCGCCCGCTGATTAGAGTCGCGCTACAATAGAAATTATGCAGCTTTCCTGAAGCGGCTTAGATGACCTTAAATGGATTAATTGTTTCACCTCTTGTTCCTGAAAAAGAAAATGGAGGAAGTTTCTCTTCTCTGTTTTTTATTACCGAGTTTACAGACACTGACACTTATTTAACTACTTTAATATAAAGTTTAAAAGAAACTTGGAGAAAGTGGAACTGATGTCCTAGAGAGGATTTTATTGTTTCTCATACTAACGCGATGAAATACTTTTATAATGTTAGCTTACATCTCTTGCGGTGGACTAAAGTGGGGCAGCTGTGTACAGTGGTTAAAAAGCCCTCCATTTAAATCAGTCTGAACCATTACTTTATCCTCATTGTGTCATTTCTCATCTGAGCTTGGAGGCCAAACATCAAAACATGTGCGTGCGTTTGTGTCTACACACAGAGCTCGGTGCTGTGTGTTTCTATCGCTGGTGGTTTCCAGCCGTATCCTGTCTCGTGATCTAGTCTGAGATCAGCGCCGCCACATGATGTTATTCTGATGCTAAAGTCTGGCTGTTTATTGGCCTTTGGTGCTCACTTGTCTGCAGTGTGAAGACGAGCAGTGTGCTACGTCACTTCTTAAGATGTTGAGAAAGTTAGATGCCTGGGGAGCAGAGAAAAGTGTGTGAGCTCAGCTCCTTTTTCCCCAGACAGCACTACAGCACGCTGTGAGAACTACTGTATTTTTGCTCAAAGAATAACCGGCCCAGAACAGTGCAAATATGAATTTTCTCCTCTAACCCACCTAGCCTGCACATACATTTCAATCTTTTCTTTGGATCCACCATGTGGGCAGAGTCATACACTTTGCCAGCTTGCCCGGAGCAGCTTGGTAGTTACAGTGAACTTCAGATCCAACAGGGAGCATCTGTAGGTGTTTCATACATGGAGATGTTATAGATGCAAATGTATGAAAAACTTCTGAGCAGAGGAGCTTTGCGAGCATCAGTATTCACCTTGTCGTGCTGTATAATTCAGGCTTAAGCTATTTTCACACATGCACAGCATGTAAGAATACAAATGTACAATACAGTGGGACTGGATATGAAACAGTCTATAACCTGCCAGTACCCCAAGCACAAAGTCTGTATATTGAGTGATGAATTCACAATGGGTCAGGCAGCACCTGCGTTGAAACCACAGAGAATTTCAGCAGTGAGAACTGTGTAAAGCGTCCTGCTGTGTGTTAGATGTGAGAAAGCTATCCTCACCTGATTCTCCTGAAGTTCGTGGGTAAAGATTTCTAATAGCATGAGTCCATGCATGTGTGCAACATAACCTGAAAGTGTTTTTTTCTGTTCTTTCAGGGACATTGCAGCACGGAATTGCCTTCTGACCTGCAAAGGACCGGGACGAGTGGCTAAGATCGGAGATTTTGGGATGGCTCGAGACATTTACAGGTACAATACTGACGCAGCTCAGTGGCAGCGGGCAAGAACACTCTGGTCCAGTTGGCTAGCTTCAGCTGAACTGGAATCCAGATAAAGTCCAAAGGCATGCAGCTCACACCAAACAGAGAGAAACAAACATGTCAGATCATACTTTTCTTTTACACAGTCTACGACTCTGACCTAATGGCAAGTAAAATCAGAGAGTAGGATGACCGGAAGACCTGAACAGCAATCGTTGGATTTTAACCTAGTACCACTTGTCACAGCTTTGCTTCTATCAGGTGACAAGACTGGAAGGAAGTCATGTAGCTTTTTCCAGAAAATCATTAAGCAGACTGGCCGCTGACTTCTCAGATGCCCGTTGCTCTTAGAAATAGGGATACGTTTGCTTGGAAAAGCAGTTGCTGCATGCCATTGGCAAATAGCAAGACTGTATGCACTGGTGGAGAAACCTCTTCTCGCTTACTGATATGTGCAATGCAGGTCATAGATGCATAAAAGTTTTTTCTTTCTTGTGTGACTATAACAAAAAAAAAAAAGAGTTGAAACTGTTTTTGTCCTGGGCTTTTTACCCAGTAAATACTGCAGCTCAGCTGTTTTATCCTCTGTTATACTGTTGGACTGGAAGCTGTCTTTTAATCTAGACCAGCTCCCCTTTAGTCATTGTTCTCATCCCTTTTTTTTAATATAGCTACCATTATTTCACGTGGCATCATTTAAATGAACGCACAATCCAGCAGGGAAATCTCCCAAGCCTTTCATCTGGTAAGAAATTAGAGCAAGGAAAATATGTCACAACATTCAGTTAGATCAGCGCAGCGCTTTTGAATCATGCGATGAAAAGTCACACGAGAGCAAAGTCACTCACAGAGCATCCGGAAAAAGCTGTTGCACAATATCCCCGGGGAGCCACTTTAGGAACGCTTGATTTAATTGCTGATGTCAGTTTTTCAGGTGCCTCACTGCGATTTTGTTGTTATCTCTCAGCCTGAAGCTCTGGTGCAGGGGCTTTTTATTATTATTGTTATTGTGTTCGGAGAGAGGCGGGTTGTTTTGCACACATGGCTACCAGGCTGCTGGTGCGTTATTTTTGCCATTTCATGATGTGGCCATACTGCTATGTGACAAGCGACGTGGGGTTCTTTTGAGGCGATCACAGGGGGACAGGTGCCCCGAGTGAGGCACCAGGACATGGCTTAATGTCAGCTTTTTATATTCCGCTAGAGCCACAGGCATACTTGCACTTGCAGAATTTCACTCACACAGTCTTTCACGCATGCCTGCGCACCAGTGATGTGGTGGTAAATAAAAAGCTGGGTAGACAATAGCTGGCAGACAGCCGTCATCCTAAGGTGAACAGCTGCCAGTATGAAGAGAAATCTACTGTTTCGCCTTAAATGACCATATTTTCATAGGGTCTAATAACAGTAGCTGTATAGCAAGACTCTAGGCTGTATTTATTAAAGTCAGCCTGGCGTGCACACATGCAGGCGCACAATAAAAGCAGAACAAAGACATCCAGCTCCGCAGACACAAACATTAGCCTCCACCATTGTGTCCTTAGGTGCATGCAACTATCTTACTTTCCATTCAACACAGCCCGCTCCGTGCCTTTGTCTCTTACTGTTAGTTTTTCCCTCTAATACTTCTCTATCTTGCAGCTCGCCTCTTGCACACAGAGTTGCTCACACATAAACATAAAACACCTCCATTTGAGCTATAGATTTCCTGAGACTGTATTTAAGCCTCTCTAATCTGCAGCTCAGCTTTCAGTCAGTGTTGGAGGTGTTAGCAGGAGTAACAAATATGTCCATACACCCTGTGCTGAAAAGGAGGTTGATCTACCGATAGCGGGATTATCAGTCTCGTGTTCTACATGTCCCTCAATCTTTCTCAGAATGATTCAGCGTTCTCTAACAACCTGACAACCGACAGGGCGGAAGAAAATTAGAGTTCGGTTCATCTGCATTTATTTGTTTCGGTTGCAGAGGTCATCAAGGGTGGACGCAGTATACGTCAAAAAAAAAAGGACATTTTAGGAGAATAAAAGGAGCTCCTGCAGCAGTTTGGTCTTACTGCATCTATTTACAGAGGCCACTCCACTTCACTCATCGTTTTCTTCATTAGGATGGACAAGAAAATTAGAGGGGTACCGAGGACGGAGAGGGGAATGAGACGGTAGCACGATTCAATCCTGTAATTGCGGGACTAAAAATGGGGCTGGTAACTGACTGGGGCATGTTATTTTAAGTGATGGATTAAGTCGCTGGGTGCATATCTGAGTGTCTGCCCTGCAGTGTAGCTCTCAGCTAATCTGTCAAGCAAACAGACTTCACTAGTGATTGTTTTCTCTGCTTCATTGATTATGTGTAATTTCCCTCAAGGGTAACGTCTTATGCCAATAGTTTATATTTCCCTTTTAACCATATTATCTGTCTGCATATCATTTATATTCATCTCTGCTCGTGGATCCCCTGAAGAGTCGCAGCTGCAGCTAAGTTAAAGTAAATGATGAGTGCTGGCTCTTGCTGTTTGCCCTGGGTTCATACTGTAGGAAATGCAGCAGTCTATTAACGCTCTCACCTGAATTTGTAATTAAAGGAAACTCCATCTTTATGACCAAAATTTAATAACTGAGGCCGGGCCTTGGCTGCAGATTGTTAATACTGCATAAATATTGCACGTTTTACTTCTGTTTTAGCCTCTTGGCACTCATCTCATATTATTTTTGGATTTAATTTAAATGTCAGTTCCAGGTTATACAGTAGGTACAGAGCAGTGGCTTTTAACTGAATTTTGGACATTTTTGCCCCAGGAGAGCATGAAATGAAAGCGGGACTATTATGCCTTTTCTTATTTTCCATCACATATTTATATGCCGTTCCAATGTTGGATGTTAATTATGGCCCAGTGTTCAAAATGATGAAGTTGGTGGATGTAAAAGTATTTCCCGTGAGCCAAAAGGCGTCAAGCTGCTGTAAATGCTCAGGTTCAGACAGTTTTTCTTCTCTCAGTTCTTGAGGATATCTTTAATATAGTCGGGCCGCACACAAAAAGCGCACACACACACACTGTTTAAATCGTCTGCTTTCAAGCAGAAGCCAATCAGAAAAAAGTTGGCTTAAAGGGAGAGCAGTGAAGCTAGCTTATTTCAGAAGCCCAGGATAAGATACAGTATCTCTATTTGGAACTGTCAGTGCTTTGAAGTAAATCATGCAAAGCTGCTGTGGTTGACTTCAAAAATGAAGATATGGAGCTGGATATGAGCACTTGTCCAGACAAATATAGGACATAGAGCCAAGTGCACAGGTATCAGATGGTGCATTGAAAAAGCTCAGGCTCCTGAGATTGTCCCATAATTTATCCAAACTACAACTGTCTATTTATTCTTTATCACCTTGTTTTTGATGCATTTGTTTTCTCTATATGTTTATGTGTTCGACCAGGGAACACTAGTTACACCTGGGAGCTGCCCACTGTAATTACAATTCATTCCTGTGCAGCCATGTGCAGCTTCAGCGGAGCAGCTGCTGTTTTCAGCAGAGGAAGAGCGTTATTCCTTAGGCCCCAGGGATTTGAACTGGCAACCACCCAGCCAGTCACACAGTCTCATTTATTATCAAGAATTGCCATGTTTATGAACAAGTGCTTAGGGAATATGCTGATATTTTTATGACAGTATTACTGGGGGCAAACAGATTTACTCCTCCGCAACAGAAAACAGTGCCAAAAATAAAGTTTTCCCGTCTGACAGCAGCTGACACCACTTAACTGTGATCCTGACACATGTCCGTTTTTCTTTGTGGACACCGTGACGGACGTGGAGCCGAATGGGAGCCACTTCACGTCTGTCCTTGTTGTGCATCTCGGGGAGGGCGAGATAAACCAGGCGGCGACCTCTATCAGCACCAAAGATCAGATACAGCACACATCTGATTATTTTTCTAGCAATGCAAAGGGCAAGGCAGCATTAAAAATGGCTCAGACGGGGCTCGGCTCAGACAGGGCTCGGCTCAGCCCGGCGAGAAATCTGCATCGTTCCTTTCTGCGAGATAAGGAGTTCTTAGAAGGTCTCACACAGCAACATGTAAGAAGGCTGAAAAAGCGACCAGATCAGAGCGCCGATAAAGCTGCCGAAAAACACTGAATTAATTGCTGGATTTGAGAAGTTTTCACCTTTTTTTTTTAATACTGTGTCTGATCTGTTATTAACCACACGGTTATGCAAGCACGTCCCTCACAAATGTGTTTGTGTGTTCAGGGCGAGCTATTACAGGAAGGGTGGGCGTGCCATGTTGCCGGTGAAATGGATGCCACCTGAAGCTTTCATGGAGGGCATCTTCACATCTAAAACAGACACATGGTGAGAACCCTGCACACATCTCTCAGACTGACACTGGTTTCACCTCCAGAGTTTCACACCTGTCTGTTTTTTTTCACCTCCTGCTGAACCCTCGCTGCATTTCTCTCCGTCTCATACTTGTCCTCTGCTCTCATCCTTCACCACTTCAGTGGTGATGATGCCTGTAATTTAAGACTTAGCTTTGTCCTTAGCTTTCTTTCTCTCCCTCCAACTAATCTTTTTTTTCTCATCAATCGCCTCTCGAAGGTCATTTGGGGTCCTGCTGTGGGAGATCTTCTCGTTGGGCTACATGCCATATCCGAGCCGCAGTAACCAAGAAGTGCTGGAGTTTGTAACAAATGGGGGAAGAATGGACCCGCCTAAAAACTGTCCTGGACCTGTGTAAGTGCAGATCACACAGACGAGAAAGACCACAGTTGCAAGAAAGAGCTTAAATTTATCAACTTTTTTGTACTTATTGCTCATGGCATCTAATCCAAGTCACAACTGTAGACTAAGCTAATGCTGCACAGGCCAATTTCACACATGCGCTGAACTGCTAACCCAACATAGGCATATATGAAAACAAATGCAGATTATCGAGCTAGCCCGGTAAATTCACTGTCACTGTAAGAAAGCAGCACTATAGATTTAGTTTAGAAGCTTTCACAGTTTGGCTAATCTGACTGTTTTAAAAATTTCGGTGTTTTATACAAAATTAGACAAAGTTTTGTCAGGTTTTCCTCCCATCAACCCCGATTGGTTGAGGCAGATGGCTGCTCCTCCCTGAGCCCGATTATTCTTCCTGTTAAAAGGGAGTTTTTCCTTCCTGCTGTCACTAACTGCGTGCTCAAAATGGGTTGTTTTGATTGCTCTGTATTATTTCAGGGTCTCTACCTTAGGATGTAGCAGTCGCCTTGAGGCAACTGCTCTTATGATTTGGTGCTTTAAAAAGACAATTGAATTTAATTTAATTGAACCTTCCACTTTAATAATAATACGAGTCTGCTGCAGTGATATGGGAATATCACAGCTGATAATCCAGTGCATTTACCACTCGAGAGAAGGTGTCATGCACACACTATCCATGCAGCTCACTCACCTTAGCCACGTAAAGTATTTCCAGGAGTGTGAATGTGTCTGAAGCAGACTCTTGCTTTGCACTGCCTGTGAGAAAGAACAACTAATCTAGTTGTCTTCAAACTATCCATAGTTTGTATCAAACAGCAACCAGCAGATTGTACTTTTCCTGTTTTTATAGCCATTCAGGATCAAGGCTGCAAAAGATAAATGACCTTCTGTGCTAACGACTTCTCTAAAAGCTACTCTAAGTCAGGTGTTCCAGTTAAAGACGTGAGAGATGAATTGGAGGTTGAAAGGTGCCACACACGATAAATAAAGACATATATCTCTATTGACAGAGTCTGATCCTCTAAAGTAAGACTGGTGGGTGTGAATCATGTCTCGATCACAGCAACTTTCAAAGGACCTTTGAAAAAAATAATTATAATGTGCACAAAGCTGAAAAGAGCTTTTGAAGACCTGGGTCCCCTGAGTTCTACAATAATAAGACAAAGTATCCATTAAATGGGGAGTTTGTTTCCGCTGGGAGTGAGCATCATGCAAACAACACAGTAAGAGGGCATTGTTCAGTCCTGAAAATGGGTAAAAACAACCCAAAAGTAACATGAAATTGCCAGCAAAATCTCTACAACAATCTGTGTTCACTGTGAGAAAAACACAAAGTAAGAATTGTGTTAATGCAACAAAACCACAAAGGAGGCCACTGCTTTCAAAAATGAAAAGAGATGAGGTAACATTTACATTTTCTGGCTCAATGATGTTGTTTTGTTTGTTTGTTTTTTTTGAAGAAAAACAGGAACTGCACAACAAAAACAAGCCTTGTGTATGCTGTCAAGCATGTTGAGAGGAAACGTCATGGTTCAAGGCTGCTTGGTAGCTCAGGACCTCGTCACCTCGCTGAAGCTACTAATTCAAAGATGGAACATGAAATTTAACAGGAGGGAGCAGCCGGTGACCTGAAGCTTCACAAGGATGAAAGCACAGTTGGAGGAATAGTTCAGAGTTCTTATATCATTGATCAAGTCTCACAAAATGTCTGATAAAGGCTGTTACTGCTAAATAAAACAAACAAAATAAAACGTCTTACAAGTCACGAAAACAAGAGTAAACAGTTCTCTTTCATGTTTGCCTCCCAGATTGAAATATAGTCTTGGGGATTGTACTACATGTCTAGACTATAGACTGTACTTCTCAGCCACTTTATGATATAATTTTTTTTTTTTTTTTAAACAACAAAAACAAAACATACTGGCGGCAAACAAAAACCATCATCAATGACTACTAATTGTTTGTTAACCTACAAGTAGAGGAGGTTAGTCCCTCCTCTATTCTGCCCCTTACCTCCCTGGTTGAACATGTGATCCTGACTCTCTCTCTTGCCTGCCTCATTGCTTCACAGGAAGAGTACAAGTACACATGTGCACACATGCAAATATATTTTGAAATGAAATTTGTATCCGACGTATCTTCCTAGCAACGTAGCTCTGATGTGCGCATTAGTGTAATTGGTATAGCAGGAAATCGTGAATTGAAAAAAGTTCCCTCCCCAAATCTTGTTATTCATGTTCACTGTAAACGTGTTGTTGGGTTTTTTTGTTCTCTCAGAATAGGCAGATCCCTTAAGTGCTCTATCAAACTGAAGTTTTTCTGAAAGCCACAGTGAAATTGAATCACCAATTAAAACCATAACTCAGGATTTAACATCACTAAAACTCGCTCCTGTAATTTACATCGCCCATTTAACAATAGCTCTCAGTGGTGGGAGGTTACACTTTAAATCTGCATTACAAAAACCTAATAAAATCAAAATAAAATAAAAAAATACAAATAAAAAATACAAGCTATTAAGAATATTTAGTCAAAGGAGATTTATCCAGCATGCATTATATCAGCTGGAGAAACAGTGCTGGAGAGTCTCTGCTTTCTCTGCATGGAGTGGGAGAAAGTGTTTTGACTCAGTGTTTTCTGCTCGTTCATGTGCATTTCAGGTACCGTATAATGACTCAGAGTTGGCAGCACCAGCCTGAAGACAGGCCCAACTTCTCAACCATCCTGGAGAGAATAGACTACTGCTTACAGGTAACTAAACTGAGCACAGTATGGGAACCTGACTGTCATGCAGGCACTGATTAGGGCTGAGCAATCAGAGGAAACAACCTAACTGTGACTGATTGTTTACTATAAGCTCTTGGCATGCAAAGACTGATTACACAACACAAGTTTGTACAGAGCATAAGAAAGCGTATGTGTGCATGAAAAGGAGTGTTCCATCTGAGAGGAAGACATAATCTGCAGTAGTGGACTACTTGCTCTATTGGACTCTGCAGGACGATAGAATCAATCAGTACAGCTGACAAGTGGCTAAGATTATAATGTAAACTGCTGCATCTTATGCCATAAGTTGTTGATGCGCAGCTTTCAGTTTGCTACACCCACAGGCGAACTGTGAATATTCCACAACTTTATTAGAATCTGCTTGCTGGGACGTTGTTGCCCTTTATTACTGTTAGTGCAGCCAGACTGTCAGCGCACTGCAGTTCTCCGTAATATCCTTCTCGTTAATTCTCTGCTCGACCTCATGACATTTTCCAAGCAAAAGTATTAGACCAGTGAAGTAACTGTTATGACCATTCATCCACAGCCATGATCTTTGAATCTTTCAGGACCCCGATGTGGTGAACGTGGCTCTGCCTATCGAGTATGGGCCAGTACCCGAGGAGGAGGAACATGCCCCCATGGGCCCCGATGACCCCTCAGCTCCGACTGTGCTGGTGAATCCCCAGGTGCCCGATGGGGAGGCTCCACAGCCACCTCCCGCCTACCCCACAGAGGAGAACCGGAGAGGAGGGGAGCACGTTGTTGTGACGAGCACAGCGTCTGAGGCCAAAGCACAACCATCGGCTCAGCCCCAGCCATACCTCCACATGCACCAGCACCCTCACACACAGACCACCAACACAGTCACCTCTGCTGCCCCCTCCACACTCACTGCCAAGGGACCTCATGTCACCACCCAGCCCAGCTCAGAGGGAGGACACATCAACCTGGCTTTCGCCCAGGGACACCCCTCAGAGAAGGACGCCCACACTGGGAAAAGCAGCAGTCTGTGGAACCCTACGTATGGCTCGTGGTTCCTGCAGCAGCAGCAGAGGAAGCAGCAACAGCAGCAACAGCAAAGGCAAGGAGGGGTGGGCGGAGCAGGAAGCAGTAGTGGCAGGGTTCCTGGAGAGGGGCAGGAGCACGTGGGCCGGACAGTGGCTGAGGTGGCCGGGGCATTGGGTCTCCAGCACCAGCACAAGCAATTCCAGCATCAGCTCCAGCAGCAGCACCAACTCCAACTGCTGCACCATCAGCAGCAGCAGCAGGGTCTTTGCAGACCTCTGCTACCCCCTCCACCTCCTCCCGCTGCCCAGTCTCCCCTACTTTTAGATTCAGCCGCCTTGCCCCCAGTCCCCCTCTACAGACTGAGACGTTTCCCCTGTGGCACCATCGGATACGGCTACCAGGAGCAAGGCCTCCCCATAGAGTCCAGTCACAGTAACACCAACCCACCTCCTCCACCCCAGCAGGGCAGCATGCCCTCCTCAGCAGCCCACCAGAGGGGGGGACCCATTCCTACGTCAGTGTCCATGGCTCAGTCAGGTATATCCGAGGATAGCCGCCCACTGCTAGTTACGATGGGGACGGTTCAGGACCCACGGCTGCCCAGGATGGAGGGCCACAACGCCACCGTGCTTTAGCCCACAGGCCTACGCAGAAAGTCTTCTTTTTCAGGCCCCGTCTTTGGAGACTGTGTGAGTCACACAGCAAGAAACACTGTGCCATGAGAGAGACTATTTTTCACCACTCCCGTCCCACCATTTTGGAAAGAACCCATCTCTCTAAAACTGGCTTTTTACACCAGAACCTTTGAGGTGTGTTCAAACCCCAGTGGATGCTAAAGCACATCGGAGAACTAAAAAGCTTTGGGAGGCAAAATGTAGAGTCAAACATAGTTTTAAGAATATAAAAAAAAAAAAAAAAAGAAAATGTATTTTTTCAACATTGGAGCGATTGAGTGAGAAAACTGAGAATCACCTGGAAGACTTTCCACATGATTGTGACTAGGAGAGGTCAAGCTAATGTTCTGCTGAGGAGGCTTCACGACTATCAGAAACAGACTACGAGGAGGAATAAATCTCTATATTTTGCCAGACTTTGACTCTCAACCTTTGGTGATCAGTTTGACTGTAGCTGCCAGCCACATGTGTCATTCTTCTGCAGAGCCCTCAAACTGTTCCTCATCCCTTTGGGAAAAGAAAAAAAAATGCAGCGTGGTAAATAGCTTGTATCAGACTATTTTTCAAGAATATCACAGGATTGACGCTGGATTACCAGAGACATTTCTACAAAGGAAATAAAAAAATAAATGATGATAATAATAATAATAATACTGGGAAAAAATGTGGTTGTTGATGTTTGCTTGCCTGCTTGTTTATTTATTCATCTCTTTATTTATTATTTGGAAGTGGCTCTATAAATTATTACTGCTTCTCCAGATCCAAACAAATTCCTTTGGAAGCAGATATTTCTCAGTTTTGGTTTTTTTTGTTCAGTTTTTTTTTTTTTTTATTTGAAGAAACTCCTTACAAAAAGAAGTTAACTAAATATTCTAAAAGGTTTGTTACAGCAGCGACTCTTTTTAAGCGGAATAGTTGGATAAATGAAGCACTGAGTGTTGTGTGACTGAAGACGAGCCGTCTCAGCAACATTTGGGAGTTGAGCTTTTTGTTGTTGCTAAAGATGTGAAATTACTCGTTGCCCCCCGGTCTCATTGAAATTGCTGCTCTTTGAACTCTCCTTTTGTTCACAGCTCCATTCTGTCGAACGAGCGCTTTGAGACAGAGAAGCCGCGGCTTTTCCTTACTCATTGCTTCTTTGAGTAACCTTTTATTAATTAATTCACATCTTGGTTTTCTTTTTTTTTTATTTTCTTTCCCACTTTTTTGTTTTGTCTGGCTATAGAAACAGTGGATATTGCTGAATCAATCTTAACCTTCAATTTGCCATCGCGAGGCACGCCACGTTCTTAAATTTGCATATTTTATCTTTTCTATTATAAGATGGCTGTTGTGGAATACAAATGAGTCTGAGAGAAAAGTTTAAGTACAAACTGCTTTCGCTCCACATGTGAATGAAACCCAGAACCGCTCATTTTCACCCGCATAGTCTGTGTTTACCATCTGCCTCTTTCAGTTCGGCGTATCTATCAAACGATGCCACGAGTGTGTTGATATTTAGGTGAATTAATGACGATTTTTTTTTTAACGCTTTTTGCTTACCGGTACTCGGCTGTCAGTCCATCTGCTGTAAAGAGACGACGAGCCGTCGTGTGAGTGTCATGATGCTCGGTGATAAATGCGTTCCTGCAGGCGAGCTCGGTATTGGCTAATGAACACTGTTTTTGCTTTGTCTGTGTTAAACTGCATTTTATTGATTCTGTGCTCCCTTCACTGCTCATCCCCGTCGTTTGATGTAAAAAGACAAACCCAACTGCACCTGTAAATGTTGTAATTATGAAGTATTGTACTATGGCTCTGGTAAAAAGCTGTACATTGCCCTTCAGAAGACATTCGGCAAAATTAATAAATTACTATATAACAGCCGTATTTTCTCTCTGTTTCCATCTTTGAAGTTGCCAGCCAACTTAATCAAATTAACTCAAATAAGATTACCTCTCTAAGAAAAAAGCGTTAACTATAGACGTCCTGCAGCTTGTTTGCTCTGCAAACATAATTCAGGCGTTAAAATTGAGCAGCTCATTCTGCAGCTGTGTGCTCATACGTGCAGTACTCCAGTGATTTTGTGTTAGGTTTTTGATTATCATGACTCTCTGATGATGATGATGATGATTAGATTTTGCCGAGAATTCATCAGCGTGCCACACGTCAAACAGTGCATGAAGCACTAGTTTAAAAACCACTTTCTAACTGGCTCTCCCCAGAGGAAAAGCTTTCCTGCTCGCACTAATCTTTTCTTTGTCTCATCAAAACTTAATCTCAAGGTTAGAAGCAAAAGCATAAATGCATTTAAGACAAATCATCCGGTTTGCTTTTAGATTCATATTAGAAACAAACACCGGACAAAGGCATTCTTTTTTGTTCCCAGGCTTCTCAGTTGTTTCCCTCGGCATGGAAAGCCTGCAGGATTTTGTTCTCAGTATTGTCCAATTTTTATAAAGTACGCTACTGTGCAGAAATCTTGAGCCATGTTTTGGAAGGAAAAACTGAAATACGTGCAGCGATTAATTGAAATATGGGGATGCGTACATAGATGCACAGGATAAAAAGCAAAATAGAATTTGTACAACAAGCTTAAAGGCTGGATTTGGTATCACCACTCTTATTCTTCAACATAGCTGCTTAAGAAAGTTTAGGCTGCCATCTTGCAAATCGCTTACGTAGCCTTCACAGATGGATATTTAGTCCACTTCTTGTGTAAATTTGATATACCACAGCCTCTTCTTCCCATTTCCCTTCCTTAACAATGGCTTTTTGACAGCCACTCTTCCACTGAGACTGTTTCTGATAAGGCTTCAGTGAACACTAGATGGATCAGCTGAAGGGCCAGATGCATCTCTCAGGTCCTGTGTCAGGTCTTTGCTGAAATTTTTCCCTATTTTTCCAAGGACATGACTTTCACCGTTCAGCTGCTGTACATTTTCCGCTAATAGATAGTCCACTACATACACACCAATGCCCTTTAGCAAAAGTCTAAATTACCTCCAGCTAGAATCTGTAAACTGGAAGCAGATGACTGGTCATTTGCAGAAAAAATGCATAAAACTAACGTGAATTCCAAGATCTTCATAGAATTTACAAAAAATCAAAGCATTGAAAAACTCCACAATGCATGAAATTGTACCTCAGCCTGGCTACATGGTCCATATAAAATCAGTAAAATCTGAAATGTTGCCACCTGAGACCCTTCGCTCAAACGACGTGAGAATTTGGAAAAGCCTGAAAGTCGAACATGTTAACACCAAGCTTTTCCTCAATTTCACAGCTGAAAGCGACAAGTCTTACAAAACAACTGTATTAGAAATAGAAGTGATTGCATCAAAGCTAGGTTAGGAGCCTGGTGTCAAAATGCAAGTAAAAATGAAACCTTTTATCTGCGATAGCAAGCCTTCTACCTGTCCCACGTGGTGAAATGACCCTTGAAAGCTTCCCTGGGAAGGTGGCTCAGGTGGGAGGCACTGATTGGCATTTCATGGAATGACCCTGTGATGTTTCAGCCTCAGTTTTTGTGACTGGTAAGGTATTACCAAAGCTTCGAACACACAAACCTGGAGTTGTTAAACTATGACTGTAAATGGTAAATGGCCTGTATTTGTATAGCGCTTTACTAGTTCCCTAAGGACCCCAAAGCGCTTTACACATCCAGTCATCCACCCATTCACACACTGGTGATGGCAAGCTACACTGTAGCCACAGCCACCCTGGGGTGCACTGACAGAGGCGAGGCTGCTGAACACTGGTGCCACCGGGCCCTCTGACCCCCACCAGTAGGCAACGGGTGAAGTGTCTTGCCCAAGGACACAACGACCAAGACTTCCAATTACAAGGCGAACTCCCAACTCTTGAGCCACGATCGCCCGACTGTCTCAGTAGCATTTTCAAAAGTCTCTGATTATGGAGTCCTGAAACCCCAGAGTAGTGTTAATATGCACATACATGAAAAGTATACATTTTAAAATGAAAACAATGACTAATGTGGACATTTCCTCAGAGCCTCTGACCTACAGTGTCTTTGGGAAGACGTGACGTAAAAATCTGGCAAAGGCACAAAAAACAACATGGAAATCCACACGGAAAGGCCCTGAACAACCAGCAGGCTCAAACCCATGACCTTCAAACTATGACCTCCAAAAAAAGCCAACAACAGTTCCCATTTTACACCATTTTATTCTATTCATATTTACAGTAGATGGTGCTTCATAAAAAAAAAAGTCTTCCTGCAGTAAAGCTTAAAACAAGGGCTATTAAACATGATGTCCACTATGTACTTGCAGATAAGCCTTATCACTTTAGAGCCTGTAGTTTGACTGCAGTAGCTGTAAATGGCATTGGCACAAGAAAAAGTGTTGACTGAGTAGTATTGGTAAAAGCTGGCAGTAATGGGCTGGAGAGCAGAGGCCAATTAAAAACAGTCAGCAGTCTGCGGACCACAGATTTAAATCTCTAGTTAGTGCTATAAACCATCACCAATCTGCACAGCGCCTTCAAAGTGGCTCATTCACACACGAAGTGTATTAACTAATAAATTTCATCTCTTCATCGTTTCAAAAGCTTAAATTAAGGGTAAATTCATAGCTATGAAGTATTTGTTACTAATGAGGCAGGAAATGTTCGCTATTATGAAGCAGGACAGCACAAAAAAGTGATTTTACCCACTATTAGTTACTAGAAACAGTCCCATCTATTCTTCTGGTTAGATTACTCATAATCTGGTATTTTTTATTTGAAAAAAGGTTTTTATGGCACAGCAACTATCGAACAAACAGGTTCTGTTTGTCAGAAGCGTCGATGCATGAAAAAAAAAAAAACACCTTTGCAGAATATTAATAAGTTGTTAACTGTTTATGACTCAGCATTTTAATATCTTCTGACTTTATTAGATATTTATTTTTTATCTTTATTGATACCTTCCATCGGCTCTAAACAGCCTGCTTATACGGTACATTTGAATGTTATTAATTCACCCTGGCGTTCACCAATCTGTCAGCTGTCCGCGGTGGAAATACACTGTTCACGAATGAATACAGTCAGCAGTATATTTTAAAATGATCCACATTATGGATGATGCACCAAACATTAGAGTGGTAATGTATGGAAATTTCAGGTCTTTAAAATAATGGATTAGATATCTGATTTTTACTCTGATTGCACAGCCTGTGGGGTAGCAGAATGATTGCAGTTTCCTTGATTTATGCACTAACCACTGGCCTCAGCCATTTAAGCTTAGTGATGAAGCCTCCCGTCTGACTTGTATGGGGAAAAGATTTGTTCGAGATTCACGGTCCTGAGTTTGCACAGAACTGTGGTTATGCAAACAGAAGGACTGTTGTACCTATAGCCTCTTTGTTGGTTGAATTCTCACCAGTGATGACACCAGGTATACGTCGACTGCTGTTTGGTTAAAAACCAAAGCCACAGCAGAGTTTACCATTGACAGAAAGTCAAGTGTGGGGAGACCCCAACATTGCTGAAGAAGTGTGGGATCATCTTGAAAGAAAACGAAACAAAAGGCAGAACATTCAAAACAGATGTTTGGAACGTCCTTCAAGAAGCCTGGAGAACTATTCTTGAAGATTCCTTAAAGTAATTACTAGAAAGTTGCCCAAAAGACTTCAGGCTGTGTTAAAAGTTAAAGGTGGTCATCCCAAACATTGACTTTTTTCCTTGAATACTGCATGTTTGGACACATTTCAATAAAATAAGTGCACTATTTCCCATTTTCCTAGCAAAAACTAAAGAAAAGCAGGGTGGCTCAAGGCTGTATATCCTTATTTTGTATCTCCTGTTCAAAAAAGGGTAAGCTAAAGAGACAATAACAGAAACATGAACAACAGTAGCCCACATTACCAGTGGTTTCACATATTTTTGACTCTTCCCTCTTGTGATAACATGTAGACGTGGGCCTGCAAAGCTCAAACTCAATGCCATCAGTCCGCTGGTGGTCAAATTTTCAGACTATGGATTTTTGTCTCTCTCACTAACATTTAATAAGCGAGGGCAGAGACTCCACTTTGACTCGGCAGGTCTACATTACTTATTTTGCTACATATAAGTGGTGGACAGATTTTACTGCTCTTGAGACCCTTACATAACACAAAAGGTATGAAAAAAAGTGCAGTGCAAATAAAAAAAGACAGTCTTTCAATTAAAAAGTCATCAACAGACTATACAAACAGTATAAAAGAAATATCTTAAATGTGTTCACTGTGTTAATACAAAAGCTGTGCGATGGCTCGATAAAGAAACCAGACTTCTTTGGAGTACCGGAGAACTGAAAATGGAGGAACAAAAGGGCAAGACAAGTCTCCACAGACAATTCAGTAGAAAATGAAATGGTGCTTATAAAGATGCCAGGCTGGTTTTCACTGACATTCAGTCTGACCTTAGTTCCAACAAATGCTGTAACTTAAGAATTTTGCTTCGAGATAACAGACTCTTTAACAAGCTGCCATGAGCTCTTACATCAGGCAGACAAAGACGCCAAACGGCACAGACAGTTTGGACTCTGTTCTGAATTTTCTTTCAATAATATGTTAATATTTCAAAGTCGCAATTAATATTATCACAAACCAAAAAGGTCAACAACATGTCCTGGAAACAAACTCCACAGATGGCTGCAAGATGACATGCGACATTTCTATCCAGTACATCACACACATCCTAATTACATACACAAGTGTCAGAAACGGGTTTGATTTAAATTCTGAACAAGAAAGTAAAAAGTAAAACGTGTCCTGTAAAACAGATTCCTGCTATTCTCGCCCACTACAGCAAAATAAAATTGGACCTGTGTGAATAGTCGTTTGAAAAAACGTCAGACTGAACTCAAGTACTAGAAATTAAGGCATTGCCAGAAGTAACGTGCCAAAGAAGCTAGGGCCAATCTGCATCTCTTACATGCTGGAAACACAGCGATGGGTCACTTCATTAGATACATCTTGCTAATAGTGAGTCAGACCTTGAAGCATTGACACAAATCATGATGGATCCATGCTTTCATTTACAACAAATTCTGACCCCCTCATCCCGATGTTGTAGAAGTAAAGACTCCGTTCGTCCAATTTTGGTGAAACTGTGTGAACTGTATAGCATCAGTTTCCTTGTCCAAGCTGACAGGACTGGCACCCTGTGTGGTCTTCCGGAAAAAGAAATTAGCTGAGCATTTACTTCAAGAAGTTGCACAAAAAGACAGCTGGCAAAGACCAACAGCACTGTGATTTACCACAGCTCAGCCAATCTGGAGCGCAGCCTTTATTTTCCTTTATGTGACAGTAGACAGATGTAGAGAGAGACAAAACATGAGATAAAGCGTGAACAAAGCTCCTAATCTGGGATTCAACTAGGCAGCCATGTGATTTGTGCCTGCTGTTATGATTTCCTGCACACAGAGAGGTGTTAATCTAATTTTTAGCATCATATTTGAATTCTTGAACACTAAACTGTAAATCCTTTAAAGCTCCTGTAGTAATCTGTTGTTATCTTGAAGCTACCCTTTCAGCTTCATTCCTTGCATTTTAACCAATCGCTTGTCTGACTGGCTGCAGGTGGGTGGGGTTTATGCGTCTGCAATGACCACACCAGGAATATGCACACTTATTGATATCGTACAGAGCCAAGGGTAGAAAACACTTTTCTGAAACTGAGTGTTGAGAGCAGTGTGAAGACTGAGCCTTTGCTCTCAGGGATTACTTGGGAGAATGTTGACCTCGCTGTTTGAAACTTTCTCCATGTTTGACACAAGGACAGAGCTGCTGTTCTCCAAAAAGCCTCAAGCACTGCAGTAATCAGCATGAAAAGCAGCGTGGCATGCATGAAAAAGAGGAACCACCAGGATATAATGAGGTCAGTAGACAGGAGAGATATGAGACTAAGATCCATGGATTTGAGGCTAGCACTACGCACTTTATAGAATAGAATAGAATAGAATAGCCTTTATTGTCATTGTACAGAGTACAACAAAATTGGAGTGCCACTCCCTTGGTGCAAGATTCAATAATAAATATAAATGTAAAATATAAAAAGTACAATAAAACAATCGCAAGTACTCAAACAATAGTAAGTACGATATATACAGGATAGCAGCATTAATATAATGACAGTATGAATAGCAGCATAATATAATGGCAGTGACGATATGGTGTAGCTAAGCAGGTTCAATTCTGCTTAATTCTAAGTGTTTCTACGACTACATTAATGGTTGGGTGATTAATATAAAATAATAAAAATAAATAAATTGTGTCAAATCATTACCACTCATTGGTAAAGTAGCTGCGTAATAACATGGATTATGTACAGAGAGCTGGTCATTATTGCACGTAAGCCAGCCGACGGGGTGCACGGAGGCCGCAGCAGGATTATCCCTGCAGTGTAAACATGCCTACAACTGTAGAGGCCTGTGCAGCTGGCAGTGTACATTAGCACGTAATAGCAAATCATATTCCTTACATGCCAGCTGTGCCAGTTGTGTGATCCATCATGTTTGAAAGTATCGCTTCATAGTCTCACGAAGACCATTTGTCTCACATCGGGGATCAACTTCATGCTCAGTACAAAATGCTGATCATGCAACTAAGAACTTAGTAAAGTGAACAGAATGAGTTTTGTTGCTTCTTTAGAATTATTTTAGATTACTGATAAACCATTAAATACAGCACAAAGCATATTTTCAGCAGGAGGAGGAGCCTGGATTTATATGGTGATTAAATATAGGACTGGATTTCACTTTTACTGGCAAGCAACTAACTTTCTTACACATGAAATTCCTCTCAGTTGCCTGGTAGCAACTGATAACCTCCTCCTTGTATCTTCTGCTGCACATGCACTAATATTGCATGGTTTATAGTTTATGTTTAGACAAAATCAAGCGAACCTGGTAAATTGCAGGTGGTGGTTGTCTGCTAGGACCTCTTCTGTTTTGCATTTTTTAAAATGCAATTATTAGACTAATATGGTTTCCTGCATAGGTACAGAACACCCTTGCAGATTTATTGTTTGTGAATAAAATTCTAGTATTTTAATTTTATTAAGCACCAATTAACAGATACGGGTTTAAAAACAAAACAAAAACAAACAAACAAAAAAGCAACCCTTAATGTTAAGCCCTTAAAATGTAGGACCCAAAGGACATTGGATGATGTCATGGTACATCATGGTAGTTCCAGCCATCTTTTGTGTACAGTCTGTTACCCCATGATGCGGTAAGATGCATGACTTTACAGCAGCCAGCCTTCCCTCTGGTGCAAACAACAGTTTAGTCTCAGGAGGTAATTTCCTCCTTTGGCACTGCTGTAAAGTGAGTGAATTTATTACCTGCTGGGATCTACCTCACTTAATCTGACTCTCTGAACCCAACCTATAAAGCGTGTCGGTGGTGTTGGAGTCTTTTGGAGCATTTTAATGCAATTATCTGAGAAATAATATGACTCGTTACATGATTAGTTGTGGTAATAGCCAATCACAGAAGTTTGTGCTGCAGTTTAATCTCTCATGCATCTGTGCAACCTGCATTCTCATGTCACTTAACATAAAATAACAACAGCCAAAATCCTAAAAAACAAAAGCATCCTACACTGGTTTACACAACCCTCCAAAACAGTAAACCTTTCCATAAACATAACCTGAGTCAAATCAAATTCTTCTGATGCTTTTCCATTATCTGAAAGTAAGCATGCACCTTTAATGCCCAAGTATTTCACACAGTGGGGTATGAGTTAAACAGCGCCATTGTGTGCTCCAGGGAGGCCCTTTCATCATTTCAAAAGGCTATATTCAAGATGAAAAGCATTTGTGCTGCTATGTTTTTAGGCGACAAAGACATCACCATGCAGAGAGGCTAGAAACAGAAGCATCACTGCATTTCTCAAAACTTTGCCCATCAACTGAAGCTGCCTCCAGTGCCTCCATTTACATTTACAAGTCATTTACATAAGCACTTGCACTAATAGCAACAATAATGTAGCACAGTATGTGCACTTTGTTCCCCTTTTTCAAAACAGAAGAGAATCCATAAAGAATTTAGTAAAAGGGACATCCTCAGTGTAAGGACTCCCCGTTCTGTCACGCAGTCTACCTTCAGGATGCATATAAAGTTGAGGTTCAGCAATACGGCACTATCTCCATTTAAGGCTCCCTTTATTTGGTTATGTGTTTGCTATAACCAATTATAAGTTATAAACCAGTAATTACGGCAACATTAAGATCAGAAGTAATTAAGTGGAACAAATACTTGTTCCACTTAATACAGTGCAGTTAGACCATTTTTTTGCTTCAAAAGCATCACAATGTTTCAGACAAAAATAACTATTCAATGTGTTAAAATTGCATCCACCAATTCATTTTCATGGACATTAAATAAGATAAAAATGCCCTTATTCTCCCACTTAAACTGAAGTCTTAAGCACAAGAGTTTAAGCACACTGTTCATTCCCCACCTGACAACTTCTCCATTTACCTCAAATCAGACACAACGATGATTACTTTTAAATTAGCGTGAGATAAATATTAGATTAAGTCATCAGGGGATCGTTTTTCACGATGGGCGTTCCACAATAGAAGACGCTTGTCCAAATAAATACAAATGACTGAATTTGAAGCGTGACATTTTTTACTAAAGTGGGTTTCTGGCACTCAGTTTGTATTTTTTTTTTTTATGTCTGACAATACCACTTGGCTATATTTATTTATTTAGTTAGTTACAATGGCTGCGCGTCTCGTTTCATTCTCACCTTTGAAACCATCACTCGGTCAGTGGTTTGGACAGGCAGACACTGCTTCACTGGATCCTCTCCCTTGCCCTCTTTTACCCCCCTCTGTTGTGTGTGGACTATAAAAATAAGCAACAATAAGCACTGAAAACAATTTCATGCAACCATTCAAACATCTATTTGTTCCACAATCACAGTATAATAGCGCACGTCACTCCCATTCAAACCTGAATTTGTGTGCCCAGGCTGGCAAACAATGCCACTCCACACCAGGCTTTTCAGCTTTGACGGAGATGAGCCCCGGTGGAATCGGATGGTAAGTGAACAGACGTGTAACCATTTCAAAGTGCTTGTGCCGTTTCATTTTTTGGGTCCCTAAAGGCAGCTCTTTGTGAACAATCTGAGAATGTCAGGCAAACACACTCAATAAAAGCAAAGAGCAGAAGAGGAAAGAGATAAGAGGTCAAATTGGAAACTTTTATTTATTTTTACAAATACTTTTGTTTGTTTGTTTTTTTACCCACAACATGTAAATGCATCAGAACAAATCCCCGTGTCACACAGCCACACACTTCAAATACATTTGTAGAGGGAATTGAGTTAAAGAAAACACCCACAGTCTGAAGATGAGATCTGAAATGTTGCAGGAACCACCACAGCGGTGGTCTTAATGTAAATGAGAAGCTTTTTGTAAGCGCTGAAAATGTTTCAGTGGGAATATTTTCCACCGTGGTGGGTATTTCAGACAACCTTGTGTCTACCCACCACTGCTCCTCAATCACGACGGGGCCTGACCAGACAGATCAATGAGAGAAGGGCACTGGTGATTCAACAACTGCTGCTGTGGCATACACGCCCTAATTGGATGGTACATGAGCGTTTTACTGAATACTGGGCCTGTTTTTCCAACATGCACAATCAATGGCCTGTTCTCCGCTGACTCCTCTGCTCACACGGCTCTAATCAGATAGTAAACTCTGCGCTTGAAGCTTCTGGATGATTGCATATTTCCTGTGTCACACTGCTTTAATTAAGCATCAAATACAATTACGCTCCATTCATCACTCTACAAATGCAATGATATCATATTTTACTGTTAGATACCAAAGGTGGGAACATTCAAGAGGGCTTTTAGATCACTTGCTAACACTCTTTAAATCTCACACATTTAACACCTGGCATTAACAGATTACACAGTTCAAAAATGATAGGAGTCAGCTCAAAGTATAGAATCACAATGAGCTTTTTCACATTCGGGTTATAATGCAAATTGAAAGTGTGACAGCTCTGACAGATTTAATGCTCCCTCCAATGGATAAAAGATGTGAATCTGTCACAGCGCAGCTAAAACCAGTCTAGACAATGCTGAGGAGAAGGAGAGAACAGAAAGGTACATTTTCCTGTGGCCTGTAGTGATATTTTTGCCATTTTTGCATGTGTCTCTTTTGGAAATGTCCACGTTCTCTTAAACACAACGGAATTAATACTAAAAGCATCTGCAGCACCATTTTCCAGAAAGCATATCCTTTTTGGTCAAAAACATTCACAAATCTTGTTGCGAGTCATTTCATGAAGGATTTTGTTTTTCTCCTACTGAACATTGTCTCCTGAAGAGCCACACTGTCAAACAAAAACAAAAAGCAGGTACTTGTCCGCACATTGGTGCTGAATCATATTAAGCTACTCGAATTTGTTTGCATGGCAGATTTTTTTTAATATTAGGCTATTTCGCAGCAAAAGCAACCTGCTTTAGAAAACAAGTCATTTTGTTTTGGAGGTTATTATTAAGTGTATTTAAATAAACAATCCACTTTAAAAAAATGAGCCAACTTTTAAATTAGCCTAAATCTTACCAAGTGTCGGATGTGCTTCGCTGCACAGGTCAATGAGGAAGCATACCACATTATGTATAATTATGGACTCGAGGCACACTGTTCGTGACAGTATTTTTCTGCATCAATAAAGAAGAAAATACGGACACTCAGTAATAATTATGAGCAAACACCTGGTCAGTTTCATGAATATTATTAACTCTTATTCTCTTCCATTAGTTGAGCAGCATCCGAGACCATTTTTAATTATGCGTTTCCAACTCAAACCTCAGTGTCTTTGCAGTACAGATCTACATCCCCGAACAAAGAAAAGGTTGGGATAATATTTAGTATGCATGTATCACTGCACGGTCTTACATCTTACAAATCATCATGAATAATTTGAAACACTCGCAGTATATCTGCAGGAATAGATATACAGACAGACGTTACCCTCGCCGTCATCTCAGGCTGTACTTTATGTTTTCTCTACATTTGCCAGTCACTGAAAGAATGCAGATAGCCAACATTACAGGCTTAACTGATGAGGGCACCATTAATGTTTACATCCTGTCACAGATAAGAGCCTTTAGTAACAGGTGAATGAATGACTCTTACTATACAGTTTCCGGAATGATTTCTGGAAAGAGCATTTTTCAGATGTACATTATTTGACATTTTAAGCATCACAGGGCAAGTGCCATCTACTTCCATCCTATTTAAGAGACACTTTTACAGCCATTATCTGTGAAACTGGCCAACAAGCATTAAAGACACGTCGAAGATGAATAAATAGCACTACAGTCCAGAGCAACCATACATAAAACTTCATCGTGAAAGGTCTCTTTAAAATCTGCTTTTCACTCATCTCGTGTGTTCCCATCTGCAGTTAATGCGCTTTTTAAGAGAACAGCTTCTGATTCCATGTCATATTCTATCCAAATACCATCACTTCTTTAAAAGTGTTATCAGTATGATGCCAACCATAATGGAATCACAGTCAGATGGGTATAGATTTTTGCTGTGCCATAGCACAATACAACCATCACTTGTCTGCGTCAAATTAACAGACAGTCTGAGGGGGACACTGATGCACACAGGAGGAAACACTTCCTGTTGATGCAGCTGTATTTTAACAGAGGTTGATGGAAGTCTGAGCTTAATTAAATCTCTTTTTTAATTCTCATTGATTCATAAAGCGAATATTCAGTTTAGATTCGGTATCCGCCAATTATCTGTAAGCCATATAGCGACCGTGATAAAAATCAATCATTCTCTCTTGTTTCAAAGTGCTCTTAATTAACATGCGCACAAACACACACAAACGCATGCACTCTTTTGGTTAGATAGTGGACTCTTAAATTATCTGATAAAACTCTCATTTGATGTGATCAAAATTAGCTTTGGGTATAGAAAACGTTTTTACTCGCGGACACGCGGAACATCCACTTTATCCTATTCTAATCTATCATAGTAATGTTTGTCAGTGCAATTACATTTAAAGTAGTGCAGTGTTTAATGTCTTATTAAGACCCCCTCACCCACCTACCCATTTTGCAAAACAAATTCTATTTAGAATTTAAAGTTAACTTTTTAAAGTGCTTTCAAGTCCCCTTTAATTCCTAAAAAATAAGTACTTACTAACTGGTTTTATTCCTGTTACAACAGCACATGACTGAAAACATTATTGAGCACAATGCAATGATGGAGAAGTTTACACCCAATTTTTTTTGCTTTGAGCGCATCATAAACAGAAAGCGTCCTACAGACCTCAGCTGGTTTCATTCACCAAGCGTGAACCATTGATGCCACGATAAGTGACACGGCTGGGGCGGACCAGCACACCGTGGCCGGGTCGACAGCTGAAGTAGCGACGGCCGCCCACTGAGCCGTCATTCTTGCCCTTGGGGCTTCGGAGCTCCAGACCCAGCCAAAGGCCTGGGGCAAAGTCTGCTGTGCCCAGGTAACGGATGATTGCCATCTCATTGGCGCTGCTCAGCAGGACCTGCATGCCCACGTGGAGGTGGACCTGCCCATCAGAGCTTGGAGAGGGACTTGAGCCTGTGGTGCTTCCAGGAATACTTCCACTGCCCCCACTGAGGGTGCTCCAACGCCGGCGGTGAGGATTGGAACGACTCCTATTTTATTTTATTTTTGTTTTGTTTGTTTGTGGAAACAGAGCAAAAAAAAAAAAAAAATACAGTAAGAAAGATTTATGAGAAAAGTCAGGCAGTGTGACAGAATAAATCATAAGCAAACAGGAGATTCATGGGAGCTTGGTGTTTGAGGGATTGATCTTCAGTTTCCTGCTCTTGCTCATTATAACCACAATCATGCACTGGCCATTTAAAAGAACCTTTTGCTGACTAATACCACTGCTTCTTATCAGTATTGATTCAGTCATTGCTGCAGGGGATTCGGATAAAGCTGGAAAGCTTGGGGAGGAAATAATACGAGGAATATGCAGGAAAGGCAGACACACCTGGTAACAGGGCTTCTTCTGTTCGTCTCCTTCGGCGTGGCGATGGCCGATGATGTGCTGAAACTGCGACGAATTGTCCCTGCACGGCAAAAACAGGAGTCAATTGCTTCAACACAAACACACAGAATAATAAATGCAAAGTCACATTTAGTGTAGTTCAAAGGTTGTAATGAAGGCAGAATTCTTACCACTTAGAGGATGACTGAGGCGCGAGGAAGTGAGCTCTGAAAGGCAATCAACAGATCCATGGATTCTGCAAAAAGAAGCAGGCAACTGATTTTTCCCAGAATGAGACAACCTTTGGAGTTTATAAAAACAATTTTCATTAAATGGGCCCCAATTTGTTCGTTTCCAGCTCCTTAATTTTATTCTTGGACCCTACTAGGGTAGCATTGCGTGATTCACAATTTAAAAACATTCCTTATTTATCTTGCAGTGATGCTTGATGTAGCCCCCTTCCCCCAGAGCTCATTCACTGTCTAAAACATGCTGTTTTAGCCCTTCTCCCTTTGAGGGCACTATCCTTTTAAAGCCCACTTTCTGTCCCTCATAAACAGAAAAACAGCAGGCTGGTGGAGCCAGTGACAGAAAACTAAATGATGTGATCATTCAGGAACACTAAAGCACACAAAGAGCCAATCTAAATCCGGAAACAGAAACAAATTAGCAACCATGTTGTTGCACTGACACAGATGGTAGAGTTTCAGCTGTGTGGTAGCAAGCATTTATACGCTACGTGGACAAAAGTACTGAGTACTGATACATTACAGCTACATGGAAAGCCATGGTGTGAAGCTCCCAGCTCCCAGCTCTGGTGCTGATGTTAATGCCAGAGGATGTTTGGAGCTCTGCAGCTAATATGCGCCTCCACACTCTGCAACCCAACTGTAATGTTATGTTTTCCAACACTTCAGGGCTCAGTTGTTGTGGTTCCTTAACTTCCATTTTGCAGTGTTACTATTTTTTTGGAACACCTAGTAGGGAAGAAATTTCACAAACTGAATTGTTGCTAAAAAATTCAGCGATCTCTTTAGGGCAACCTGGCTGTATGGCTAGGTGCTTCATTTTAAACACCTGCCCATATGCTGTACTCTACTGCTGCTCCATGTAAATCTATAGTCAAGTGTAAAACTCACTTGGCTGACACTGTTTGTGTGTAGAAGAAGTATAACTTACAGGTGGGAAAATGGCTTTTTAACCTTTTTTGTGGAGAAAGTCACCAAACTTCTGAAGTGTTTTTAAATCAGGTTTGATTTCCATAAATGTGTTTTCTATATCCCTGTGGCCAAAGAAAAATGATGAGGCTTCCTCCACATTCATTTAGATACTGATTTCAATATAACCACACGGAGAAAAGTGGTAAAAATTGTTTCTTGAAGGACTTTGGTGGGGCTTTTTGTGTCTGAAATTAGTATAAAAGGATATTCGCTCTCGTTGCCATCAGACAGATCCAAGACACTTGGCTAATTGGGGTTTACTTGTACATGCTGACCTCATTATTTGAAACTTGGCAATGTTTATTGTGGGCATACACGACTGTAACAGTGTATAAATTACATCAAATTCGAAAAAAAATATCAGGTTCTAACTGGCTATATTCAGATGTAAGCACATATTCAATTTAGTGGGTGTGCTTTTGATGGCCACCTCTGTGAAAACAAGTTGAATGGGGAAAGAAAATAAAAATAAAAACAGGCTTTGGCTGCCTGACATGATAAACTACCTTGCTTATTAAGATTGTCTTAAGCAACTATATAATAACAGCCATAATAACATTTATAAAGGTATTCAAATATTGGAAGCTATTAAACATCAGTGTGCCAAACAGCACATGAGCAAAACAGGAAAATGGAAAAGTGTGTGAGGAGGGATGGGGGGGGTTCTTCCTAATGGATTGTGATAGCTGCTGACAGGAAAAAGAAAGGAGGAGGAGAAGCAACTTCCTGGATGGAGACAAAGTGATATTCTTGATTTGACAGCAGGAAAGCATGTGCTTAGCTGAGCACACTTTGTACCCTGGAGTTAATTAGTGAGGAAAAAAGTAAAGGAAAAGAAAATTAATAAAGGATGACAAGGAAAAAAACAGCAGCTGAAATCCCTCCCAAAAAACCAAACCAAAAACAGCTTTTAAATGGAAGAAATAAGCAAAAAAAAAAAAAAAAAAAAAAGCAACAAATCCTGAATGGTAGATCTGCATAGAGATGAAGCGTAAGTGGCATTTACTCCCAGAAAGAAAGGTTAAATGTGTTAATTTAATCACCAGTCCATGAGCTCTGGTAAATCACCGCTCCTTTACAATAAACATGTTTAGTATTTCCAATGCCAGCTGCTTTTTACGGTGTAATGGCTTTTATCAAGTTATGACACACATAATACACTTGACACACTGTGCTAATAATGAGCCATCCAATAAAAAGGTCAACAGCTTTTATTCAATTTGCAAAAAAAGAAAGAAAAAGAAGTAAACACAAAACAATGCATGCAGTGAATAACTCAGTGGTTTGTGTGTATGTATGCCAGGGAGCATATCTTGTGTATAATAATTAGGCCTCCTGTGGAATTTGCCTTTGTTCTGCACTCCACTGTACTTATATGCTGCCTTTTAACAACAGCAGCTCCACAAAGGGCTGTACATTTTTCCCTTACACACACTTGCGCTCTCAGGAGGGAGGAGGGGGTAATTAAACTTTTTCCCTAACGATTCCCAAGATGATTCAGGAAACAATTATTGTGCGATATTCTGTTTTTACAAGGATGCTCTTATTTTGTCTCGTATCATAAACTCAGGGCACTCCTTTTCTTTAGAGCATGTGTTGATCCAGATATATCACTGCTCAAAACAAACTAAGGGAACACTTGATCATCACAATACAACACAGAGTCAGTTACACTTCAGGGAAATCAGTCTGTCCAGTTAGCGTAACCCATAATGAATCAATTTCACCTACTTTGTTGCAAACAGAAGTGACTGCGGAGGCAACAACAGGACAATAGCCCAAAAAGGAATGGCTGTGCAGGTGGTGACTACAGACCATTGTCCTCTTCTCGTCTTTCCTGATTGATTTTTCCTAGTGTCCTTGTTATTACAGGTGTGAGACAGTACCTGCAGCTCATTCAGGTTGCACAGATAGTGCAGCTCCGGGCAGTTTGCTGTGTCTCGCTGCACAGTCTCACTGTGCGAAGAGGAACAGAGGAAGCCCGAGAAGTTGACCTCCTGCAGTCGACTCCTGCATGTTTTCTGACCAAACTGTCACACTCAGACTCCGTGACCATGGCATGAGGAACCAATATCCTTAAGTGGGAACTGCGCCCCACGTCTTGCAGCTCAAACAGCATTTATGAGACTCTGCTCTTTTCATAGATGAGAGCAGCTTCACACTGTGCACATGTTTCACACACATGAAAGAGACTATATGGTAAGATCATCATTTGACACTGGGTCAGTGATGGTCCGGGGAGGCATCAATGGTCACACAGACTTCCACATTAGCCAACAGTTCCCCGACTGCTGTTAACGATGAAATCCTCAGAGCTTGTAGGCAGTTTCTGGAATATAAAGGGACTCAAGCTACTGAGCAGCCCTCACATTCCCTGGTCCTGAATCCCAATGAGAATCTCTGGAACATCATGTATCAATAAATCAATAAATAGTATAACAGAATGTCCAGGAGCTCACTGATACCCTAATCCAGGTCTGGGAGGAGATTATAATATAGAATTAAAACACAGCTCAGCAACAAAAAGCAGAGGACTACAACCAATGAGACTCTGGTTTGTGATCCTCGTAAAACAAAAAGTAACCAGAGAATCAATATTTTTAGACACAGCAGACTTACTTTTATATGAAAAAAGAGAGAAAAAACAACACGGTTGGAGTTATAGTGGCCTTGCTGACAAAAAGCCATTCATTATCACATCATAGGAAATATCAACACAGTGATAGATTCTGCAGTCTTTGCCGCTCCCTCCCTGAAGCCCAAACTCACTCAATACACGTCTAATAAATATTCATCATTTCAACATCAACCTTTTTTTCATAATCGA
Source organism: Perissodus microlepis (assembly GCF_051167445.1). Classification (NCBI taxonomy): domain Eukaryota; kingdom Metazoa; phylum Chordata; class Actinopteri; order Cichliformes; family Cichlidae; genus Perissodus; species Perissodus microlepis. The sequence goes on along the minus strand of NC_140479.1, from coordinate 12,938,442 downwards.
CCTTTATCCTGTTTTCTGTGTAAAAGTTATTTGTAAAAATATTTTTTATAAATAAAGATAAACTGAGAATCTAAATGAAAACAGTTTACAGCAGTTTTGACTCCCATCTGTCAAACTGAGTTCTATCGTTTACGCTCTCTGTCTCTGCCAAATATTTAAAGTTAAAACATAAAAACTTTTCTTTCCCATCTCCATCCCCACAGTGCAGAGAGGTAGCTGATGGGTGAGATCATTTGAACAGCAATCCTACACTTTGTTCCATAACTTTAAAGACAATCAGCGGTACGAGAACAAACAACTCCAAAAGCTCATCAAACATTAGGATAAAACCATGTAGTCACAAAACAACTGACTTTGAAGTGAAGATTAAACATGTCACGCTGCTTATCCGACAGTAAAAACAATGCAATGTACTCCACCACAACTATATTCAGGCAATATGGCCATTTGCACTTTAGCAGCATTCTTAAATATGACTTAGAAATAACTCGTGATCTCTGTTTGTTCCACTCAACTGTAAAATATGGATTTAGCGTCAGAACGCATCACTAATAAAACCTGCCTCGCATTTAAATAAATGCAGCATTTTAAAGTGATGTATCATTTGTACATTCAACAAACTGGTGGGTAAATATAACCACCTTTATATATCCATTATCCATAATCAATATTAAAAGCAGCGATGATGGCATCTGGCTCATTACTAGGTGAAACATTAAACAGAGAAGTCATGCAGGGAGAGGGCCTTGGGCTTCGCGTTTGTCTGACGACTCAGACTCGAGTTAATCACCAGTTCAGAGAAGCCCTGTTAGCTGCACAGAGGGCAAAATCATATACGTCGTACTTACACAAATGATACTGTCAAAGGAGCTCATTAGTGCACTCAAATGTATATATGAAAGAAATGAAATGCAACCTCTGGGTTTCTGGGGTCTATTGCCAAATTCATACCATCAAATCTGCTCTCAAGTTTTTAATCATTTAGAAAACATTCTTCTTTGACAAATCTGTTTTTAGTCCTCGCATGACCACTGGCAAAAACCAAAAAGGGACCGTTAATCTTGAGAAGAAAAGCTACCTTAAAGATTCCAGACTCACCTCTGAACGCGAGACGGAGGAGCAAAGACTCCATGTTTTGGTGGGCAGGTGAAGTACCTCACTCCTCCCACTGACCCGTCATTTTTACCGCTCGGCTTGTCCAGTTCGATGCCCAACCAGAGTCCTGCACAGAGAGACCGGAAATCAACACTGTCAAGAGGCATATTAATAAATGAGCAACACACCTTACAATAAAAACATAATTTTAGACTGGCGACACCAAACCACTTCTTAAAACATGACTAAATGATTGAAAAAGATCCCAACAACTGCTTTTATTTTATGGTACGCTCCCATCATCCCTTTTACCAGATGTAAGGTTCTCTCTCTGGCTGCACTGAGCCTGCTTCTGCTGGAGTTGGTTACTCGGCTCCTGTTACAGACGCTTTCCTAAAAATCAAATGTTCTTGCTTCCTGTGGTTCAAATACAATTCTTTACAGTAGCCAAGGTTTCTCCAAGAAGGATATTTGGTTTCCAAGTGTTTCTTTAATTTGCTTTTAGCATTATTTAACTCAACCCAACATCAGTCTACTGCCCAGTGGCATTCTTGGCTCAGCTGACGCCATAAAACAGGGAGCTTTACAGTAAGTCCTCCTGGTTTTGTGTGATTTTATCTCCACACAAATCCATCTTCCTCGCTCTTAATGAGGATGTCCGACTTGTACAAATGTGATAAAATAAGATTTTGTTATTTCATTTTAATAGCTATAATGATAATAATATTTAACTGACACAAAATCACGACACCTAGCTCACGGTACACCATTTGGGAACCGCTGACATGGTTAATACATCCACAGTAAATAAACTAAAGTATGTTGGAGGGAGATTTACTTCACGGAGACATCCACATGTCAGTTCATGCTTACAATATATTGGAAAACTCTAAATAGGAGAGTTTGCCCTAAATTAGGACATTCGGCAAAGGCGATATTTCACTTCGATATCTCAGGCAGCTCCTAAATAAATAACTTTTTAGCTCTTAAACATTCAATCACTGTCCTGTAAAATGATGCAACTCCTCAATGTGAGCCAGAAAGTTCAGACAGTGTTTCTCCTTTCTCTTTACGAGGGCCTTAAGACACCTCGCAAGTGCCAGATGAAGGTATAGCCAGAATTCTAAAAATAAGTGAATCTGCTGTATCGAGCAGCTGCTGTTGTTTTTAGTATGGAAGCGCAGCGCTCAGTGCAGTGAGATAACAAAGCATCGCTAACACTGATTTAAGAGTATCAAAGGAAACTTAAGACTGAAATCCCTTCAAACGTGATCCTCGGTGCTGTGAGATACATCACTATTTATTCATACATGACTAGTGCTGGGCCAGAACTACTACCTAAATATTAATGAATACTGTGAGCTGTTTTCTGTTTGGGTTTCAATGGCTTTTTGCTCAGCAACAGCTTCTTCAAATCTAATTTTTTTTTTTGCCAAGTATCTTCAGTTGAACTCAAGGATTCCCTCTGCAATACGTTGGGAATGAGAATGCAGCTGAGTTCATCCAAGGTGAAAGACAAGAGCATAACAGAGCTTCACTTTATCTTTATCCATGTGAGTCATCTGCAGAGAATGAGTTCTCAAAAGTTCCCCAAAGTTCAGCAATTCAAGACAAAACTGCTCCTTCTTGATTGGGTTCATTTATTCATGTTATTTCACTGTGAAACCCCAAAACTCTAGTTTTAATTTTTGAACAGGTGGTCTTTTATCCATCATGTTAGGTTTACACTCAACTCTTGTCCTTTCTTTGGTTGCGTTTCAATGAGTTTATCCCAAACTACTCACTAAAAATACCAGAATATCACTTCTATGCAGGACAGGCACATTAAACAAAAGAAAACTGTGATAACTTTAATTCTTTATGACTGCCCTGAAAACAACAAAGTAAGGACAGGCATGGTTTATTAAAAGGATCATTAATATTTAAGGCTTTTAAGATTTCTTTGTTAAAGTTCTTTCCAAATTCAAGGTGTCATGTACCCAAAAAGTTTTTTTCTACTTAATTCCATTATTTTGTTTAAAGGGCCAAGCACACGTTTTCCTCAGTATGCTATAATTCATTCATATACATGGATTCCAGTGTAGAAATGTTTACTGTTGTCGCCTGAAAGAAAAGAAAAGCTGCACAACATAAAGCACAATACCACTGCCACTGACTTAAGGTACTTTTTTAAGGAAATTCCTCAAAAATGAGACTTATCAATTGTCCTGTCTATATCCAATACACCCAAGTTATTGTAGTTTTGTATTTTCTAATTAGCTTTTATTTTCAATAAGGCATCCTTTGGAGTCACTGCAGTGATGTTTTGCATTTGACCCATGTCAAATAAAGACGCTTGTTTAAAAAAAAAAAAAAAAACACCTTGACATTATATTTAAATCCAAAATCCAAAGTGAGCATCTCAACCTCTCCACCTAAATAGGCGGACTGGGCTTCTATAAAATGCGTCAGCTAATGCGTCACGGCAGTGTCACTGCACAACATCTTGCACGCATCCTGGCCATGCCAGTCACCTTTGACACAGCGAAGGTATTTCGCACCACAGGAACATTGATTGAGAACATTGATCATTTACGCTGGAAAGTTCACACTAATTTACATCTTACAATTTGTGAATAAAGCTGATGAGTTAATAAGCTGAGAAAGACATTTTTCTTAATAATATCAGAATGTGATTAACGTGCTTTGCAGCTGATGTGATAAATGCCAGCATCAAACGCTGAATAATAGCCTCATCATAACATCATCCACTGGTTAGTCCTGCTTTGAAGCCTCCATCCAGGGATGGGTTGGACTGAGAAACTAAGGACACTGTATGCTCAGCGACTTGTCACTTACAAATTAGCCACATTGTAAATCATGCTCTGCTTTATCATTTATTGTGACACTAACAGGTTTATAATTTAGAAGACGAACAATGAATGTTGTATTAAATGATATCTACCTTTAATAATTTTGCTGAACTGTGATCTCACAAAATACAAACTAAACCCATCTTTTATGTAGAGCACATGTGTTTGAGAAAATGTGTTCGACCTGGAGCAAAGTTGGTTTTTCCGTAGAACTGGACCACACCAGTTCTCTGACCGACTACCAGCACCCTCTCCCCGAGGCGCACCTCAGAGCCATCACACAAGGAGCTGCTACCTGAGGGGGTTCGGCTTCGAAAACCTGCGAGGAAGAGGAAAACCATTTGTTAGCTTTGATCATCATTTCTCTCAATTTCACGCAGCTGATTCTGCTTAATAATGGGAAATCATGAAATACAGTACTATGAGATTATTAGACCTGCTGTGGTGCCAGCAGAAGAGCGGAGAGCTGGTGAAGGTGTTATTCTGGGACTCGGGGAAACACGCTCCCTTCGTTGCCTGGCAGGAAGCCGTTGCCTGGGCAGCGGACAGGGTCGAGCGCCCGGTCCCTGTCGAGAGTCCAGGGAAGACGATGAAGAGGAGAGAGAGCGGGAGAGGACGCCTGTGGGTGCAATGCAGAAACAAGAAAATAAGAGAAGGAACCCCTTAAAAAATCTAATGAAATGGCCAAAGCAAACTCAATAGCTCACATTAATAATTAATTCACACCAAGACAGCCATACTGCCGCACACACGCTACTCATATATCAAAATGGCTTATCAACTGTTGCATCTAGGCTTAGCTGGGACATTAGCTGTCTACATTGTTATCCACTTTATCTAAAAATCACACGGCACCAAATGCCTGCTTCTCCTCTTAATAATGAATCCACCATCCCTCCATTTGGACCTATATCAGTAACTCTAATGCCACTGAGATAATGAAGCTCAGTCTATTATTCATTTTCCATTTTATTCTTCCAAGTGTGACAGTGCCTACAGCAGCAGGATCTTGGCAATTACCACTTTTTTTTTTTTTTTTGCCTAAAAACTAAGCAGCTGTGTCACATCAATCTAAGGTAGCACACATCAAATGAGCTCAGTCTTCTGCAGTTGCATGTACCATTACCAAGCTCCAACTAAAGGGCAACATGCTAATCCCCGCCCAACACTGGGGAATGACATGGAAGACGAGGATGCCGGATTTCGCTCTTAAGAAGCTATTTGGACGCTGGACCTCATTAAGCTTTTAACTTTCACAGATTAGTTCATTAAGTGCCCGACTCTTGGAAGCTAATTGATTAAATCAGTGCCAGAATGCTTTAAGAAGGGAAGATTCAGCTCCAAAGTAATTGAAACCTGGAAAGAAATGTGAGAGAAACTTCTCAGCCTTTCCCAAAACTTGTTTTCAATTGTTAGCCTTGGGTAGTTTGTCTCAGCACTGATTTTAAAAAGAGAAAAACAAAACAAAAATAAAAGACAGTTGTTGTTTCTGTCACTTCTGTGTGCATGCTTCATGCACAGAGAACACTGTATGGAGGAATTTATGCAGCACCTGCTTATGCATTATACACAATTGTTTATTAAAAGCATCGCTTTAATTCACAAGGGGCAGTACTTTGTTTAAAGAGACACTGACACAGATGGATTAGGATGCTGGATTCAAGTATTAAGGTGTACAGACACAGATGAGGAAGCGGGATTTGAACAATTCCCCCAGCTTCTGCTAAAGCTCAAATACATCCCCACACTACATTCTCAGATAGGAAGTGCATTAAAGCCAGCTCAGCTATAACTCCAGTACCTGTCTTTACGATTGAGGTGTCGCCCTCTGTGTCTTGATGAGGACCAGATGCACTTTTTTGATTATCAGGTGTGTTTTTAACAGAAGGAGACAAACCTTTCAACCCACACACACACAAAAGAGACACAAGAGCATTATTCATCAGATAGCAAGGTTGGTAAATAAAAGCCATATTGACAGCTGGAAATTGTAGTAAGATTGTCTAGTCAGACAGGTTAAATTGGCTGAACTAAGGAACCCATCAATCTGACTGAATAATCTGCACCGGTGTCACACTGTATCCGTTTAAGGACGTGCCTCAGCAACCTGATTGCCAAAAAAGCACTCATACTGAAAACAACATAGGTGGAACTTTGTCAACACAGTGGAGCTCTTTGCATGTAAAGCAGCCCTCCAAATGGACAAATGTCGGGTCAATTTGTGCAAACCCTGTGCAAAACACACGGGGCTGTAGTCTCAAGATTGACCGGTTGATATGCTCTTATCCAACCAAATTCTCATTCTCGGCTGCCAGTGTTACTTCCATGTGGAGAAAAGTGGTGCATCAATAGCCCACATTACTTCTGGCAGCAGGGCGAACAATCTACCGTCGCAAAAGGGAGAGGAAAAAAAAAAAAGCAGCGATGTTGAAACCGTGAACTTGCCAAAACTTGCTTAATTAGTGTTTAAATGAACTGAACTTGTACTCTGAGTCCGCTCCAAACAAACTGACACCAGCTGTCAATTAGTTTGCTGGTTGCTAGTGTGACTGCACTTTGTTCAAACAAATGGCCAAAAAGTCAAGCGTGAACTTTTCCTCACCCACCCTCACCGATGGTAAATCAAGTGGTCGAAGAGTAGGTAAGATTTCAGTCGACCAAGATTTGGTTTTGTTGATTTGAGCCCTAGAAGGGCAGTTTATGAAGTCTAACAAATTACAGGAAATAAGGAGCATTTCAAATGAGGAGAATTTTAAATGAGGAGTCTATGAAGACACACAGTGCAGCACTGCGTTAAAGGCAGAGCCAAAAATGCTACACTGAAAAGATAAGGCACGAGGAGGGAAGTGAAGAAATGCAAATACGGGACAGCATGACATTGCAGAGTATAAATGATACATGAATACTGAAGCTGACTTTTCATTTACTGCAACACACAATCAAATTATTTTTTTAAAAAACAAACAAAAAACAGACAAACATGCTGAGACAAGCACTTGTGTGCACACAAAGGCCTAAATGACAGTGAACACCAAAGAACTTCAAAAGGAATCTTAGACCGATTCAACACAGAAAAACAGCATTTCCTGCAGAAGTACGTGTAATTGTGTTTTAACAACCTTTTAGCAACAAACTGTAATTTTAGGCCTCTTATATTGTTTGCTGACTTTAAATATATCTGCTCTTTATTCAACACTTTGTTATTTTTATGCTGTGGTATCAGTCTGGGAAAATATCATCATAATGAATACACCGCTCTCCGTCCACATATCCATTTTCTATTGCTTAGCAAGGCCTGGGTCACAGTGGCAGCCTAAGGAGAGATTTCCAGACCTCCCCATCCAGACCCTCAGCTCTGATAGGGGAATACAAACACATTCCTAAGTCAGCTGAGAGACATGATCCCTCTAGTGTGTCCTTGTGTGTGTCCAGGGGTCTCTTTCCAGTTGGATACACCTGAAAAACCTCGTCTAGGGATTCCAGAAGGAATAAACATGCATGCAGGAGAAAAAAAAGGCACCTAGATACTTTGGGCAGGGGAAACACACCCCAGCCCCAGCAGGGAGTCAGACCTGGAGGGTGCGCTTGTTGGTGACCGGCTGGTGGTCAGGCCTTCCCCCCTGAGCCCAGCCAAACCCAGCTCAAATGAGCCACTTGGGACGACCCCCCCTGTGAGCATAAGGAGCCATACAGTAGGGATCCAGTGTATTGTGGATGAGGGAGTAATCGAAGGCAGGGGCTTGACAGCCTGATCCCTGGCTTTTAAAACTAAAAACTGACTGTATGGATATTACTAACATTAACAATACATTTTTAAAATAATTTTAGTTCAAAAAACCCTTTACAGTATCATAAATAGCATTTAATCCACATTAGAAATGCATGTGGTGACCTGTGACAGGCAAACAAAAAAAAAAAAAAAAAAAAAAAGAGAGATGCAGCTCTAAAGACATGGTCAACTGTCAACTTTCATACATAGCATACTGTAAAACAGTATACCACTGAAACCTTACTATAAAAAAATCTGAGGGACTGTTTTATAATAGACAATATCAACCAACATCTGTGCATAAACACATTTAATTTCTAATGAGGATTCAACAGGTACATAAAACTGTCTCATTTTTCTTTCTAGTCACCAACAGGACGCCCATGTTTAATTTTTACATTGCTCTTTGAAAAGTCATTAGAAAAATCTCAAATCAACCTGGTATTTATTGATTGCCATTTCAGTTAACATTTAGGGAGAGCTGGGAAATGCTCCCTTCAGAGACAGAGTTTGTGTCTTTCCTCTGAACTGCAGAGAAGAGACTTCATTCCAACTCAGAATACCAAACATTTCTTGTCACTTGACCTTTAGCTTGCAGGGACCTCCTGGTAGATAGAGCTATCTATCCCTTCCACATACACATAGTGGCATTCACTTCAAGTGGCAGACTGCAGCACAGACAGAGGCTTTATGAATTAAGTGGAGGTGGCTTTGTGCAGTTGTCTATGTTCTCACCACCCTTTGAGGCCTGAGTTACAGTTGACACACTCCAAGAGGGGCCAGCCTGGCATTCTGCCGTGTCTGTCTCCCCAGGTTAGCGAGACAAGGCAGTTCCGCAAAGACCCGTTCAATCTATAGATAAACACGAGCCAGCAGCCTGCACTGCAGATCCAATGGGACAGTAACACAGGTGGCTCGACAAAGCCCTGAAAACTAAGTGTGTGGTCATAAATTAGTCTAGTTCTCTGGGCTGTATGAAGCTGTAGACACACATGGCCTCACATGCCTTGCATGGTACACAAAACACTCACATGCACTTTGTGATGAATGGCTGCCAGCCTATCCAGCCTGTCTATGCCATAGTTATTAAATCCTGCTTAATTGGACTATCAATCACCGAATTCTAAAGGCCTCTCAGGTCTGCAATTCCAATCACGTCCAGTTCAAGTGGCCTTCAAAACCTCTGAGTATTACACCACCCACAACAATACAGCTATAAGCTGCGTGAGTAGCAAAACCCAAAAACCATACCAAGACACAGCTTTTACAATGGCGTAGTGCATGGACTGCAAATGTCAACAGTGAGGAACCATCCGAAGACTGAGCGCACCAAGTTGTGTCAGCAGTCAGCAATTTGTGCCTTATCCTTTGGCACTGGTTCAGAATCCATTTTTCAAGCTATTCAGAATAAGATTAACAAGATTACTATGAAAGCACAGATGCAATAAATCCATCCATGTAGTGGCATGGCTCATACTGGGTAGGAACGTTGAGAAGGACTATTTTTTAGCACAAAAGAGAGGCTGAAGTCATATCTGCAGCTGATGGCATCATCTGAACACTGTGGGGTGAGTTAGTTCTCCCACAGTAGGCTAAAAGGTCCTCATGTCAGTGGGGGCATCAATTTTGGATGTTGAATGAGTGTGTCACTACAAAATCTACAAAACAACAAGTAAATATTTGACTAAACAGAAGCAAAGCCAATAAACATATAGATTGCTTTTCTTTTTTTGGCAAGAAAATATTAATGGAGGCAACTATGTCAGCTTGACAGTGCCTCTTTATTACTACTCTGCTCTGACTTTTCTTAAGTGATGAAAACTATAATGTTCAAATACATTTAACTGACTAATCAATCCATGAACACAACTAACATTAAAGATCACCTGTGTTTTTCTCTTTACAGAAACGCCACTTCTTCGATTATTGGATCATTTAAACCAGGGGCTTCATCTACGAACCAGCAATCATCTGGTCCCACAACAAAGGGGCACCATCATCTGAAACTATACTATAATAACCAAACTTCACTCTGAGCTGTTGGACTTGATTGCAGTCTTTTACCTTTGTTGAATTCAATTTAGTTTTTGCCTTCAGTCTTTAATACATCAAAATCTGCCAATAAATGAATGCTTAGCGTCAATGCAGCAGCAATATTATGCTGCTGCTGAATGTTATTACCTCTACGTTTTGAAAAATTAAACTCCCATTAGCAAATATATTTTACTTTTAAATGTTTATGATATTAGTCATATAAGAGAGGAAGATTATGATCACCAAAATTACACATTATGCATTTCATTTAGTGAAAGAATGGAGTAGCAATGAAGTCAGTTTCAATTGTCCTAAACCCCCTAAAGTAAGAGGGCTCCGAAATGTCAGTGGCTTCAGTAATAATGTATTTGGAACTGTTCTGTTGATTTTTTTAATATGAAATAAAGTATCCAGGGGACTGTACATTAGTACCTGTGGCATGAGGAAATGCCTGCCCTTGTAAAATCTTTTTCACCTGCTCTAATAAACGTTCACACACACACACACATCGCTGCCCCAGGGCTCACCCAGCCAGTCAGACTCCCCATCTTTGTAGTTCAGGTTTTGATCAATTTAAGCCTTTTTTATTAGAGTATTTTATGGCAGAAATCCTGAGGTAAGACTTAATTTCAAAAACAACGCTACCATCACTGTCTTTGTCGCAGTGTTTAAGGAGGTCTGTCAGGACCTGAGCACAACTTCAGTCATAGGAACAAAACCATATAACCATAGAACGACATACAAACCAACCAAAGCTCGCTCAACAGACACGTCATTCAACTGCTGTGACTTCTATCTACAAATTAGAAGGTTGTATAAACAAGATCAAGCGCACTGCAGACCCAACACTGATTATCTGAATTTAGCAGTAACACTTTATCGCTTGTTTCTCACCTGTGTTAATCTTGGAAGTAATCCGAGACAGGTCGATGCGACGAGGGGGACGCACGGGTGTAGACTTCTTTGTAGTGCTGGTTTTATGTCTTTCCAAAGGTTTGCTTATCTTGGACAGTGGAGCAAAAATTCCTATAAAAGTAGAAAAGGCTCTAAGCATAACCAAGTAAGAATATCATCACTGACGAGACACAGAATGAGGATAATTTAAATACATAAAAGGGCAGCATGAAAGAGATTTTCTGTGCCAAGACACATTTTAAGTGCTGAAAACAGAATGAATTTAGTGACATTTGGCCAAAAGGTCAAATCTTATTTCCTATGGTTAGATCAGACGCCACTGAAAAACTGACCAGACAATTTAAAAGGTCCAGGAATCGATTATGTTATTATGTGAACTGCAGTCAGTGTGTTGCTGCTCATGTCTGAATGCAGGAGAACACATAAAAAAGTCTTGTTTGATCATTCAAGTTTGCTTTGTACCATTACACCATTTAATATGGGCTCAAAACATAAAAGCTACACTTTTAGAGCCGAAACAGTTGGTAATCCAAGTTTATAATCTAAATAAGGGAGCAGTTGTGTCTGCCATTGTTTTTGCTTTCAAGCACCGAGGCGCGACCTACCATGTTTGTTTCGACAGTTGAAATACTGAACACCTGCTACCGAGCCATCGTTCTTCCCCTCTGGTTTGTCCAGTTCCACTCCGGCCCACAGGCCACCGGAGAACTCGGTGCTGCCGCAGAACCGCAGAGTTCCAACCTGTGTTAATAAATGTATGTACCACAGGAGGTCAAATAGAAAATATGGAAAACATCAATAAGAAACAAAATATTCACTAAAAGAACTGGAACCAGCTCTGAGCACTGGCTTAAAGATAAGATACGAGTTTTGATTAGCAAACCACACAACTTGGCACAAAGTATTTCCTGGTACGGCCTTAGAGAAAAGCATACAACACACACACTACAGTGGAAGGAGCCTTCAAAAAGAAGAACAGGGGCAATAGAAGGTGGCTAGTTGTGTACATCAGTGTGCACACATTAAGAATATCAGAAGAGGCGATTAATCAATTGCTTTTACTTCTGAGTCCTAAAACAGTAAGCTCCCACAGGTGATTAAGTATACTGCCAGATCCACTGCATTATCATAGACCCAAGACCCATAAATCTGGTGTTCACAGAGAAGCTGGTCATGAAAATCAGCAGTAAACTGAAATGAAATTATGCATTTTGAAGCACATTGTATAATCCCAGATGGTAGAGTTACTTAGAGTTTGCAAATATGAGACATGAGTTTGAAGAGCTGGAGCTCGTTGTTCTAATGTTTCTTCACTACACAATAAACTGCTGCCATCAATACCACTGGGCACTAAAGCCTGCCACATCACTTATGTTAACAGTCTTCCCACACTCACCGACTTTCATTCATCTGCAACCATTTAAATGGTAAATGTCAGAAACCTTAAAGCTTGGGTTTACTTGCATAGACAAATGCAAGAAATTCAGACGTCTTTGACTCAAGAAAAACTCCCCCAGTGGCTGTTTGCAGGTTATTTTCACAAATTCACACTTCCATAAAAGTATTAGGACTTCAGTAACACCGACTCTTTCAGCATGATCTCTCCCGTGGCCTAATAAAATTGTACAATTTTAACTCATGAGCCCTTAGAGTGGAAAAGGTGCTCCCTAATCTAATAAGAGTCAATTTTTAAGATATCTTTCATAAAAGTGGAGTTATTTAAAGAATGACTACAAATCTTTTTGATGTAATGGGGCCTACATCATTTATTTAAAAAAAAAAAAAAAAAAAAAAAAAGTTCAACAGCACCACTTTAAATACAAAGTTTGTTTTTCAGTGAGTTTGAGGTCTGAGCACACTCATTCCTCTTCAATGAGGAAGGGTTATGAGAAGGGGGCACATCTTCAAAGTCTGGGCATAAAGGGCATCGTGTGCCTTACAGACTGGGCACATTTATTCAGTATAGGGGTATATAAATAAAACTGACTTTACTTATGAAGTCTAAGATTATTTGTGCAAGGGTAAAGGTGTCACTGCAAAAATTTCATTACTGTTTAAATTTCATTACTTTCAATCATGTTGGATGTCAGGTGTCTGCAGAGAGGTAATACTGAAAGGAGCAATAGGTAGCAAGAGGTAATTGAAGAGTTTTAACTTACAAATCGTGCAACTCACATCAGCTATAATGTCATGGCTTACACGGATGGTTTGTGAAACAGATCTCCTGAGATTTAGTGCAGTAAAAAGGATATTCCATTTAACAAAGCTCAATTTAATTCCTTCTATTAGATATATCACTGTTTGCCATTTTTCATTACTCCGGTCGTCTTCAGGCGACACTCTTTCAGCATGAGGACAAAGAAACTTAGTAAATACTCTACTGTGTGAGAAATGGATGCAGTTCCAGAAGTACAGAGCAGACCCCATAACTGTCAAAAAAAAATTGTCTTCGGGGAAGAAAAATGGAAAAGCTGTTAAGTATTAGTGATGTTGAATTACCTATGACTGCCATAAAGTAAGGTAATTTTGTGCCCGTGGCACTGCACTCAGTGTCTTTCACCTGCTTTGTTAAGTCACATAAAGTGGACTGGGCCCATGCTGTCAGCCTGATGAGTTCAAATTAAAACACAAAGCACAAAGAGAAAGATTTCTGGGGTCCTCATTTAATTTTAGAGCAGAGGCACCATGTAGCAAATTGTCAGAGCTGAACAGTGCAATGAACTCAATTAGAAAAATGAATTGTATTTAACCTATGGGGCTAAATACCCTTCTTATAAAAGTGTGATTCATTTCAAAAGGATTGCACATGGCTTAAGGTCCCAGCATGGTACTGCATTGGTAGTCTGTAGGTGCTGTGCACACGTATTCACATGGTGTCACTGGGAGACTGTACAATGTTAAAAGAAATGTGGATTTGTTTTTAGTACTTTGTTCTCACGACCGAGCCAAAGTATGAAAACACGTACACACAAAAAAAGAAAAAACGACTTCTTTGTAGCAAATTGAAACTGCTGTAACTGTCCTTTTCAACCATCAGTGCTTTTTTTGGTCTTTGATGTTTCATATGTCTTTATTTCAGCATTACCTGGTCAAGCCAAGCCATCTTTTTAACCAATCAACATTCAACTATGCACAGCATCATCACTGTCAGGCTATGTGCTACTGGCTTTTTGGATGTTGAATTCCCATGGACTCTCGCTGTGAGGAGCCAAAGAGCTATGAGAACTGAAACCAACACAGTACCATGAATCCTATTTTACAAAACTGCAAGGTTACTGATTAGGGTAATGAGTAACACTGCAGAGCTAATGGCAACCAATACAGAAATTCAGAGCTTTTTTGCCATTACTCTCTTGCCCTCCCCCTTAGGACCAAAATCTGTACATGCATCTTTGCCATACTGCCTTACTTAACTGGTTAAGAATTAATTGCATCCGTATATTTATTTTTACTTATTATACAGTGATGTTATATGTCATACTGTTACAGCTTTGCCTTATTAATCACTTAGACTGGTGGTTTGTTGCACTTTTTCCCCTCTTCCTTTAGACATTACTTGTACAGTACTCTTCACCACATATTCTTTATATCATGAGGACGATGTTTTTTTTCTTTTCTTTTCTGTATGTTGCCAATTAAAGCCTTCCCACAATATATCTGTCATTCCTCACACCCACACTTCAACATCCATACTTTTCTATCTTAATGCAGTGTGCTGTGTATAGCTGCGTTATAGTTACACTGTATGTGTTAGAATTATGACCAAAAAAATAACTAAAGAGGACAGGGCATTTTTTAAATGCTAAGTATAATTACACTGTGACTAGTCAACAGCTTTTGTATAAATGCTTTTAATTACAGCGCTGCTACGTTTACAGTTGAACTCATTAGACATTCTCACTGCTACAAAGAAACAGCCAGTACGGTTTAGCTCACACTGCCGCCTGTGAACTTGGACTGGGTAAGAGTCAGTGAATAGAAAAGAATGACTCACAGACAAAGAACATGAGCACATGCATTTGTAAAACTTCTAATACTGATACCAGACACCGGAGATGAACATGCTCAGATGAATGTTGATGATGTGCCAGAGTGATCTGATGGCCATAACCGAGAGTGCTTGATGGATTCCCAAATGGTGTTGCTTAGCAACTGGAAATTATTTTGTCTTGGTTGAAAATGTAACCAAAGCTTCTTAACTTTGGCTACAATGGACTACGGCACCGGTGCATGGCACTAATGTGATGCAGGATCCATGCTATAAAGACCTGGACTGTTGGATTGATGGAGGTGTTGCTTAGTAAATGCAATGCAGATTCTATGTGTGCATTTATTACTGGTACACATTTATTACTGGTACACAGATATTAATAACCTTGGCCTGGCCAATCTGTTCTATTCTCTGATTGGCATATAAATCTCCAATAACCAGTACCATTACTAACTGGGGTGGTGGTGGTAGTATTGTGTTAATGTGTATCCATTTAAGCAGCACCATCCAATTGGGTTCTGCTGACAGACGTTTATTTCAAAATGAGCGGCGATAGCACGCCAGTCAAGGCAATTTTTAAAAATCTAATTTCCCCAGTTGTGCTTTAAATTAATATGATTATTATAATAAATTGAATCTGCCTCATTATAATTACATACACAACGCGCTCTGTTTAGACCCAGACCAAACAGTATTGTTTGACTGATGGCCCTTAATATAAAGACTTGTTTCTGACTTTACGTTTCCCAATTTTGTTTTAAATTATAAAGTTATTTTGTTATTTACAAATAGCCTAATAATTATCCGTATTGCTGTTTTAGAGAAGTGGTGCTTCAAAGGATAGTTGCAGATTTCTGTCAGAATCTGCAGATTATACAGTACAAATAAAATGTTCACGTTTCTCCAACGTTGTCTTCCCAACATTTTCACTAACATCTACACGGGATGGGCAGGAAGCGTTCACGATGTCTTATTGGGCGCTGATAATTGGCGTCTGTCTTGTGTCAGTGACGTAAAAGACGGATTTAATGCGACATGACCATCAAACAGCAATTGCTTTCTGAAACATCAGATATCGGATTTGAAAACATCGGATTTGTGCTGTTCACACTGTCATACCATGATCGGATATGGGTCGCATAGGGTCAAAAAAGTCGGATTTGATGCGCTTTCGCCTGCAGTGTGAACGTAGCCTCAGTTACGGTCTCCTTAACTCCTTTTTCTACCAGGTGTTTGACATGAAATACTGTGGGTGGGACTGACAGGTGGAGAGAGCAGGAGAGAAAAGTGAGAAATTTTACAGAGGAAAAAAAAACTGGACCACATAGTTGAATCGTATATTAAAGGTAAATAAGCAGAGACGCAGCAAGTATTTTGTCTTAATACCACGTCAGCTGTTCAGCATTCACCCACACACGGTACCTTATGAGGGGTGGATAAATGATGGAGCACTACGGAGCAAATCGTCCAACCTTACCATAATCCCTATAGCCATCATTAACTAAAACTAGATGTGGGGAAAAAAGTAATAATACAAACTATAATTTTGGAGGAAAATACAGAACTAACTGAAATGATATTGTAAACCCACAAAACTAAAAGGAAATAAAAATATAAAGCAAATATTCTTTTCAGTTTTAGTCTTTGTCAATATGATAAAATCTGTCAGCAAAACCTGCTCGATTAGGCTTTGGTGCACCCGTTTCAGACTTGGAATGCCGCATATCACTTCCTTCAAAAAGCGCTGTATTAAATTCCCAAACTAACAAATACCCTACATATTTTGATAAATAAAAAGGACTAACACTACCACTCAAATATTTAAAAAAAAAAAAAACAAAAAAACAAAACAAACAGAAAAAAAACCCAAAAACATTTTCTAACAATTTTCAAAAAAACGAATTAATTTAAATTTAATTTAATTTAATTTAAAACATAAAAAAAAAACAACACAAAGATGATAAAAAGTACTTTTAAAATATAAAACGATAATAACTCTGTTTGCCTCCAGCATGAAAAGAAAGACGGAAGCTTTATCAGCAGGAGAGCATTGATGAACAATTAGTGACTGTTAGTTCCTCAAAATTTACTTTTACCAGCTCCTTTAGTCCATTTCCACAAGAAATGGCTCACCTGTCTCTCCTCCCCTCTTCAGGACGCTCTCCCCACACACAGTAAAACCAAGTGAAACAAAAAGGATGCAAAGAGGAAATAAAACAAGCATCTCTGCAAGCATACAGTTACATCAAACTCTCATTTAAAAATCAACATGACAAACACAAATACCATCCTTCTGCTTTGCCTGGTTTTAAGATGATGACATAACCCAACTCTAAACAAAATATCATTCAAAGTTTCTTCATACTACTCCATCCAGCAGACTTTTCCAGTGGAACAGGAAACTCACTCGGTATACAGGATTCACGCACAACCATGCAGACGGTTTAATCTCTGCTTAAAGTGTCTCCAGAGGTCCCGTGTTTAGAACCATCAGGATAAAAAGTGTCTTGAGTGTCGTTGTGGTATGTGCAGAAAGCTTGGACTTCAATGTAACAGCAGGTGAAAAATCTATTGCAACATTAAGACGAAAAGAGCACACGGCATCATCGATACTCCAGCGTTTCCAGTCTGTGGACCAGCAGGAGCTGATAATTTAATAGCAGCACACACAAAAGGCTCCACTGGCACCGTATCGTTTTAAACAGCATCCCACTGTCAAGCCTTATCAAGGGCTTTAATTTCCACTGTCCCAAGTGGACTTGCAAGTGGCCTCCAAATTGTTTCCTGGTGGTATTCATTTTCAGACAAACTTAGATGGATACATCCAAATCTAGCTAGCTATTACTTCTGCTACAACTTCGCTTCAGTTTGTGAAAGCATATGAAATACTGGCAAGACGTGACCTGCAAATTTACAAAGTAATAAAGGGAAAAAAATTACAGTAAGTGTTACAGAGACGCTCGATTTCAGTAGAAAAAAGGCTGACTGAAGCCCCTAAACCAAAGTTATATCATATTCCAGTACAAAACTGAAAAAGCAAAGACAGAGCCCTGCATTAGTGAGCTTTGTTTAAATATACTGACTCGCTGCTGCTAAGAGAAAGCTCATTTTAGACTTTCTCCCTATAAATGGAGAAGTGTGGACTTATTTGAATTCAGCAAATCACTGAGTCATAATTAGAGGGTTGCGAAACTTCCCTCTATTGTACCATTCTGAGATATGAAAAAGCTTTAAGTAAGACTGAAAGTACTGCTGTATAAAAGTGAAGATCACTGCTCAGAGCCACAACTCACCTTCTGTGCAGCTATAATCACACGGTCACCTAGACGGATTCCCATGGAGGCGAGCTGTAGCCTGGCCTTATCAGAGAGAGCAGGGAGGGACTGGGCTTTCAGGGTGAGGGGCAGAGGGGAGCTGGGTCTGGGTAACGCTTGTCTCAGCAAAGTCCGGAGCTCTTTGGCCATGGCTGCTGCATCAGCCATGTCCAGAGGCATGTCGAGGGGATCAGGCACCACGTCTGCTGGACACTGCCCTTTTTCATTCTTTAACCGGACACAAGGAGAAAAAACAAAACAACACAGATAAGAGGAATGTTTTACCAATCAGGTAAGAGAATGTTTTAAGCAGAGATTTCGAAAAAGGACAGTCATTTAAACCATTATATCTGCAACTAAGCAGAGCACTAAAGACACCTGCATTGCAGAGGTCATCCAAATGATTGGTTTTAAATTTAAAAAGGAAAAAAAAGAAAAAGAAAAAAGAAGGGGGTGTTAATCCGGACCACCCTCGGCTCCACTAACTGAACACACAGCAGAACACTTTCTCTGACATCTGTTTCAGCTCCACTGGCACAAGGACAGATACAGAAAACCTTTACCACCTCACAGCACATTGTCTTTTTATTCGTCTCTCTTTTTATATATGAGACATTTATTCACTGAGCTGTTATTTTATGTCCTTTTTTTCTACTTTCTATTTAAATGAGCCAAGGTAAAATCAGTCTTACTTGATTGTTTTTTTTCCCATACTGTACTTTTTTGTTGCTACAGACTCTTTCATTTTTTTAAGTAAAAATACACTGCATTAACTAAATATGGCAAACATAATAATTACAGCAACACTGCAGCAAAATTCGTCAAGGCAACACCTGCAAACCTCTTAGCTCAACATCACACACCTGCAACTAAACCAAACACCGCAACTGCAGTAACTAAACCACCAATTACATCTACGCCCAAGCTGCCATAGCAATGATAACACATGCAGCAAAACATACTAACCCCTGCAATGAAAGCTAGCTACAGCTACAATACAAGGTGGGTGGAAGAAGCAGTCCATTTATCTCCAACTAAACCAATCACTGCAACTGCAGTAACTAAACTACCAATTACATCTGCCCCAGAAACGGACCCTCAGTTAATATTACTGAAGAAATAAAAGAGCCAGTTTCTTTAACGCACGAGTGTGAAAGCTTCTATCCCAAATGAAAAGTGTAAACTTACTAATGCGTTATGAGTCCATTAAGTGCAAACAGTGTGACCCAGACAGTCTCATTAATGCTGGGAGATGTGTGCAATAAACCGATCCCACTTACCAGAACACTGATATGATATTAGAAACTGCCCAACTGCAAGCACAAGACTGGACTTCATGTTGGTAGGAGCACTGAAGCGCTGAACCTTCTGACAAAACACAGAATTCTTGCAGTCCACTTGAGCAGAAAATAATTGGTTGAACTTGAACTGGTGCTTTTTTATTTCAACAATATCAGTTGGGCCAAGAGTACCTGAGAATGAGGATGTATTGCATGCTGAAGTACTGCTCATTAAAGAAAGAATTTAGCCAGTCGTTTTTATAGCAGTGAATGAGAACCAACAGCGCTCGACCTACAAACTGAGGCTTATATCTGGAACTCTAATCCCTGCGGGTTAGATGTTTACATTTGGAGCAGGAAAGAGGAGGCTTGTGCGTTGAAAAGTAAAAACTGTGAAATAAAGCAGTTTTATCTAGAAAAAAATAAATACCACTAGCTGAGAACAACAGTGAGACAGCTTGCCAGCTCTCGCAATATCGATCAATACTAATTAAATCAAATGCAGCATAAGCATCACTGATGACAGACTGCTTTCAAA
The DNA here is from genome assembly GCF_051167445.1 of Perissodus microlepis. Classification (NCBI taxonomy): domain Eukaryota; kingdom Metazoa; phylum Chordata; class Actinopteri; order Cichliformes; family Cichlidae; genus Perissodus; species Perissodus microlepis. Next base: position 12,918,654 of record NC_140479.1, on the reverse strand, counting down.
AGACAAACTAGATATTTTTTTTATGTCCATCTCCAAAATGGTCACCATCATTTCTGTATGCTGCACCTAATCGCATCTTATTCATGTTGTCAGGGCAAGAGGCGCACAACATGAGCATTTAGTCACGTAAAGAAACTACAGTCAGGGAGAGCTTAGAGAGCTTAAGTGTCAGCAGAGGTAGGAGGATACGGCTGTGGAGGCGTGACAGACGAGGGGAGCTCATCCAGCACTACGGCGCCGGATTAATTGGGGCACACTTGCATTTGCCAGCCCCTCCAGCAACAATACAAGTGGTCTTTGATAAATATCAAAACCCAGCTTGCCTTTTATTGCTGAGGCCTGTCGCTCTCATGTTGTAACACTGAGCTAAAGTACCAAACAATCAATCTGTCTTCATGTGCCTAGAGTGAAGGCAGCATGCCACAGGACTAGCTCCAGGAAAGAAATGCTTAGCTCAGTGGCGATATCTATATTTAAAGGAGTGCATTTAAAGCATGCAATCTCTCTCTCTTTTTTTTTTTTTTTTTTTTAAAAACAGCTGGGCAACCCTAATCAACTCCCCATGTATACTTTAGATTGATGGGGTAATAAACAGAACAATAATCACCTCTAGACAAGTCCAGTGTATTTCACTTAAGTACCATAATGTAATACCATGCCAAGCTCCCACGGTGAACCATTTTTTACGCACTGTCACACACTCACCCACTGACATGTGACAAATGCCTTTCACAACTACACAACAGCCATACTTCATTTGTTACGGTTAAATTATGAGAGCTTTGAAAGATGCTTTTAATGCTTATGCACAACAGGCAGAATACCTGAAACATATTTGACACTCTTGCAAATGATTTGTGAATCATTGCATTTAAGTGACTTTTTTCTTTGTTGCAATCCTGGGATAGGAAAATGAAGCCAACATGAAAGTGCTAATAACTGCAATTCCACCGCTGTTGCAGGAATCAGCATAGCGTTCTCCACATCTTTTCCACACTTTGACCCTGTGATTCAACTGCCGTATGTTCAGGTTCCAGTGTGCATGTTGCCGACACCAGCGCACACGGGCCTGACCTCCCAGCAGCCCCATGAGGCCACAGTGTGACCGAGTGCGGAAACAAATCCTTGTGGTGTCGTCTTCTTGGGACGTAAACATCGTAGCCCGTCTCTAACATCCCCATTATATGGAAACTGTTGAACAGGCTGTTCAGCAGTATGAGATTTATTGCCAAGAAGCATCTTTACAACAAAGAAATAATTGACTAAACACAAATTTCTTTAATTTTTGTGCAAAGTTTATCCTGGAACCAACACAAAAACAAGATTTATTTACTGAGAAAGTAAAATAAGGCTGAGTAAGTAAACATCTTCTTTTATTGTTAACAGCTGAACTTCCCATTTGCTGTATGCTGAAATTCAGAATGTGCAGGGAAACATGTCAATCCACCCACCCAAAACCCTCCACATACCAAACAGATCTGCAACAGCAGCTCACATTTAATCTGAAACTGAAAGAGAAATAAGTGAGCAGTTCACCACAGAAACCTTTTTGAAATGATGACTCGCCACAGCTCTCAATCCATAAGTTATGTAGCAAGGGAAGCACGAAAGGCCAGCAACATTTTTATTTTTCCATCCTTTTTAAAAAATCTTTCCATTGCTCCAATACTCAGTTTGTTGTGATTAATCTCTGCAGTGCCAGTGAAGAGAAATATCAAATTAAACCACTTCCATGCCTGACCTTTACTCAGAAAGAAACTGAATTTCTTGGCTCTGATATCACGAACACACTGCCAGCCAACACCATCATTTTTCAAATGCGAATTTCACAATTTGTCAAACACATGAAAAGTCAATGCAGGAAAAAAAAGAATAGTACTGAAGGATGTGGCTGATTGTGATGAATTACTCATTATTACAACTATAAGACTGTTTTTCATTTTAAAAGGGAACAATAAATTAATGTTACCTTCTCTGTGTGTTTTTTCCAGGTTGTGCTTTAATTTTGAGTAATGATAACATGACGACATTACAGCGAATGCACCGCCTTACAGAAGATCAAAGCCGCATAAATCATAAATGGGGGGAAAAATACATGACTAATAAACTGATGCTTATTTTTGAATCTCTCCATTTCAAATTCTTTTTTATTTCTCCATTATATTTTTGATTTCTTTATTTTAAAATAAGTCAGTGGTCTCTGTATACCTGTTGTGAGCTTGGTCTACATTGCCAGCCAAAAGCTGGATCCCCTCCCAGTAGGTACTGGACTCCACCAGGGCTGCCCTTTGTCACTGATCCTGTTCATAATTTTTTAGGACAGATTTCTAGATGCAGCTGAGGAGGAGAGGGTATCAGATTTGGTGGTCTTGAGATCTCGTTTCTGCTTTCTGTGGATGGTGTGTTCTTGTTGGCTTCATCGAGCAATAACCTCACGCTCTCAATGAGGTGGTTTAAAGCAGAGTGTGAAGTGGCGGGGAGGAGAACTGGCAGCTCGCAATCTGAGGCCATGTTTCTCAGTCACACAGGGTGGAATGCCCATTCCAGGACGGGAACATGCTGCTACCCTAGTTTGGAGTAGGATGCCTCCTGGACGGCTCCTAGGTGAAGTGTTCCAGGCATCTCTCACCAGAAGAACGCCCCGGGCGAGACCCAGGAGACGCTGGAGACATTACGTCTCTCAGTTGGGTAGGGAATCCTTAGGTGAACCCCACAAGGAACTCTGCTTGGATTGCTACCCCTGTGACTGGAACCACACTGCTAGTAAATTGAGCTGTGCTAGCTAAAGAACTAATAATAAATAAAAACCCAACAAAATAAATGAAAAACAGAAACTATTAATAGAATCAATTTATCTCATTTCAATCCTCCGTAATAAAAGGACTGTCATCGTCAGGGTCACAGCAAACACACGGGTCCTTTCAAATAGTGATAAAGATTACAAGAAGAAAAAATATTGCAATATCGGAGCTTATAAAAGCCGATGCAGCATATCTCTAGAGCCAACTGCCAGCAGCAGTGATGAACCTTAAATAATAAAGCAGACAGAAAATAATCTTCCCTCTGTGGTGTTTTAACTTTTGCTTGGCAAGATAACGACTAAACAGAAACCAAGAAAATCTCCTGGGTTTCAAAAAGCCAGCCTGGTAATTTCTAACCACATAGTCCATATATCTTGCAAGCATTGCATTCACTCAGTAAGATATAGAGCCTCTGCTCTCATATTTGAGAATGGAAATTACTGAATTATGGTGTGCAGTGCTTTGGTGACCTCCAGTGGGAAAATTAGTGCTTACAAAGACCAGGAACTAGACCTGTTTACAAACAGCTTCAATACTTCTGCAGCCAAAATGTGCAATATTAAAGATAATCACACTGCAAGTTCCAATACAGATACAACATTCTGAATAAAACCCATAAGCTATGACAGCCCATATATTCATGCCAAAAACATTATCTACTGGGACCCTGCTGTGTATATACTTTCGCTCAAGATAACAACTGATCAGGGCTGTTCAGCAAAGCCCTCAATCAAGATTTAAATGAAACTGAGATGCAACCGAGAGGCACGAACGCAAACAGAGCAAGCACAAGACATCGAAGTAGTGAATCTATTCAAAAATGTCTGTGAAATCTGTAGTCTGAGCAGCTGCCTTCTCAGGTGTTAGCTGACAGCTGAGTCAGAAGATGTCAATGTGCACAAACAAAAAACCCCCACTGAATATCTAAAATTGGAAAAAAAAAAAAACTGATAGATTACCTGGACTTTCATACCAAAAAGATTGCGATCTGTCCCTTTTTTTTTTTTTTTTTTTTTTATCCATTTATTTTTTTAGCAGGCAGATTTCCTCTGCAAAGATCGCCATCAAATCACAGTAATTCGGTCTAGCAGTAAACAAAAAGAGCAAAGACTGAATCGCATCAGGAAGGTTTGTAAAGGTGAATGTGGGAAAATTGTGGGAGTCAATTTTCTATCTCAACGGGAGTTATGAATGCTGACATCTGAGAAAATGCATGGGGCAAAAACAGTGTCATCACCACCTACAATCTAATGAAATCCAATACAAGAGCTACGAAACAACAATCAGTCTGTTGAGATTACATTAGTGAATAGCAGGGTCACTCGCATGCTGTTTTTAGAGCAGTTCACAGTGGTCGTGGTGCACTGGGCTGCTTTAAGTCAATGTGGTGCGCTAAAATAATTAGTCGGTTAAGAAAAGATCTATCTCTTCTTATATATCTCTTGTTTAAGTCTCAAAACAAAGGTTCATTTCTATATATGAAATATGACTTCCATTATCTATCATTAGCATCATTAACAGCTGTTTCTGATTTGATCCATTTTCTTATAGAATTTTTTATACCTGATGTGAAAAATATTAAATGTGTTTCAGAAAGATGTAAGTTTTTTTGAACATTAAGATACTGTCCCATTTTTTCCTTTTGTGAATCTGATGTATATTGTAAATGGTAAATGGATTGTTTTTGAATACCCTGGTGGAAGTTAAAATAAAGGCACTAACAGGTAATGTGTGCAAACAAAAAGCTTCCAGGTTGTGAATTTTTATCATCACAAGGTTCATACCAAAATTCAAAGCTTGTTTTGTGCTAACGAGTTTGTGTCTGTTTGAATAAGGATTTGTCTGCACAAAGAGGTGTGCATACAGCTCACGTGGAACCCAATAGCACGGTCCATAAGGATGACGCTATACATAAATCAAAACAGGGCATAGTGGCATTCACCTCAAACACCAGAAGTGCAAAGGTCAAAAACCACAGAATGAGAAGCCTTAAATAGCGGCTGCAGTGAAAACGTTTTGGGTTTTTTTGTTTTGTTTTTTTTTAAATACTCGTTTCACATCAGCTCTTTATAAAATATAGCTTTGCTCCTCTCAGTGGCTCACAAGAACCAAGACCAGCACAAGCAAGAGGAACCCTCGGACTGGTTGTTTGTGACGCTGCCCCCTGGTGACAGTAAACAGCGATCTGTAGGCTGTGCATAAGACTACTGCAGAACCATGTTGGAGCCCCAAGTCACCAAGATGTAGAGGGGTGGGCGTGCTGACCTCTGTGGCCATCTTCAATTTAGAGGTGGGGACAGACTAAAAAAAAACTTTAAGCCAAGTTGGGATTTTCTTGACAATATGTTAGTTCTGACTATGAAATATGAAGATGTAGAAGTCAGAATACTGACAGAAATTACATTTGTTCCTGCTAGGTAGTTGATGCTAGGTGGTTAAATCAAAGGGACTAAGGCACCTCCCTCTACCAGTGAGGGAAAAAAAAGGCTAATTAAATATGTTATGTCAAAATAACATGTCAAAAGAAATGAGAAAAAAAAACCCATTTCAAAATAAAAACATCTGGACCATGTGTCCTCTCGCTCCTTGTCAGCGGAATCCACAGGAAGCGCTACCCAAAAAAATGCATCCACAACCCACCATCTTCACCTGAATGTACATGAATAAACCTTTTCACTTGTCACAGCAGGAGAAGTGGTGCAAATAACCTAAAAATCAATAACATTACTGATGACTCAGTTGCATTACAGGGAGTGCAGAATTATTAGGCAAGTTGTATTTTTGAGGAATAATTTTATTATTGAACAACAACCATGTTCTCAATGAACCCAAAAAACTCATTAATATCAAAGCTGAATGTTTTTGGAAGTAGTTTTTAGTTTGTTTTTAGTTTTAGCTATTTTAGGGGGATATCTGTGTGTGCAGGTGACTATTACTGTGCATAATTATTAGGCAACTTAACAAAAAACAAATATATACCCATTTCAATGATTACCATTGGTTTTACCAGTGACACCAATATAACATCTCCACATTCACAAATATACATTTCTGACATTCAAAAACAAAACAAAAACAAATCAGCGACCAATATAGCCACCTTTCTTTGCAAGGACACTCAAAAGCCTGCCATCCATGGATTCTGTCAGTGTTTTGATCTGTTCACCATCAACATTGCGTGCAGCAGCAACCACAGCCTCCCAGACACTGTTCAGAGAGGTGTACTGTTTTCCCTCCTTGTAAATCTCACATTTGATGATGGACCACAGGTTCTCAATGGGGTTCAGATCAGGTGAACAAGGAGGCCATGTCATTAGTTTTTCTTCTTTTATACCCTTTCTTGCCAGCCACGCTGTGGAGTACTTGGACGCGTGTGATGGAGCATCGTCCTGCATGAAAATCATGTTTTTCTTGAAGGATGCAGACTTCTTCCTGTACCACTGCTTGAAGAAGGTGTCTTCCAGAAACTGGCAGTAGGACTGGGAGTTGAGCTTGACTCCATCCTCAACCCGAAAAGGCCCCACAAGCTCATCTTTGATGATACCAGCCCAAACCAGTACTCCACCTCCACCTTGCTGGTGTCTGAGTCGGACTGGAGCTCTCTGCCCTTTACCAATCCAGCCACGGGCCCATCCATCTGGCCCATCAAGACTCACTCTCATTTCATCAGTCCATAAAACCTTAGAAAAATCAGTCTTGAGATATTTCTTGGCCCAGTCTTGACGTTTCAGCTTGTGTGTCTTGTTCAGTGGTGGTCGTCTTTCAGCCTTTCTTACCTTGGCCATGTCTCTGAGTATTGCACACCTTGTGCTTTTGGGCACTCCAGTGATGTTGCAGCTCTGAAATATGGCCAAACTGGTGGCAAGTGGCATCTTGGCAGCTGCACGCTTGACTTTTCTCAGTTCATGGGCAGTTATTTTGCGCCTTGGTTTTTCCACACGCTTCTTGCGACCCTGTTGACTATTTTGAATGAAACGCTTGATTGTTCGATGATCACGCTTCAGAAGCTTTGCAATTTTGAGACTGCTGCATCCCTCTGCAAGATATCTCACTATTTTTGACTTTTCTGAGCCTGTCAAGTCCTTCTTTTGACCCATTTTGCCAAAGGAAGTTGCCTAATAATTATGCACACCTGATATAGGGTGTTGATGTCATTAGACCACACCCCTTCTCATTACAGAGATGCACATCACCTAATATGCTTAATTGGTAGTAGGCTTTCGAGCCTATACAGCTTGGAGTAAGACAACATGCATGAAGAGGATGAAGTGGACAAAATACTCATTTGCCTAATAATTCTGCACTCCCTGTAAGTGCAGTTAAGGTATGTCAGTGAGCCAACAGGCACAAAAGACTGCACTAAGTGAAATATGACCATCATACCCACTTATATGCTTTTTCAGCTATGACAAAGCCGTCTTACTGATCTTAAAACCATGCAATTACCTGACGCATCCGGTACTGACAGTCAAAGGACTCTTGAATATTGTTACCTTTGCAAGTGCTGCAGCTTATTTAAACCATTCTGCACAACTGCTTTACACATGTTATGTGGCATATTTTTCACCTCCTTTAGGCAGATAAAGTCTGAAGAGCTCAAAACTCCAGCAACACTTGAATCTCAAAGAACTCTGCTCGACTGACAGATTATAGCCTGTGGCCTTCACTAAGGTCATCGTAAAACATTGAAATTTTAAAGTATGGATAAGTATGGAATAGGAAAAACAAACAAACAAAAAAAACAGCAAATCATAAGTATCCATGTATACTTCAGTTAATTTGGCAGCTACAAGGATGGGCTCAGCATATTAATGGATATATCACAGACTTATTAATATTTGGGTCATTCTTCTGTCAGGAGCATAACAGAAAAAAGAAACAATAAAAACAACCAATACAATAAGTAACATACCCTCTGTTAACAAAACTTAAATACTAGACTATAAAGTCAGTACTTAACAGACTGGCTGTTATGCTTTTAGCTTAGATGCTAAATGTTTTTGTTTGTTTGTTTCTTTTTTTTTAAATGGCTGCTATTTTTAGTCATGTGGCTCGTCAGCATTAATGTTTCCACAACAAATGATTCTGTCATCAGATAAAACACCCCTTAGCCTTGAGCATGTAAACTGCGCCTCCATTATGTTAAAAAGTGGACGTCCAGGAGCAGGATAGCCTAATTTTTGAAAACTGAAAAACTTGCATAGAGCAAATCTTTCTATCCATGATGTTGTTCCACCATCATGGATTATAATGTAAACTAATTAGTTTTTTTGTTTTTTTAGGGGTAACTGTTTTACAAATGCAATCCAGTCACATGACTACAGCTGTAAATTAGAAGCCTGCAGAGCCCTTACATGTCACCTCTCACTACAATCATAAGCACATCAGGTGGCCAATAATTTAATACATTTAAACCGCTGGGAACGCCCAAATGGATGTTTCATCCTAGGTTAAAGCAATATTTTAAAAATTCATATCATGCATAAAATTATGACTATTATATAACCCAGTACTAGTTGGGCTTATGGTCAGGTTACATCAGTGCAATCACTGAACACATGGTTAATACCAATTTTGGTCATATCGTGTTTCCATTTTTTCACCCTTATGTTGACCAATATCAGCATACTGTCAAAAAAAAAAGAAAAAAAAGATGGCGTTTACTACTGTGTGTCCCATCAGTTTGGCCCGAGCCAGAAGTTCACGGGCCCACACTGAAGAGCTACAAGACTTCTTTGTTTACTTGGAAAAAGAGGAAATAATTAAAACAATAGCAAAGAAAAATCAATTTAACACTATGAGTCAGCTGGAAATTTTAATTTTCCATCAGTGCATCATTATTTATAACCACAAAAGCACAGTGTGGATCATTTGCTGACTGTAGAAGCAACAAATATATAAATAAATAATACAAGCTATATTCTGAGAAGATCTTCATTTTTTAACATTTATATAACGTAACTCACTCATCAAGCATCGATTCTCATCTCTGTGACTTAAAATCGAAAAGGGAGATCAATACCGATATGCAATCCTAATTAAATGTAATAATTCTTTGGTCGGTTTGATGAAGGAATTCAATCTGTCAAATTCACAGGATGACTTGTGAGTCTGCTGCTGTGTGCGTATACGCAGAACAACTATGGCACTTACTCTGAAAGCAGGATTGGCTCCCAGTTCCAAGAGACACTTGACAGCTGATGTGCACAGGTTGGATGCGGCGATGTGCAGAGCTGTGCCAAAATCAAAGTCACTGCAGGTGGCATCAACATCTACAACATAAAAAGACCATTGGGAGGTTAGGCCATATAACACAGTTATATGGCTTGTGTGGGTGTGTTAAGAATTAATTGACACTTTATTATTAACTTGCATCATTTTCTACCTGGTGTCTCAAATGGGTTTAAACATTGTTTAAGCAACTAAGTGTAAAAGACAAACTGAAAACCTGCCCCATACACACACACCATGCCTTTGTTGAAGTCATTTCCTAATTAACCTGCTCTTGTAAAACCAGTTCTATTGCCCTCACCGTTTGTATTTGAGCAGACTGCTGAGAGCAGAACTGCTGCATGGTTTGTCTGAATAAATTAAGCACCACTTTCACAGCAGAGTTGTTGAGCTTTTTGAAGGCAGAAATCTCAAAGTATGTATAATGAATGCACCAGAACTCCAGAAACTTTAATAAGTTAACATGAAAGAAGTTTGGACAACAAAGGGGAATTGAGAATGTGGTTTACTGAGTCGTATCAAACTCAGAACTCCAGATAACTCAGAAAATCCACATCTGGAAACAGAGCCCACATCCATGATTCTGAAGCGTTTTGCAGCTGCTCTCAAGACTCATGATTATTTAACATGATTGCTTACGGTCTTTGGGAAAAAGCAGAAGTTGTTACATTTACTTTATTTATAATTCAACTGAAAATAAAACTTAAAAACATTCAAACTGAATCAAAACTGCCACCACATGGCAGTGGGCTTTTTTACCGAACGAAAAAAGTAAAAGAAATTGTCAATTATTTTGATTTATTAATAGGTGGAAACCAAATATGGAACTAAATGTGGAACTAAAATTGATTTCATTAACTGCACAGCACTATCAAGACTTAGTTGATTCTCACAGTACACAAGATTCTGAACTGCCGTAAAATAAATATTCATAGAGAATCTAGGTAAATCTAGGTCCCAGGTTGTTAGTGCCAGACACACTCGTCTGAATAGAGCATAACAGAGCTGATCTGCTGGAATTTTCCCACACAACCATCTCTAAAGTTTACAAAAATGTCTGGAAAGAGTGCAGTGAGGGGTGAGAGGAGAATGGCAAGACTGTTATTAGGTGAAAGCAAGACCACAGTAACTCAAGAGCATTTTTGAACACACAATACGTCCAGCATTGAAGCAGATGGGCCACAGCAGCAGAAGACCACACTGGGGTCCCACTCCTATTAAATAAAAACAGGAAACTGAGGCTAGGGTAAGTTCAGCCATCTGGGAGGGGCTCAGAGTAGATCCGCTGCTCTTCCACATCAAAAGGAGAACGCCTTGGTGTTCCCCCAGACAAGCTGCTGGCTGGATTTCCCATGGGATCTGGATCTCAAATGTGATTCTATACCACATTTAGGATGTGGTAGAACAGTGTAATAAGGATGTGCAGCTGATAAACCTGGAGTCAACGTATGATGCCAATATGTCAACATGGAGCAAAAGTTCCTGGGTCCAACCCATTTCTAGAAGGTTGTATCTAATGAAGTGGCCTGTGAATGTATATAGATGCTAATACCAACCTCTGAAGTCTAATACTTTTACGTACATGTTATTACTATTTTAGACGTCATTTGCAGAGTGTTGCCCTCCTGTAGGAGTGGTTTTCAGAATACTACACAATGTGCACATTTGTTATACTACAAGTAATCATTGAGATAATATTGACAGTAATAGAGCACTTTGTCGTGTTTAAATGTCTATAGCGCATGGCTTATCAAGGAATTGAGTCTCTTGTCAACTCTCTGTATCTGCAGTCATAATCAGTGACTGCTGGGCAAAAAACGAAATCTTAGCTCAGATCTATTTACAAAAAAGGCCCAAAATATTGGCCATCATTCCAAGAGGTAAGAGCTAAGTCATCAGACAACAGCCCGTAGGTTTCCAGACTGGACCGAACATCTTGTCAATTGGCAATGCATCCCAAAGCTGGTTTTACCATTTACTGATTAGTTTGTATTTGTGTGTAATGATGAGAAAACCACACTTCTGTCTGTCTGTGTCATTTACTGAGGCAAGTGTTTCATCGAGCACCTTCTTCAAGACACACTGCCGTGAACGACACTTCTCTCGTTATCATTTGATCCAACGCAGTCAACAAGGTTTTATCTGCTGAGTAACGATTTTCATAAATTGGACATCACAGCCATACGAAAAGAGCGATGATCAATCCTCGTGCTGCCAGTGTACAAGCAGACAATGAGCCGCCAGTATGAAAAGCTAATGACAGGGCTCCTGTACAGTTTCCATTTCAAAAGAACTTCGATTCTTTTACAGAAATAAAATTTTGAAACATCCTAGTAAACTTTTTAGAACCAAATTAACATCTAACAACACTTCATGTAACAATTTCATATTCAAGACCCTACTTTTTCAAAGGCTGGAGGCTCTTTATTCTGATACCTGGAACAGCAGGATGGTAGTATTTATTTTTCCCAGCTTCATTTGTATTTATGTAGTTACAAAGTGCTAAAAAAAATAAACTTAAAATAAAAAGAAATTACACTGAATTCACAGCAATTTCATATTTAACAGAAACAAAAGAAAAAATAAATTACAAAAAAAAATCCTGCCCAATGAGAGACAGGTAAGAGTCTCAACGAGGCATTAGTGTTTTAAAAAGCAAAAAGATTAAAAAACAACAACAAGATTTTAAAAGATTTAAAAGAGGTTGCCGTTACCCTGCCTTAGATCTTCCAGCAGGTTTACTGTAAGAAATCAACACATTCAGTGCCTTCACTTTACGCGCCAAGAAAATCCCTGAGACAGGCTGTTTATTTGAGAAAATACAGTCTCTGCCTGTCCTTACAGCTAGGGTGACCTTTCATCTCTCTGCTCCAGCTGCAGCTCTGCTCTCACCTCCAGGCTGGGATGCCTGCAGCACCACACGGATAAGCTGGGGCACATCGAAGTACGCAGCGTAGTGCAAAGCCCTCATGTTAGTCCACCGTGAACGAAGGTTTGGATCTGCGCCCAGGGCGAGGAGCTGCCGAGCAAAGCTCGCTGCCGTGTCTGCATCGCCTGAAGAACAGGTCAAAACACAGGTGTTAGAGTTGAGAGGAGTTGCAGTAACAGACAGTAAGTCAGCTCTAGAGAGTGTATTTAAGAAGTGGTTGATGAACAGCTGCACTTACTGAGGTATACAGAATAATGTTCAGCAGTAGAGTGGTCACATAAATTCACACACACATACGTCAGAGTAGATGTCTGTTTATTTCTACCCTGCAGCTGAGAGTGCTTATTCAACATCTCTGTCAATACTTACCAATGCCTGGGGCTCCGGCCTTGCAGCAGTAGTGCAGGAGGCTCATATCTGTCAGACCGTCTCGATCATTCACACCACAGCCTCTTTTTAGGATCTGTGCAAAGAGAAGATATGCAGTATGTGCCACTAAGGACTTTGTGTTGTCATGCAGAAATCTTCCATAACAGGTTTAAGTGAAATTAGAGGGAAATTGTGTGATGAATGACAAGTAATTCAAGGCTTTCATAACTCTACTCTACTTAAATCTGGACAACAGGTGTTACGTAAACTGACATTGAAACAAGGTATTTATTTCTCAAGGGTGATAGTTACTCAGAGAAAATGATCGCCTTCTTTTACCCTTGAGATGAGTGCTTCTCTGCACAGTTTACTGCAATGCAGCTACTTTGTGTAACACAGGCAGAAGGGATTTGGTGTGTATCTGAACAGAGTCCATAACAATGAAAAAAAAAAAATCAGAACTTATATTAATCTGAAGTCCTCTGAAGTTTCAGTTGATTATATTATGACAAAAATAAAAGCGTTACAGCTAGGGCTGGGCTATATCATACCGTTCACGGTAATACTGGTGTAATTTTGGGCAACGATAGGAAAATTAATGAAATGAAATGCCTATGTTTACATACGCACATGGCGGCGACGCAGAATGAGAAGAGCGAAAGTGGATCGTTAAATGAAACGGATGAACCAGAACTGGTTTGTAAAAATGCTGCAACTTCAGTGGTGTGGAACTGGTTTAGCTTTCGTCCGTCAGATACACAACAAAGCACTATTTTTGGTAGAGTATGCTAGCGGGCTGTCGTTATTACCGTGTTGTTTGGAAAATACGGCACACTTAAAATCAATCCTTTGATTTTTCTGAAAATCGACAGAGCCCCTTATAATCCCGTGTGCCTTATGTATGAATTCTGGTTGTGTTTACTGACCTTGAAACGATTTTATGTCGTACACGGCGCTCGAAAATCTGTCAAATGTTTTAGTACGACTTTGCTAAGCTACGAACCCGCACCGCTTGATGGATTGTCGGAGCATTATGGCTATATTAGGCAGGCGCCTCGCGGAGTGATACGTACTGTGCTTCAACATAATATTACCGTCTTGTGTGTGTATAACCTCTTTTTAAGATTTGTGGATATTATACATGGTTATGCTGAGGATATGTCGGCCAATTTCCACTGGAAATGCCTTTTGGTTAAACTGTCAGCAACGAATTTGCACTGTTACATTTTTACATAACTCGCACATAAGATGCACATAAAAAACAGCTGCTTGTTTAAGTGAAAATACATTGATGGGGTTTTTTGCACTAATAAAGTTGTGGAGTTGTAAAGTATTTTGTCTAGTGTCAATTATATCGTCAGTTATATCGTTATCGCAAATTTTCAAATGTATATCGTGATAAATATTTTTGGTCATATCGCCCTGCTCTAGTTACAGCTACAGAAGGGACCGCTGTGAGAGTCCGCAGCAGTTGGACATTTTTTTATGTCACCTCATTGCCGATAAGGTCAATGTTCTTCTGAACCTGGGGCACCCACTGCCTGAGGACAGCAAACAGCTCTGGTATGGTGGTGCTGGGATCCAACAGAACCTCCCTGCATTGCGGCTCACTGGGGTCAAAGAAGGAGAACTCTGGAAGCAATGAAGAGGAACAAAAGTAACACGTGTTAAGTATAATGAGGAGTGGGACCGGAAATATTTCTCTCCCGTGTGCAGACATGAAGAGAGCACGTGTGAAACTCTGCAGCACAGACGTTTATTACGTTTCTGCAACTGACTGTTCAATCGATTCGGCAAATTACTAATCTTGGGAAATGCCCTTGCTGCCCTTGCAGAGGTAAATGAAAACAGATGTGACAGTAGATGGCCTGCAGTGAACCAAATGAGGCATTAGATGACCCGGCTGAGGCTGAAGGCAAATGGCTTTCACTGTGAAAGGCCAAAAGTTAACACTAACTGTAGTCGGCTAAGTCCGTAAGTATTTGGGCATGACATTTTTTCATAATTTTGTCTCTGTACGCAACTACAGCAAATCTGAAATGAAATACTTTGATTAAAGATTCAACTTTCAGAGGGTTTTGGGGGAAAAAAGGCATTAAACATAAAAATTAGACTTTAAAATACATCACTCACCTCAGAAGTAATTGAACAGTCAAGTGTTACTTGACTTCTATTCACCTCAAAAAACTTACACAAAATCAACACAGTAGTTTATTAAAGAAATGAAACATCCAAGTATTTAAGGACATTAGAGCAAATTAGCATCAAACCTGCTGAAATGGCTTTACTGATTAATTAGGTCATTCAAGATATAGACGATAACAGTCACCATGTTCTTGTTTAAGAATAAATCACTACAAAAGAACAACCTCAATTTGTAACTAACATATCCAGCTACATTATTAGAACCCGGAGACTCTGTATCACTATCATCTCTCTGTGTCAATTTAAGCCATCAACCTTTCTTCAGTCTCATATCTTGTGGCATTTCACAGCCTGTCGATGCTGCAAAGAGAACGCGTTAACTAGCTTGAAATGTCACATAGCTGCAAAGAGAAAGCGTGAATACTCACCACAGTCACTGGGCATGGGTGCAGAGGCCACCTGGTGGATCACTGGCCGCTGATGAGAAGAGAGTCTAGCACGGCAGCCCAGGACCGTGTCGCCTTCAACGGGCTCTGAAACATCCTCCTTTGTCATCTCCCCCTCAGGGCCTGCGGCTGGAACAATATTAGAAAGCCTATTCTGAGAACACAAGTAGGTCTAATCTCTCAATAAAAGCACACAGGCTACAGCGATGTCTTCATTTGATCTGGCAGTGCAATACAGGGAAAGGCAACTTGTAAGCACGGAACTAACATAATATAAAAAACATGGTATTTTAATCTGTGGTGTCGCCTGAAGAATATGGGGGAAAACGCATTCAAGCTATCACCCCAACAAGACAGGGATTTTCAAAGAATGTCAGCATTTGACTCATAGCACCTCTGAGAGATTACTTTGCCTGCAGATTAGAAAACAAAGGTGAACACACCAAACTACGAGCCTAATCTCAAAAAAGTGACACTGTAATGGGGACACAGGAAGCTTTCACAGAGGAACCTTGGAGGCTGAACTAGAAGCATACACACACACACACACACAGGTGTAAGCCTGGGAAAGCAACATTGAGCCTAAAATCTTCCCAACCAACCCTCACTCACTGTCATCTTCTCCTTTATCCTCTTTTTTGTTGATCTCCATGCGAGCCTCCCAGTCGTGCTAAGCTAAAATCAAAAGACACAGACTGGGTCCAGTAGAACATCTAACCAAAATCCTTCCCAAAATAACTCTAAAGCTCATCGACTGTCCCCCTCCTCAATCTCCAATAACACCCCCACTCTCTCTGATTATACCCTGTTGATCCCCTGACTCCCAGGTCCAGCAGCTATTTACAGCCTGTACACTTTCAAGCCAAGGAGCTTGTATGTCTGACTCTCCCGGCTGGAATGTCACTCTCACTTTCCAGTCCTGTGTACCTCTGACCTCAATGACATAGAGTAGCCAAGCGTAACCCCTAGTGGAAGGAATGTGGCCTGTAGGCTGATAGTGCAAACAAACGGGATTAGAAGGCCTGTCATTCACCATAAAGGCCAGTATGCAGTTCCCCCTGACAGCAAACATCAGCCCTACTGAATGGTAAATGGTAAATGGACTGATTCTTATATAGCGCTTTTCTACTCTCCCGGAGTACTCAAAGCGCTCTATACAACACGCCACATTCACCCAGTCACACCCATTCTCACAAGCACTACCGCTATACTGAGTGCTTTCTAACTACACTCACACATTCATACTCCGATGGATGCATCGGAGAGCAACTTGGGGTTAGCATCTTGCCCAAGGATACTTGGCATGCAGACTGGAGGAGCCTGGGATTGAACCTCCAACCTTCCGATCAGTAGGTAACCTGCTCTACCTCCTGAGCTACAGCCACCCCATAGGACAGATACTGAATACCTATCAGCCCCAGGAAGAACGGTAGCTGACTTTACGCCATGACCTCCATCCATTTGGTGTAAAGGAGAAGAAAAAAAACCTCTCACTGTCACAATAGGGTTGTATTATCAAATAAAAGCAATTTCTTTAAAAAAAGAAAAAAGAAAAAAAAAGTATTTGAGCAAATTTGCAAGATATTTGTAGAAATATTTTAAGAAAAAACTCATATTTTATAAGAAAAGGGGCTTAACAATATTAACCACTCTAGAGCCCTGAAACTGAAGCACCCTTTTTTTGATTAGCTTGTGGAAATTCACTTCACAGTCTGATTTTCCAACAGCATGCTGAGGTGAAGGTCTGACAAGAGACTAATTATTTTTCAGGAAGTTTGAAAACTTTGGCCTCAACTTTCCGAGTCACAAAGATGGTTTCTTTTAACCTGGATGAATTACACATAACTGAAACAATGTACTAACAAGCAAATTCAGATAACTCATATCAAGACAGGAGTCCTCAACATTCTCTGTTATCCCAGACTTCTGCTTCAGCCTCTGAGAGTGCTCACACATTTATAAAAGAGGGCGTTTGATGTGTCATTTCACACATCTTCTGCACAAAGTTGACAGATCAAGTGCTACCTACTTCAGTCAAAAAGTGTCAGAGGAACAGAGGATAGAAGCCAGTAAAAAAAGAAAAAATATAACGTCTAAAAATTCTCTAACGTGCACATTAGCGCAGTCAGAGCTAAGTAAAATTAATTTTACTGACTGAATTTTGTAGTAATTTATTCACAGCAGTTCCGGCAGTGTGAAGCAGACTTGGCAGTGGCAGAAGATTCAACAGGTTTCATGTATAACACATTTTTCTTCAAACAGAACAGAATCTGTATTTCTATTAAAGTGAAAACTAAAACAATCAATGGAATTTTGGCACTTACAGAAAATTTTAAAAAGAAAGGAATGTGTTTTATACATACAACCTGTTGATTTGCATTTTAACTTTACCATTAAAGGAAGCTGTGAAATTACAGCGACAAACTGTGTGTTTCAAATAGTCAGCAGGTGATGCAGAAAATGTTTAAGTGTGTCTATGGGGCAGTGTCACACTGAGTAGTATTTAATGTTTAAGAAAACTTGAGAAATAATAAATAAAAGCCTGTAGTGAGTGCTAACATTCATGTATCAACTCAAAAGAATCAATTATTTTCTGCAGCATTACTCTCTTGCCATATTTGCAAAAACAATGTTGCTTTTTATCATTTTATTTTTTTGATAATCATTTATTTAATCTTTTTTGTTACATATAATTGCTCCGACTCAAGTGGGTAGCACTTAAATGGCCCATTTTGTGCAAAAGAAGAGTGAAATGGCTTATTAATTACTCTATTTTTGTGAGCATTCAACTGAGACTGAGTCAGAAAGTCTGGGTTACAGAAAAAACTGAAATTATCTCTGACAAAGAATTTAGGATTTGCCAAGCTGATGCAAAGAAAGCAATGACTATGCTGAACTTTCTCAACAGCACACCTCACAGAAGAGTGCACGTGCATGCTTGAAGAAGAAAGTGTGTCTTAACATGTAACTGTTGATCATTTCTTCTCCAGTTTTTGTAATTCTGTAATTTCATTGTTGCAAACATAACATTTGTATATAGATGTATGCTTTAGCAGTGATTGTAATTTCCATAGTTCATGCTGCTAAAGAGTGAGATGAAAAACTACTACCAACCTCTCTGAGGTCACTGACTGGCTGTGTAGAGATTAGGTCTTTGCAGTATGACTTGAGACAATGGCCTACTTCTGCAATAAGCCTCTTCTTGTTTGCCTGACCTACATGATGTCACCATCCCCACAGCTACTGAAGAGACAGCACTCACATATTTTTGATGACTGTGGCCATTTAAGCACCTATTGGCAAGCTGCCCATTCTGGCTGACTGTAATGTATGTGGATTTTTTTAAGTTCCATGCTATATCTAGAGAACTATCTGAATTACATCATTAAGCTCATAATGACTTTAACTTCAGGAGTATGGAGCTTCAAAAAAACACCCTGAATTTTCTTGAAAATTGATAGCATTTCGTGCACTAGCATATTTGAAGGCCATAAGCAGAAAGAATAATTTTACAGCTATGATGCTGAAATTGAAATAAACATTATATGTGTTATGTGTATTTTTATTTAGATATTTCACACACACAAAAAGTGGCATCAATAACTTTAATTGGATTTTTCCATAAAGATTAAATGTCTAGTGGTAACAACATATCCAAAACGTTTGTTCACAGGCAGCATCCTTGACCTCCATCCATCCTATGCGCCTCATGCACCAGGCCAAATCATGAACTATTACCCCCTGCATTTGTTTGCTGATGTGAGGTGGGGTGTGTGGATTAGCTTGATTATGCAAGATAGAGGTTCCTGTTACTCTAATCGGACGCAGGTATGCACTCAAACAACAATAAAGCCATTAAAGGTTAAAGTATTCCTGTCTAAAATATAAGTCCTAAATGACCACACTCGGTCGCTTGAGCTTTAATCAGCTTGAGAAAAGTTATGCAACTTATTATCTAACATCCAATTATTGGAGAGATGGCTTATTTGTGGTTGTTTATACCAGTTTGTGTGACTTAAGTGTGGCCGATTCATTTATATCCCCCAAATCGTTAGCTCGCTTCACAGTCGAAGAGGTCATCCCCCTTAGCAGTAGACACTCCCTCCTCATCTCATACTTTTGTAGCCCTTTAGCAGAAGTAAATATAGCATGTCATCTTTTCAAACGTCCACACGTGGATTTAATTAATTTCCAAATAACTTTGCCAGCTAAAAGTGTATTTAATCGAGCTACACGCTGACAGTAACAGTTAGCTCGCTAGCATTTGTTCAAAAACCGGCTCGGGCTTAGCAACAGATGAAGCACACCTTATATAACTAACACTGCAGACATTGCTCAGTCCCTATAAGCAGCTAGCAGTCCCTGCTTTCACCGTGCAGACGTGAAAGTTACTCAGAGCCCTCCTCTCAGTCACCTTAGCTTCCTGACGTTAATGTTCCCCAAAGCGAACACTGGGCCAAAAACATCTGAGCTACTTACGATGCACTTAGCAAGCAGAGAGAGAAACAAGCATCATGTTAGGCTGCTAAATATAGGGCTTAATATTAGCGTTACCTTCACCTCCCTTCTTGTTTTGATCCGCCCATGGGGGAAATGTCAGGTAGCGGATTTAATTTCCGTCCATACTAATTGGATGTTGCACAGCTGAAATACTTCCTGTTTCAACATCTAGGCTTCAGAATAAAGGCGGTTAATGTACACTTCCGGTTTTTAAAATAAAAGTATTACAACGACCCGTAAAAATAAAATAAGAAATAAATACAACTAAATAACTTTTGAATTGTTTTTGAAAATTAAAAAAAAAACCGAAAGACACTTTTTTAAATAAAAGAAACTAACCTGCAATATCTTGACAACATAAACATGCCACTAAAGACACATGTTCATTTTATGTATTTATTATTCATTTATTTATTGAATGAATAAATGTTAAATTTATTCTTTTCGGGTTTGAGCAACAATCCACTAATAAAGTTAGGAGGATTTTTGCCATCCAGTTACATAATATAAAGTGGCAAACCTACAAAAAGGCATTATTTTAGCTGCCCTGAAAGTTCCTTCAATTCTGGGATTGTTTGCCACATACTAATGAAAATAATCAACAACTGAATACCAGAACCTGCTGAAGGAAAATACCTCGAAATACCTAAATTGCACTGTACTATTTTGGTTGCAGAAATTTGGAATCTTGTTTTTCTGTTTTTGTTGGGCAAAAAACTGTAGGAGAGTCGACAAAAGAGAAACGACTTTATATTACCTTATGATTACTTTATGTAATTAAAATAGCAATGTTTAAACCCAGTGCTTTAGTTTCTTATGGAAGCACTTTCATGACTGTTAAGTCCATTTCATGTTTTCATTACAGAATTCATAATTGCTCATCTAAAATAAATGCTCTGTTCCGCTGTATAGGAAAAGGATACCCATTTTGTTGATGCACTGCTTTATTCTGAAGCACCCAACCTCCGAATACAACAAACCTCTTACTTTTAAACAGAAAAGGTAAGCTGCCACAAAGATGGATGGTGCAAGAGGTCAGTTTTGAGTCTAATGCCTCTCTTATCATTGGCAGTCACAGTGTGGGAAGCTGTGTCTGAACATCTTTCTTTTCAGGAGAAGGTAATTTCTCAGGGTGACACTTTTCCTCCAATGTTCATTCAGACTGACAAGCCACTTTTAGACTCATAGATGGGTGCTGGTGTTTATTGAACCTGAAGAGCACTCTGCCTCTGTCATGAAATAAAGGAGAAGAGAACCAAATTGCAGACTGCTGAGACAGACTTGGAATAAAAAAAAACCCAAGCCTTTATTGTCGCTGTTGTAGATCCAGAGCATAAAATAGAAAAGGGCAAAAACAAAAGAGACCACTGCAGGGGAAACATGCCAGGAGAAACCAAGGCTGGAACACAGTATGATGAGCAACCTGAGGCTTCAAATACACACAGGTTTCAATCAGGGAGAGTGGAAACGTAAAGGTAACAAGACACAGCTGAACTCACTTGGAAGTAACACTAAAAAGAGACTTAAACTACAGGCTGATGAGATAAGCACTAGAACACAATGGTTTTTAATTTGTGTTTATGTTTTTTCTGCGTTGATGGTCATACCAACTCTTTAAAGTATATAATTATGGGAAAAACCAACTATAAGCACAATATGAAAGTATAGTGAGGCAACATTACTGCAGATTTTTAAACAGGCTAGTTTTGATTTTATTTACTTTAGAGTAATGGTTCTCAATGGGAAGCAGGGAAAAATGGCTGCATAAAAATATTAAGCTTTTCCTCCTTCAAAAGATAAGCACATGGAGGACAGGAATCAGCTCTCCCTAAACAGCTCCCACAAAGCTACAGAAAACCAAAAAGAAAAATGTTGGGGAAAACATCCAGCAGATTGACTGACTGACTGACTGACTAACTAACAGCGAGCGAGTGACCAAATCATAGGTCTGACCTTACTTGGAAAACCACAAAGTATCATGTGAATTAGGTGAAAGGTTGTAGGTTTGTCTACATCTATAACAATACATTTCTATAAGGTAAGCTTATTTATAGAGCTTATCAAGAACAATATTCACACATTGTTTTTACAAATAAGATAAGGTACCAAAAGTGTCCACAAATCTTAAGTCCAATAAAAGCCAGTTGAACAACAGCCTCAAAAGTAAATTCTCCTTTGGTCCTCAACCTGGACCGAGGTACCACCAGGAGCCCATCTCAGCTACCATGGGGTGGGGTACACCCTGGGCAGATCGCCAGTATGGCTCAGCGCTAACACAGCTAGCACTCATATCCACATCTATGGGCAACCTAACCAATGAGATGTCATTGGAAATAAGAGGAGCTATTTCAGAGCGCATATGACTAGTAGGAGATTTTTGTTTTTGTTTTGTTTTTTTGTTAAGAAGGTGAGTAGCAGTCTATTTAAAATATGAAGAGAAGGTCCAGACACTGATCAGCTGCAGTTTGAACTGGTCATTGTAAGTAAGTTAGGTTATTTTTTTTTGTTTTTTTTTCGGGGGGGGGGGGGGGGGGGGGGTGTTAATGATATAATTTCATTTCGTTCAAACATATTCTGCTGGTATTGAAGACCGTTTCCATAGAAATGAAAACAATCGCTTAGATCCTGGCAGTTCTTCCACAAGCTCTGCTGACTGGTGCTTTAACTCTCATTAGCTTGTGGCCTGTGTGCAGTTTTATGGGACAAAACAGTATTTATATTTAATCTAGCTACCACGATGGGCTTGAATCCCAATAGGCCTGCGTCCTCTGCTGGGGCTAGATCAACAACTGAGCGACTGGCCGACACGGCACGGGTTCATCCCGATAAACAGGACCAGTTGTGGAAAGAGAGGGTACGGAAAGAGAGGAAATCAGCAATGGAATGGTGAGCATGGTTTAAAAAGTAGGCTAAATTATCAGGCGAGTTTGCCAGGATTTTTCTAATGTGGAGGCGCAGACAGGACCATGAAGAAGCAGGCGGGGATGGCACAGGAAATTGATTAGAATATTTGATAATAAATAGATAAAAGTCTGCGGAAAAGCATTAAGGATGACTTTCATACAGAAATCATGATATGAAAATCAGCACTGCACTGGAGCTTATTGTGTTAAATCATTTCTGTAAGTGTTGAAACAAGTATTTAGAGGCATTAAATAAGGAAAACTCGAAATGATACTTCAGAAATACAGTCTGTATATTGTATCATTGGATCATATTTGTTTATTCATGCTTCATAGCTTTTATGTAATATTCCACAACACGTTCTCACAGAATCTTCAAAAATGTAACATAACAAGTAATTTTTTAAAGTACAAATATGCAGTACTAAGTTACATTGCACCACTGGTTCAGTAACAAGTAGTGGCAGATCATGTTCATTCAAAAATCAGTGAAACAAACTTAATCTGTTCCACAGGGAGGAAACCTGTGATATCAAGGATATTCATCACATGGTAAGAAAAATGCACGTAATGCAACATTGTATAAAAAAAAAGTACAGATGTACTCCCCTTTATGCTTTGAACACAACCAGTTATAAGTGATGAACACAAGGACTAATAGGTCGTCAAATAAAAACTACCACTGATTGTGATTTATGGAAGAGGAAGTTGTTAGATTTAGCTTTGATAAAAGATTTTTGCTTTTTTTTATTTTAAAGATGTTTCTGCAACAAACTAGAAAGTGTATTGAAACCATTGTGAAATTTTGGAGATAAACTAAAATGTGAAACATTTACAATGGCACATTAACTAGGTATGAAAGATTTTGCAGTATTATGAAAAAAGCAGCTTGAATCGTGACCTTCTGTTACATTACTCCCCCATTTGTTTGTAGGGACCTTTTCCGAACAACCTTTCAGTTTTCTCTGATTGCATTCCCAACACTACCAACCAAGTGTATGGTAGCAGATTGAACACTCCACTGGGAGATGAACTGCTTAGACAGGAAAGGCTGACACTCTGGCCAGCAGGCCAACGCAAACAAAAGCAAGACCCAGAGCTGCTGCGTTTCTAGGCTACTCTGGACACTCGGAGTTGCAGAAACAAGCACAAATCAACTTCAAAGCAGGAATAAAGCGACTTAAACAAACCAAAAAATGTAGCACACGTTTAAAAGGATTTTTTAAAGAATTTAAGAGCTGAGAATTTTGTGCATTTTCCCCCTAAATGTCTGTTTTATATTTTCATGTTTTCAGATGTCATACAACTTTAACTCGTATTTTTCTATTGCCATTGTTGGAAGAAAATACCATTCTGGAAACTGTATTGTTATAAAGTCTTGATATTTTAATCAAACTCACTGATAAGGTTCACTTGTAATTTTCCTATAGATTCCACGTTTTTTCATGTAAGTGTAATGTAAGGAATCCTCCTCACACATAAAAATTATTCATTGAGTTCCACAGGGTTCTGTTTTGGTACCGATATGGTTCTCATTTCCACTAGGCTAAAATTCATAAAGATGACGGGTATATCTCACGGATGTGCTGGGACACATCATCAGCTATTAAACCCAAATGTGTTTACACCCAGTATAAAGATGCAATAGGATCTAGAAGATAGGTGGATTAAACAAGAAGTTTTATTAACTGATAACTGGGGCATTATACAGAGTAACAGGAGAGCACTGACAAAATCCCCCCCAAAATTGAAATTCAAGTAAACAGCCAACAAGAGGAAACTAGAGGAGACTCTGGAACATGAACAGAAAGGTGAAGTGGATAAAGATAATAATGAGGATGGGGGAAAGAATGGATGAGGGGAAACTGGTGAGCCATATGAGGAACTGACCTATAAAATAAAAGAGGAACAAATGGAGATGTGGTAACACAGGAGGCACAGAAAAGGATCAAAACCCCTGCAGAAACAAGAAAATAAATATGATGAAAATGAATGTGTTTAAAACATAGTAAAGCAAATATTAATTGAGGTCATGTTTAATTCATTTATTTTAGCCTTCATTTATTTCTCTTCAGTTTTGTACATTTATTAGACAATTGTGATTTGATTTCAGTTCTGATTTTGGTGATCATGATCTTCCATGCTGTTTGAGTTAGTGCAGTCATTCAAATTCTCAGATTCCAAGACGAAACTGAAAATGACCAACTACTTAAATTTTGTCAAAACAACAACAACAACAACAACAACAACAACGGGGTGATGAACAAATACTGCGTGCTTCAAACTGTCCTTTTTCCTGCTATTAATCAAATTCAAGCCCAGCTCTTCCTCCCTCCCTCTTCCTCCAGCTATGAAATACAACAAGCTCTAACCTGTTCCTAAGTTTCTGTTTAGATCGTGGACGTGTTTCATTTCTATAGAAGTGAAAACTCACACAGCGGCTGACAGTGAGAGGAGAAATGGCACAGAAAGGAGCTCAGCTGAACAGGGAAATCTTCTCTTGTTCAATCTGTCTGGATCATCTCGAGGACCCAGTGACCATTCCCTGTGGACACAATTACTGCATGAACTGTATTAAAACCCACTGGGATGAAAAGGGGAGGAGAATGCACAGCTGCCCACAGTGTAGGAAGACTTTCACACCGAGACCTGCCCTGGTGAAAAACACCATGTTGGCAAATTTAGTGGAGGAGATAAAGAAGACTGGACTCCAAGCTGCTCCTGCTGATCACTGCTATGCTAGACCTGAAGATATACCCTGTGATGTCTGCACCGGGAGAAAACTGAAAGCCTTCAAGTCCTGTTTAGTCTGTGTGGCATCATACTGTGAGAAACACCTTCAGGATCATTATAATGCGGCTCCATTGAAGAAACACAAGCTTGTCGAGCCCTGCAAGAAGCTCCAGGAAAACATCTGCTCTAGTCATGATGAGCCGATGAAGATTTTCTGTCGTACTGATCAGCAGCGTATCTGCAGTCACTGCAAACTGAATGGCCATAAATACCACGAAACAGTCCCAGTTGAAGCAGAAAGGACCAAGAAGCAGAAGGAGCTGGAAATGAGTCGACAAAAACTCAAGCAGAGACTCCGTGACCGAGAGAAAGACGTGACGATTCTTCAACAGGAGGTGGAGTCCATCAATCAGTCTGCTGATAAAGCAGTGGAAGAAAATGAAAAGATCTTTGCTGAGCTCATCTGTCTCATGCAGAATAGAAGCTCAGATCTGAAGCAGCAGATCAGATCGCAGCAGGAAACTGAAGTGGGTCGAGTCAAAGAGCTTCAGGAGAAGGTGGAGCAGGAGATCGCTGAGCTGAGAAGAAATGACGCCGAGCTGGAGCAGCTGTCATGCACAGAGGATCACAACCAGTTTCTACACAGCTACTCCTCACCGTCAGCACTTAATGAGTCTACAGACTCATCCAGCATCGAGATCCGTCCTCTGAGGTACTTTGAGGATTTGACAGCAGCTGTGAAAGAGGTCAGTGATAAACTGCAGGATGTTCTGAAAGAGAAATGGACAAACATCTCACTGACAGTCACTGAGGCGGATGTTTTGCTGTCAGAACCAGTGCCAAAGACCAGAGGTGGATTCCTAAGATATTCACGTGAAATCAGAATGGATCTGAACACAGCTAACACATCAGTGTTGTTATGTGAGGGGGGTAGAAAAGCCACAGCTGTGAAAGAACAGCAGTCATATTCTAGTCATCCAGACAGATTCACTGGATGGTGTCAAGTCCTGAGTAGAGAGAGTGTGACTGGACGTTGTTACTGGGAGGTGGAGTGGAGCGGGAAACAGGTTTATATAGCAGTCGCATACAAGAGTACCAGCAGATCAGGGCTCTCAGATGAATGCGTATTAGGATTCAATAGGACATCGTGGGCATTATGTTGTGACCGAAATGGTTTTAAATTTGTGCACAACAATTCTCACAAGGCTGTCTCAGGTCCTCAGTTTGGGAGAGTGGGAGTGTACCTGGATCACAGTGCCGGTATTCTGTGTTTTTATAGCGTCTCTGAAACCATGACTCTCCTCCACAGAGTCCAGACCACGTTCACTCACCCGCTTCACGCTGGATTTCGGCTTTCAGATTATGGAGACACTGCTGAGTTCAGGAAACTCAAATAGAGAGAGGTCATGTAAGCGACAGTTAGTTAAAATGCATGTTCGCAGAATGCCAATGCAGACTTTCTATTGAGTAGAGAATTAATTTTGATGTCAGTTTTCATGTATGGGTATATTTCAGAACTATTTTACTGCTATGTTTGTGCTGCATTTATCTATGTTGAGTTATGATAGTGTCTTGATTAATGATATTTTCAAGAAATATGTTAAGGCATACTTTACTTTTTTAATGGTCTTTGCTACAACTTTTTTTATCCTGACTTAATCTTTTGTTCTCTTGGGTCAGTTTTGTTTTTGTTTTTTTAGGTTCTGTTTTAATAGATCAGAAGTTGTTCAAATCAATGTACAGACAAAGAACCTAGACTTACATTATCATTATTACAACCTCTTTGATCACTGGTGATTATCTGCTTGTAAACAGCTGATACTGTGAATCAGTTGGTGAGATTTTTCTTGACTAAACAAGCGAGATGGCCACACTTTACTCATTATGTTAATAAACGGAAGCCTTACAGAGTTATTAAAGTTGAACAAATAAACAAATGTCTCCTGTCTTAAATCCAGGTTGCTGTACAAACCTGATGGCCAAAAAACAAAAGCAACATGAAAGCATAACTGAGAGTCTACTCAGTAGACTTGTCTTTTCTGTTTAGCAGGCCTCTTTTAAAAGCCCCAAACAGCTGAAATGCATTCCTCTGTATTTGTTGGCTAAGCTCTTATGAACAATAATCCTCCTGTGATTGCTATTTGACTGCTTTTGTACCATCTCCAGATTTTTCTAAACCAGGGGAGTCAAGCATAAAATCTCAGATAGATTTTTAACTTTTAGCTGTATTTACATTGATTTTACATCTTTTCTTATTGATAACAAATCCCCCTTATTAATACTACACCAAAGCAATTACGTAAGAAATAGTTTTTTCACAGAAAAAAAAGAAATTTTCTTTTGAATTAAAGAAAATTGTCAAGGACCTGGGTCTGGGGAAAAAGGGTTCTTGAATAATTCATGGACATGTGTAGCTGTTGTTCCTTGTTTCCATGTTTGTGTGTATCAGTGGCTGTGTGTGTGTGGCAGATCACTGAGTTTCAGGCATCATCAGGCCTGGTGGATGTGTGCAGAGAGCACACAGACACTGACTTTTTGGGGAAGACACGATGGGGCAGTCAAGGGAGAGCACGGGGATTTATTGTCATTTGTTGCACTGTAAATAAACGCGCTGTTTGCAGCGAGGAGTCCTGCATTTTGGGTCCTACTTCCCAGCATCCTCACGGTCTACCATACAGACCGTGACAAAAAGTTAATATCTTTATAATAATGTAATCATGTATGCAATCACTTAAAAACAAAGCACCCTGTATACATCCCTGTTGTAAACCTTTGAAAACATCTTAAATTTATGCCTTTTGCTATCAGAGACAAGCTGATTCACAGTGATTTCCCACCTAAAGGGCACGGAAACGTTCTGTTTCAACTTTTCTTTAATGTCGTCCTGTTCTGTTTGGGGCCCCAATGTCTGAAGAATCAAGATGCTTCAAGGTGCAGGTGTGAATCTTTGGCACCAACTTCAATATTTCAAGGCAACAATTGAGGAGTTTGCCTGTATTATGGTAACAGTTCCTACGTTGGTGCTTTCTGTGATGTTTTTAGAAAAGCAAAGTATGAAAATATTAAAAAGAAAACAAAAACTGCAGCGCAGGCCGAGACTCATGAGAGGAAATGATTTTCCGTGCTCAGAAAGTACAGATTTCAAATACTCCGGGCGAAGCTGTGTGCCGTCCAATCAGCGTTCAGTGGATGTACGGAAGTGAGAAAAGATGCCGTCTGACGGGAACCTGCCAAGCTGACGGCTAAGAAGAGGAGGTGAAACAGGTGCACTTTCAAAATAAAAGAAGGTCTCTATCATTCTATGAATAGATTTGTGTTAGACGTTTGTTTTTTTACTTTTTACACACAGTCATATAATTGTTTATTTTCTTTTAAGTTTCAGACTATAGCCTAAAAGTTCTAACGCTTTCCACATAGTCACAGTCACTTTTATTTTGAAAGTTCAAAGCGGAAGTATTTTGTAAATTCGAGCAGTCTAATTGTGGAGGCAGAGCAGCAGGGTCCTGCGGGTCGTTTTTGATAGAAATTTGCATAGATCTGTCAATCTAAAGTTTACATTTTGTAATCCCTCTCTTTACAACATGCAGCAGGTCGACACGTTGTTGCACATCGCGAATTTCAGCACACTGTTTGTGTGCATGGTGCTCAAGTTCCCGCAGATCTTTGTACTGATGCGAGCGAAATCTACGACCGGAGTGAGCCTCAACAGCCTTCTGCTGGAGCTGATCGGGTAGGCTGCTGTCCCGCTTCTGGGATGGTTTTTTTTTTTTTTTTTTTCGTTTCTTGCTCTTAAATGTTGTTACATAATCTGTTCACGTGTGCAAGTATCGATGTGACTTAGTAACTTTAAGCTGCTGTGATGATGGGACGTCTTCCTCTTCCTCACTTGTGGTTGGTGTTCAGCAGTAAAGGCGGACTCATCCTGTCAGAGAGCAGCTACAAATGCTTCTTCTGAAAACGCTGCGAGACGCTCAACACTAAAAGCTCTGGTGTTGTCTTTGTTACAAAATTCTTTTTTCTTAAAGGCTGGATAAACGATGTTTAAAAGTTACTACCTTACTGGTAATATTCTAACAACGTTGAATGTTACCAGTAAGTCAGAATGTTACAATCACCGCGTAACCCTACAGTACAGGTGATAGAATCGCTGGTATTGGTATTGACTCGATACTAGCGTGATAGGACTGATTTTTATTGCTCATTGAGATGTGTACATCATTTTCAAATTGATGATAGATCATAAATCATGACACTGCTCTCCCCAACACAAGCTGCCTTTATACGTCATAAGTATCAGTATCGGCAATACCTATCCTGCATTTACTTTCAGTATAACACAGTGCTGTCTTACTTGCATTTCTTTGGACTGTGGAAGGAACCCATGCAGGGACAGAGAAAAGTGCAAACTTCATCCCTAAAGGCTCCAGCTGACCAGGAGGTGCAAACCCAGGACCACCTTCTTTGTAGTCAGTCTGATGGTATTACAGGAAAAGCTGCCTAAGAGGTCACCAAAACTGCCTGCATTCTTTAACTAATCTAAACAGCACCTTTCAGGACTTCATGAATGTGACAATTCTGCATTTTTTTCTTACTCCAACACATCCTCAAACTGTTGCAGACAAAGTGCTCTCCATTAGCTAACATTACAGTTTTAAAAATTCTGTCACATCAGTAGCATCCTGAAAATGGTTCATGAAAATGGTTATCGTGTAACATCCTCAGCATTGCAGTCAACACATTTTGCCATAGTTAAGCTTTATGTACTTTTGTCCATGTTTTATCTATGGAGAGACGGACTGAGAGCTTTTAAGACATATTTTAGCATTTTAACAATATTTCTGTTTTGTGTGGATTCAACTGTACTGCTCACAGTAAGTCTGCTAAAGACCAAAACTGCCTTCAGATGATAAGCTTTTGGAACCAAACACACAAGTTATACTCCAATATAATAGTACTCTGTATTTCCATTTATATAGATGTATTACTCCTGTATAGTATCCAGATTGCAGGATTAGCAGTGCATTTCATTATAAAAGTTGAGTGACTAAAGCCATCCAGGGGGTCAGACTGGATCCTTTGGGCAGCGCATGGAGAACAGCTTTGACACCCCCATCCTAAAACCTAAAACTCCTACAGAATCGCTGATGTATAGCAATACATTTTGGCATAAATACCACTTTCACTTTGATAAAAGAAATGAGTATTTATTACAGATTAAAACTTAAATAGGACACAAAGAGATTGTGTTCCTAACAGCTGAAAAGCTACAGTACCTTAAAGTGAAAAAAATAATCCTGCTGCGAAGGCTCAACACTGAACAACTGTGCTTTGTTTGCACAGCTGAAGATTTTGGTTAAATGATTAAAAACGGGGTAAGAGTCAGCCTCGGCTGGCTCTGTGTGAAGCTCTGTGCAGTCTGCTGTTGAATCAGTGCAGCAGATTAGAGCTTGAAGTGCTTCTTATGCATTGAACAGGAAGTGTTGTGGTTACCTTCACTGTTGGAGCAGGAGGGAAATAGACTGTGTCTGTAAGTCTGCGTAATTTCTCTCTCTCCTTGGTGCCTGGCAGTGGCTGCACTGTCTGAAATGTCCCCACTGTTTTGGTAAGCGTTAGCTTGCTGTCACTGTGCATGCCACGCTGAAACAGTGAAGACGTTTATGTAGTTATAGCTACACAGCATGGCTACAAAGCAGCAAAGAAAAGCACTCTTGTCATTCGGCATGAATGGTTTTGTCACTAGTGGAAAAACATTTCCACACACGCCAATATTAAATAGCTCTATTCTAGATTATATTAACTGGCAGTTGGCTTTATTGATCACTACCTCTTCCTAGAAAGAAAAAAAAAAGTCCCAACACAATAAAGCCTATCTGAGAGTGGATAGGTTAATCTGCTATTGATTTCACCATATGATGTTATTGTGTTATACTGTTTATTTAACACTGTGGGAATCTCTGTGTGCACATGTATGCATCTGTACGGTGGCTTGCATAACAGGGCTGGGAGGCTCAAATCTGCCAGTATCAAAACAAACTCATTAGTGCAGAAGTAAATATGGATTATGTCATCAAATGCCCCAAATGTAAACTGTATGTATAAATGTATTTTATAAAATGGGACATGAATTGAGATGCTTTTACTTGCTTTTTTATTTACTTGTCTTTGCATGAATATCTCAGTTCATTTGCTTTCTTTTTTAATTTTTTATGTATTCAGTACATCCATCCATCCATCCGCTTTTGTGCTGCCGGTCTGGGCTGTAAGAGCAACAGTCTAAGCAGAGGAGTTCAAACCTCCCTCTCCCTAGTTCGGAGGTGATGCCAGTGTGGTCCTCAGCCAACTGACAGCTGTAATCTCTCTCCTGGGTCTACACTGGGCTCTCTTTCTTTACCTATGAAATCCAAGTCTTTATTTCCATTTCATTTTCCCTTCATTTATCTCTGCAAACATTTCTGTTTGTCTTTTTACGTTCCTTTATGCATTTCTAACCACTGCAATCTGCAAGCACATTTGCATAATTTAGCAGAGATGAAAAATCAAAAAAGGAAAATGGAATAATAGATGTTTAGGAGGAAAAGCAAAGGAAAATACTTGAATGGGAAAAATAATACACTGATAAACAAAAGGGAAAATTAATCGATATAAAGGTAGCTAAATATAGAACCAAATTATAAAAAATTATATATATTAGTTTATTTGATTTTTTAAAAAAAAAACAAACAACTATTGGCACATTTAATGGCATCTTGATTTCTTTACGGTTTGATTGCAGTCAGTTCAGTCTTCTATAGACTACTACTTGCAGACCTCCTGCTGAAGGCTACCACTGTTGATTCATCATGTTTGCTGAGCACACCGAGTCGAGCTGCTCTCATAAAAGAGTGAATGAACTGATCATCATGCCGCCGCTTGGCTCAGAAACTGCTTGTTGACTCCCCGTGTGAATCCCTTCCCACAACATCAAGCTTTAAGCAGCCACTGATTCTTTGGCTCATTTGCCCCTGAGCATTGTTTCTCATTTTAATCAGTACTGAATATAACAAAACACCTCCAGTTTAATAACCTGACACTATATGCTTTACAGGTTCATTGTTTTTGTAACATATCAGATGTACTACGACTACCCACCGCCAACCTACTTGGAATATCCCATCCTCATTGCTCAAGGTAAGTTATGCTGTTACATAAATTTCCTCTACTTATAATTATCTCCGCGAGTGTCTTTTTTTTCAACCTTGTTTTAGATCCAGATTCCTTAATTTGTTTATCATTCAGAGTCTTAAATGCCTCGCGTTGCTCTCTGTCGTCTCTGTCTATTGAGATCATTCAAAAGGAGCTCAGTCATATTAATGTATCTTGTTTAGTAAAGCTGCACATATGATTGGCAACTTCATGCCCGTGGCAGTGGTGGAGGAAATTAAGACTTTTCATTAAGTGTAATTAAGGGTAGAGAGATGGGCAAAATAAAGTTGGAAAAAAACAGGAGTCGTATGAATACACTCTGAAGCATCTGCAAATATCAGCAGCCCTTGAAATGGAAATCAAACAGAGCTGTAAATGGTGCGAGTTATAACCCGCCGTGTGTCCTCAGACGTCATCCTCCTCCTCCTGATTCTTCACTACAACGGCAGCCTGCGGCAGAGCCTCATCTACGCTGTGGTGTATCCTTTCACTTATCGCACCAATTGATGTGAAAGTGCTCGTTCAATTTGTGCAGAAATCAATGACCCATTAGACTTTTGTGTCCCTGCCTTAACGTACTTGTGCTCAGGTTTGTGGGAGGCTGGAGGCTCCTGACTCTGGAGAAGTGGATCATAGATTTGGCTATGGTAATAAACCTGTTTAAAATCAATCATAAGTCAGTGTGTACGTGAGAGACAGAGTCAGCAAAGAGATGGCATGTCATCAGTCAGGGGCAATGAGGTGGAGCTTTGAGAAGAAACTTATACAGACCTCATTTCACCTGGTGTTTCTCACCCAGACCTTATAAATGCCAAATGGCCCAGTTGGTTAATGAGATGAAAATGTCTCAGGGCATTTTGCATTTAAATAGGTGAGAGCAGCGAACCCTCCACATCCTTTCCTCTTAAAGTTTGACCAAAGCAGCAGCAGGTGTTTGAAACTTTTTGAAATTCAGCTCAATGTTCAGGTTGTTATCACATGAAATCTGACCACCTTCTCCTCTCAGAGCCTGTGCACATTTATTAGTGCAGCCAGTAAGTTTGCCCAGCTGCAATGCCTGTGGAGGTCAAAGGACGGCAGGCAGGTTAGTGCCCTCTCCTGGGCTCTAGCTACCTACACGTGTATGGGTGAGTTTAACCAGCCAACAGTGTTCGCTGTGTTTTTTTTGTTGTTGTTGTTGTTGCTGCATTCCCCACTGTCCTGCATTAATAGATCAATAATTAGATATACATTTAAGTTCGTAGCTGTCACTGGCACAGTTTTTAAAAAAATTTTTTAGCTGTGTACCAAACGACATTGAAGTTGTAGTATTATAACTTAGTTTAAAATAAACTCAAACTCCCACACCAAGAGAGCAGCTCGAAGCTGTCAAAACTGTAAACACTATACACAGCATTACACACTACAGCAAAACAATTGAAAACACAATGCTCAATTTGTGAGAAGGTTCTTTGGTTCATAACTGCCAATGCATATTTTTATAAACTGTACAGTAACGGATCGTCATAGAACCCTGCAGAGGATTAGGCATTTAGATTTGTGAGTTTCACATGAAGACTATAAATCTATAAAAACATCCTGCATGTACGTACACTACTGTAACACAACTCAATGCAAAAACAGAATCTATCGCACACAACAGTACTCTCGGAAACATGATCAGGGTGTGAAGTCTTTTTTATTGTCTACACGGTCTTTTTACAGTATTACACACAGTCACTGTGCGGCATCATGTCGCCGAGCTGCATTGGGCCACATCACCTCATCCACATCACAGGCTATATTGTCCCTTGCTAGGCACCGCGGGAAAAACGCCCTGGAATGGCGAATCCATCCCTGGAAGGCCTCCACTGGGATGTCAGCACAGGCCAGCTCCATTGCCCGTACGAGGTTCTCTCTTGTGTATGGCTGTCTGTCATACACCTTCCATCTTCATGATGAGAAGAACTCCTCTATAGGGTTCAGGAAAGGGGAGTAGGGTGGCAGACAGACGTTTAAAAAGTGGTCACTGTTGGTGGTGAACCACTCTCTGATTTGGTGTGTTTTGTGGAAGCGGACGTTGTCCCAAATGATCACATACATGTGATGTGCTAGCCTAGGATGGTGTTGTTGACGGTCCAGGAGGATGTCTTTTAGCTCCTCTAGGAAGGTGAGGAGACGTTGGGTGTTGTAAGACCCAAGGACAGCATGCCGGTGGACAAGCCCCTCCGTACCCATAGCTGCACAAAGAGTAATATTACCCCCCCGTTGGCCAGGAACCTCAGTGATGGCTCTTTGGCCAATGATGTTACGGCCTCTTCGCCTTAGTTTCTGGAGGTTGAAGCCAGCCTCATCCAGGAAGAGGTACTCATGGGGTCTGGCCATCGCGTCCAACTGCATTATCCTCTGTGAACATGGAAAAGCGTACAGGTGTTCAGAACGGTCAATCAGGTAGCACAGTATTGTCCAGAAGTAATGTAGGCCACTAAGCAACACAGTATGTCCACTAACTGTACTGTGGACATGGATGTATACGTACTTGCACATACTCGTAACGTTGTTCTATGTGTCGCGCAGAGTTGCGCTCAAAGGGAACCCTGTAGACCTGTTTCATCCTCATCTGTTGGCGCCGGAGAACTCGGTCTATTGTGGACACGCTGACAGCATCAATGTTCTCAAAGTTTACATTATCTGCAATGACTTTGTCTCTGATCTCTCGGAGTCTAATGCAGTTGTTCTCACGGACCATATCTGCAATGAGGGTTTCTTGTGCCGCTGTGAATATGGCAACCCTCCCACCTCTATGTGGCATCCTTTCAGCTCTAAAGAAAGAAACATGTGTTGTCAATTGACTGATTTATATGTAAAACTACATGTAAAGTAACAGACCACTTTCACAGGCCTGTAAAACTGTAGTGTGACAAAGAAAGCAATAGCGTACTATACCTGTTGTGTTGTCTAAATGCCTTGATAATGGTGGCCACGGTGAACCTACTCAGGTTTGGATGTACTCTTCGTCCCGCTTCAGCCATTGTCATGCCATGGCCAATGACATGATCAATTACTGTTGCTCGCATATCATCTGTTATGATGGTGCGAGGTTGTCTTCTTCTCCCACCTGGACCTTCTCCTCTCTCTTGTTGGCCTCCTTCTCTTCCTCCTCTACTCCGAACTCCTCTTCTTCTTAGGCCTTCACCTCTTCCTCCTCTGATCTCAACCCCCTCTTCCTCTTTGGCCTGCAGCTCTTCTCCTTCCGCACGCTCGAATGCCTTCATCCATTGTGATTGTTTGGCATCTTCACCAAACTATGCTTTTATAGGTGGGGTCACATCATTAGCAACAGGTGTCTTCAATTTTGAGTCGTTGTGTGTAGTGACTGACGCCAGGTGTGTTCCCTGTGTTCAAAGATTGGTGACTGTGGCAAGCATTTTGCATCACATGGGCTTTCATTTGAGAATATGAGCAGAGTTGTTTTGCAACATGTGTTTTAGCATGGAAAAATGTGTTTAGATTTATGAGTACAGAGGGTTGTGTTTTGTGAATTGTGTCTTCATGTGACATGTGTTTATGGTACTGGAATATGGTGGCTACATTTAGTAAATGTGTTTAGACTACTGGTCATTTGGGTTACAGGATTGGCTTTTGTGTTTTAACATTTGAGAAAAACTGTAAGAAGAAAGCATTCACAAAGGTCATCATCAAGAGAAGACTTTTGATAGATAAAGATCAACTTGTGAAAAGAAATGTGGAGGTTTCATAATCCAAATCTGTAAAAATGTTACATAACCGCTGTTCATGGGGATAAACTGCTCAGATTCATACAAATGCAGCAAAGACTTACTGCAAAATCACCTCGAGGGGATCTGAAAGTTAAGGAAGTGGAATATTCTATCGTAGGCGAGTCGATCACCTAATCAAAACCCAATGAGTTGCATTTTAAAATTAAAGGTAGAAACAAAACTGGAATCACTTTAAATTTAACTCCTCAAATTAAAGCTGAGCCCTGAGTCCATATTCAGTAGATCACTTAAACTTGTTTCTGTACTCAGCTAAAAAAAAGCAAATACGGTGTGATTATCAAAAATTGTAACAAACTGCGGCATGAAAACGTGCCAAGGAT
Organism: Perissodus microlepis; assembly: GCF_051167445.1. NCBI lineage: Eukaryota > Metazoa > Chordata > Actinopteri > Cichliformes > Cichlidae > Perissodus > Perissodus microlepis. The sequence goes on along the minus strand of NC_140479.1, from coordinate 12,882,316 downwards.
ACTGTTGCTACTTTTCATACTGCAGTCCTATCGCTGTCAAACTGAATCCTGTTAAGCACTTTTATCAGTTCACATAAATCCCCCTCCCTGAAGTAACAAGTCTACTCTTTCATTTCATGAATATGCACGGTAGTGTTTATTCAGCCCCCAATTTAATAAATGAGCAATCCAACGCTTCATTAATGAATGATCAGACGCTCTGTCGGGTAACAGGGATGTCATTAACTCTGCTTCCTCTTTGTTTCAGCTCGGATTTACACCACCACAGTGACAACTGGAGACGTGCAGGGTAAGTCGGTCTGAATTACTAATGACTGCGGGAGGTGTTGCATCCCAGAATTTTTAATGAACACTTCAAGGGAAAATGATTTGTTTTCTAAATAACCATCGTAGATTTAAAACGAGCATTTTTTTGTGCTCTTCTCTGGGAAATATCCTAAATAAATAAAACCACAAGGAAGTGAATAGTGACTTTGTTTTATACTTAGCGGTCGAATTTGTTTAGATTAGACTGCTTTAAAACAAAAAGGGACGTTAGTGTGGATGAGGCCACCCGGGCCCGTTCAGTAATCTATCAAGGCATCATACTTCTATATTTCAGCAAGAGTAAAAGTTGGGGTTTACAAAGCATTAGTGAGACCTGCTATGATGTATGGTTTGAAGATGGTGGCACTGACAAAAAGACAGGAGGTGGAGCTGGAGATGGTAAGATTTTCATTGGCAGCGACCAGAATGGACAGGATTAGAAATGAGAATATCAGAGAGAGATGGTTTGGCCGTGTGCAGAGCAGGGATTGTGGACGTACTATACAAAGGATTTTGAATGTGGAGCTGCCAGGCAGGAGGGAAAAAGGAAGACCACAGAGAAGGTTTGTGGATGTAGTGGAGCAGGACACGAGGAGGGCCTGTGTGACAGAGGAGGATGCTAAGGATGGGGTGAGGCAAATGATTCAATTCTTTCCATTTTGTAGGAGAACCGGAGTCTGGTTAGTATTAATGGCTAACTTTCAGTCATAATTAATTAAACTGGCAGGTCTAAAGGGCTGCTTCTTTACAATAATGAACGTCAGTAACAGGACTGTCATACAAATTTACACATCAGCGGAAACCTGCAGTTTCTTATAAGACCAAAGGATTTCAGGCATCTTTTACCTGGAGTATCCCCGAGTAGTCACCATTTGTAACTCCAGCTCTGCTGTCCTTGTGTGATTCACAGAGAGATGTCGCTGTCAGCTTCCATGTTTCTGATCATCTTTTCTCTTTGCCACAGTTCTGGTGCGGTTCATAGCGATGACCCTGCTGAACCTGTGGGTGTTGCTCACTGTGCTCTACTATCAGAGACGCGGCAGCAGCTCCAAGAAGAAAGACTAAGTGTTTAACACTGGATTCTGCAGATCAAAGACGACTGGGTCACTTTAAGCACAACCAATACTGTAAAATGAAACTGACGGGTAACAAGAGGTCTATCAGCAGAGAGATGATTTTTATATAGATTGTCTTCCCTGTTAAAGCCACACATTTGTTTGAATAACATTCCAGTTTGTAAAAATCTGTTGATAGGAACAGAGACCAATGCTTTGCCATACTGTCTGTGAAAATCTATTGTTAGACACGACAGCACAAACCCCACGTATATGTGAAACGATCCTACTCCGGGTAAATTGTTTTGGAAAAGCTTTTGTATATGTAAAGTTATTTTCTGAACTGTTTCAATAAACCAAATTCTGCCTTTTTACAGTGAGGTCATATAATTTAAAATAAAAAGTTGAGTATAGGAGCTCAACACTGCCAAAATTCAAAACAAAACATTGCATGAAATATGCCACAAATTCAATCTCAGATTGATGTGATTTAATTTGCTTTACTGTAACTCACCATGTTTCTGGACAAAGACACAGTTCTTATGATTGTGACACCACCACGGTGGATTTCAAATCAAACAGGATTTGACTGAAGTGCAGACTTTCAGTTTTAATCAATATGGTTTAACAAAAGTATTGCAGAGACTGTTTGGGTATTCAGGCCATTTGTATTCAAGGTCCTCTCAGAGGCTCAAAATTAATTGGACAGCTAGTTAACGAGCAGTTCCATGCCCAGGTGAGACTTGTTCCCTCATTATTCCATGACAGATTAAGGGGATAAAACACCTGGAGTTGATTGCAACTGTTAAACTTGCAGGGGATATATATGTATATATAATATTTATATTTACATTGCGCGCCAGTAAAAGATGAATGGAGGCCATCATTACCCAGATACACCAAACTAAACCAGAGACACAAGGAAAATGAACAAACTTGCCAGCTCAGCGACACTTAATCAAAAGGCCAGCGTAAACATTAGGGCAGCGGTCCCCAACCCCCGGGCCACGGACCGGTACCGGGCCGCGAGAGTGAGACTCGGGTGTGAAATGTATGGTTTTCAGGGTTTTTATCGGTTTTTAGCGTTATTTTGTTGTCGTTTTTTCGTTAACTCGGTTTTCCTGGGTCTTTTCACGTGTGTTATGAATAAATCTTATTTTCGGTACCGGTACTAGTTTTATTTTGTTGTATTTATCCGCGACACCTTAAAGGCCGGTCCGTGAAAATATTGTCAGGCACAAACCGGTCCGTGGCGCAAAAAAGGTTGGGGACCGCTGCATTAGGGGATAACATCTTCAAGAACCTGCAGAGTTCTGAAAAAAATATTTGGACAGATTTGATTTGATTTAACCTTCATTTATGCAGGTAGTCAGGTAGACATTGAGACTCAATGTCTCATTTAAAAGAGAAAGAACAGATGAGCTGTCATGGTACGAGAATGTAAGGAACCAGGTCACTGGTGTCATGTTAATCCATTGAAATTTGGCCTATACTCACCGAGGTCAACTCAGTGATTCATTGTTAGAAAACTGATTTAAAAAAAAAAAAAACCCCTTAAAACTTATGATTCTTATTACTGCAACATATAGAAAGTACTGTGTAAAGATTTAAAGTATCAAATTTGACCCCTGACACATCCTTCAAGAAAAATAGTGTAATCGGAAGGTTAAAGTGATAATACTTTATAGAGCCATTTAAAACTGTTTCTTACTGCCAAAAGTATTCACTCACCCATCCAAATCATTGAATCCAGGTGTTCCTATCACTTCTACATGTGTATAAAATCAAGTACCTAGGTGTGGTACCTTGACAGGATGCCACCTGTGCAACAAGTCCAGATGTGAAAATTCCTTGTTACTAAATTTCCACAGTTAGTGGCGTCATGACAAAGCAGAAGCGATTGGGAATGACAGCTCGGCCACAAAGAATTTTCTTTTTGCTTGTCCCGTCCGTCACTGTAGCACTCAGAATTATTGTCTGAAGGCCAAGAATTTTCTTTTTTAGATTTCGGTATTATTTAATGTGTTTCTCTTTCGCGTTTCAGTAGTTTGAGTATGACTGACAGCTTGTGTTGGACTCGATATCAGAATACAGAGGATTCCATATGCCTAAAAAAGCAGTGGAATAAAATCAAAAATATCAATTTGTCACAATTTATATTTATTATACAAAACTGCTTACTATTTAATATTTTTTGTGGCACATTTTTATTTTGGCACTTTTGGTTCACCATGGTTGTACACCTCTGCAGAATGACAACGTCTAACATTTTTAAAACAGAAAAATGATCCAAAACCAGAAGGCACATCCATGTCTTTATTGTTTAAGTGGTTATTATCATAGAGCTGTTTGATAGCAAACATGCAATCTGGATGTAGAGCCCTTAAATACAAAGTGGACAAGGCTGTATAAATAATATAATGTGCACTGTATGGCATGTAAAATATATACTGTGTATATTTATATGTATAAAACATGCTTCTTGGTTAAAGGAGAGTGCACATACACACACAGACACACACAGACACTCAGTTTACTCTCCACCTGCTAACTAAGTCACATACATACGACAATGTGCCCAAACTCAGAGTTTGGTTTCCTTTAATACAAAAATAAGGACAAACACTTTTAGAAAAAACTTCAATGGAATAGTGCTGCTCAGTATTTCCACTCATGGGTTCAGGATATGATTGGATACCTTCATTAATTCGGCTTCTTATTGGTTAACTTCCCTCATTTTCACTTTTGGTACTGACTAAAAATGACTAGGCATGTGGGTGAAAAAGCAAACGCATGCAAGTTCACTCAGAGTAGTTTGTGATGAAAGGCGCGGCTTCAGTCAAGTATACTTGGATAATACAATGCCTGTGTGTCGTCTCTGGTGAAGCCCAGATGTACATTCAAAAACAACAGAAGGAGCCGAGCTCGGATCAGAAAGCATTAACGGTGCACCCCTTTGAATTCAGTAAACATTAACCCTCAGAACTGACAGTGCAGGTTTGCAGAGATTATGGGATCGTGAGGACTTCATGTCTTAATCTAATGCCATTTCAAGCAGGATTCTGTTCCCTTTGTAGTCGTTTGACGTCAAACCCATGATTCAGCGTGTGCATGAGTCAGAAATCTGAATAAGAGGCACTCGGAGAATTATTTGCTCATATCCGAGAGGAAGCTGGGCTTCATTTGCTGCCTTAATGACTTTCCGTGAAGTCACAGCTCATTTGGTTCCTAAGTACTTCAAGATTCCCCATGGACACGCACCTGAAAGCAGAGCTGTGAAAAGCAAGAAGCTACAATCATGTTAAAGAGTTTGAAAGTACAGACACCATAAGCCAACAAAAATACAGACTGTTCTGAGTGTAGTGTTCCCCCATTAAACCCTTCATATTGTTCACAATCATTAAACACAAGATTGTCTTTTTTTTTCTTTTGGCCATGAGAATCCTCAAAGGTGGTGCGGAGGAGGTTTCCTGCTGGCTGCTTCAATCAGACAGTGTCCTGGAGAGAACTGTTAAGGTAAGTGTTCCCCTGTTCTTGTCAGCCTTGGTCAGGCTCATAAGAGCTATCCTCCATTGTGTGGGAGCCGAACAAGCTACTCCAGCATCCAAGAGCTGCACAAGTGCTCTCGCCAAGGACCCAGGAGAGGACTTGGGTTATATGTTTATGAGATGCCCAGCTTGCTGTAAAGACGGTAGATGCTGAGGTGAGCTTGCTAAGTGGCTTGAAAACAAGCTGAATAAAAATGGAAAATGCCAGGCTTGGTAACTCTCGCAGGCTGAAACGGGACAGGGTGGAGTGGGCAGTGGAGAAACCAGTCCAGTGTGCTGATCTGCAAACGGAGCTTTGTATAGTCTTTGATTTAGGAAGAAACTCTTCCCACCACCTCGTAGATGCACCACACTCCCGGGCAAGGTTAACTGGAGGGAGAGAGAGAAACAGATGCAAGTTAATCTCAGCAAATATGCAGCGAGATGTCAGGAAGATTAAAAGATTGGGCTGTGATTTGAATGGAACAGCGAAGGCATTATTTCATACAATTACCAAATCAAGAACCTGGCTGATTTTCAGACCGAATGTAAGAAGCTGCATTTTTAATCGTTACCCTACATTTATTTTATCTCAGCAAAAAATCAAATGATTTAAAAGTCTTTGTAGTAAACAAACTGGCTAAGCATGCATTAGTCCTACCAAGATATACAATGATCCTACTTTGGATTTTAAGCAAGTCCTATGTCCACAGACTGTATATAGAAGATGGAAATAGCCACCGAGCAGAACATTTCAGCCATTGCCATCTTGTTTTTTTTTTTTTTAATTATTATTTTCTTTATACATTTTATGATTTAAGGGTGAAGACACTCCACGCTCATCCTGTGACGACTGTCAGTCACAAGATGGTCTTACCCTAAACCAGTATATTTAACTAAATTGAGTAACATGCTGTAATAAATGAAACCACTGATTTGATCCATAAGCTCACCAAAAAAAAGTGCTGATTGAGGTGTTCGTGTGAGCCTTAGTAATTTCCTCTGCTGGCCATGAGACAGACTGCAAGTCAATTCTGAATTAATTTCTATGAAGAGCATCTGCATGATTTTGGTCCTGAAAACCTTTTGGTTTCTTACTGTCGTCCACTGCACAGCCTGTGTGGAGAGCAAAAGAGGTTTGCTCCAAATTAATTTCAGTTCATTCCAGTTTATCTGCATTTGTAGACACTGCCTGGAACATGAGAAATGAAAAATCTTGGCTTGGATTTCTTCTAACTAAACCGGACATCCCAACAAATTGTCCAAAATCCCAAGAGGCCAAATCGGCAGACTAGCTGATGTGGTTCCAAGATTGGCTTCGCTTCTCAGGTCATCATATTTTATTCACAGTCTGAGGACAGATCAACATTAAATAATCTAAAGTCTGCGCGGGAATACAGCAGCAAATTGTTCAAGCGATTCGCAGCCGAGTGCTGCCTCGCTAAAACTTGAATTTTTTCAGCCGTGAGAAAAAGTCATGTCTTATCTCTTGTTGTGTGAGAAAGGGCAACTTCAGACAAACCTGAGAACTTATTCTCCTGAGTTTATGTGTCAATTTATTTTTGTCCAGTTCAAAACACCCAGTGCCCAAGTGATCCCAACTCTTAGAAGAGCAAATCCACCCAAACTACGTGGCTCAAGGTCCATGATACAGAGTATATTCACCACCTGCACCACCTCAGAGTGACACCCAAAACAAACAAACATACACACACTGAGAAGTTGAGATGTTTACAGGGAAACATCTGGTCAAAAGAAGAACAAGGAGGAGGAGGAGAAGGAAGGAGCTGTCATTTGTACCAGGTACTGCTGGAATCTTCTCGCTTTATTTTGAAGCCATTTGACCTGCGAGGGCTGAGGTCAGACATTTTTAAGGTTTTTTAAATGGCAGGCACTACACAGCACACATTGCACACAGTGTTACCAAATGTGGTGATCAGAAATGTATAGAGGAACAGTCATCATCTATATCATCCAACGCCCAGTGCCAGTCCTGGAGACTGGAGTCCTCCAATCTGAAAGGGGAGATTAGTTTTCATGGCTGTGTAATCGCTACTGCACACAACTCAAGTCTGTTCTGTGGGGTTGTATGAGGGCAAATCCTGAGACATAGAACTGGACTGGACCAGGACAGAGAATGAAAACAGTTCCTCAACTTCTGCAGGACACACATTGTACATAAAGAACAAAGCTTCACAGGTTAACACCTCAATACACCTTAAAAAGAGCTCTTACCAAAGCTGAATAATCAATACGCTAATTTTTCTCCTTCAAGATCATCAGTCGCTTTTTTAAGATTGCTTGTTGAAGTTGCATTTGTAGCCTGTGCACATGATGTGCTGTTTTGACAAGAGTGGATGAAATGTACAGTGCACTGAAGGCACTTTATTATAAGTGGTCAGAACGGGACTTTCAGTCAGTGATTTTAAAGCAAGAGTTGCCTGAAGATATCACTTTGCAGGTGAAATTTAATTAGTTTAACTCAGGTATAGTTTTTTGTGGTCAGTCAGCAGGCCATTATGGAGAAACTAATATTAATTTACATTATTGTGACACACAACACTCAAAATGCAGAATATATACTAAATACTGTAAATAAATATTAAACTTTCTGGATTTGGTATGTTAATCAAATACACAAAAATTTCAGTTTTGAGGCTTTTTAGTCAGCCTGCATTATATCGGTCACTCCACTCACACTGTATGTACCTCAAATCATTAGAAATCTAGCCTGCAGATCCATAAACTGTTATTTGTTTACCTCCTGCACACCACTTTAACTGTCGTAGCTAACATAGATGAATCCAAAATCACACCTATAGGTGTCTATTACATAAAATCAGCTTTTTAGTCTACCTGCTCTTGCTGGTGGGGAGCTGTCGACTGGGCCTCCTCATGGACTGGCTGGGCTGAACCTTCATGGAGGTCCGCGGTGAGGAGCGTGCGAACTGTTCTGGGTGTGGAGGCTTTTTGGGAATCTTCTTGACCAACCGGCTCACCCACTTCTGCTGCTCCTCCTGGGACACGGCGAGCAGGAGCAGGTTCTTGGCTGTAGAAATGTCGTAGTTCACTGGTGGTAGAAGAGAAGAGAAATGTTCAGTAACACTCCAATTCACAAACATTTAAAAAACCCACCAATTGTAAGTAAGATCGAAACACAGTTTTCATAGAAACAACAGGAGCGTCCTACCTTTACAGGGAGCGATGATCTCCTCCTTCTTGTCCATGTGGTCCTTGTGGCACTTGATGTGGCAGCGCCGGCACTCCAGAGCAGGGGGCGGCTTGAACATGTTCCACAGTGGCTTTGTGCAGGCCTCACAGTTGGTGGGGAAGTGGTAGAGGGTGGGAATGAACTCGTGGCCTTTGTGGCAGACGTAATTGGACTTTTCTCCAATGGGATGCGGCTCCACGGGAAACTCTGGCTCCTTTTTGCTTTCACCTTCATTGGCATAAAGAATCTGGAGAGCGGAAAGAGGACATATCTAACTTTTTCAGCCTTCAACAACTCTTTAAACAATCAACATGCTCAAAGACATAGAACATTTTCAGTAGAGCTAGGGCAGACCTGGAATATCCTGGGAATTTCTTTGGAGTCAGCTCGATACACATCTGTCTGAGTAACAGGTCTCACATGGAAGAGTTTACTGTGTGACAGAAAGGGGTGTTATTTTCTGTTTAAAGCATAGAACGTGTTAATACAAACTGAGCTGTTTTCTTTGCAGAGGTGCTTTCAGGTGTCATACTCACTCTATATCGAGCACCATGTTGGGGATGGACTGCTCTTTGTCTTGCTCGCTGTTGTAGAAAAGAATCTTCTTGCTGCTTACTACAACGTACTGCATTGACAGGACAGAGATGGTAAGAAAAAAGGTCACGCGCTGTTTTGCAGGGTCAAAGCAGTCTCAATGGTTTAGTCCTACCTTTCTCTCCCATCCAAACTTCTTGGTATTGTTTCTGACGGGGAGAGACAGCCAGCCCTCGAGCCTCATTTCTGAGGGCAGAAAGAAATCAGATTATTATGGTTTGGTTTGAAGAATTCAACAAAATCACATCACATTAGAAATATTCTAGTCAGACATTATGCACCTTTATAAAAATGCTCTACTTGAGCATTTAAGCACTTTATATAACACGCCTCATTCCCCCATTCTCTTTTTTCTACATCTGGTTTTAAAGATGGCGCCGGTGAGGTCTGCTGCCGTGCTGGATGCTCTGCCCCAGCTTCTCCACTTTTTCGTCACTTTTTGCTATATCTGCCATAATCTTGCATGGGCATCATGCAAAACACACAAATTCGCTACAGTAGAGACACTTTGGTTTCTATTGGTCTACAATACACGAACATTTCACCATGTTTAACTCCGGACCCAACCTGGCCAAAGGAGATCCTGAGAGAGAACAAAGGACGCGACCCTAAGCGACGGCCTCGAGGTAAACGAGCCGGCATCAGGAACAGGCTACGGGCTCGCGCACACCGCGCACCCATGCCCAGTATCCTGCTAGCCAATGTTTAATCCATCGAGAAGAAGCTTGATGACCTCAGAGCCAGAATCAAGTTCCAGAGAGACATTCGGGGTTCTTTTCGGTTTACCGCATGGACAGGACAATGGAGTCGGGGAAGAAAAGAGGTGGTGGAGTGTGTTTGATGGTGAACAACAGATGGTGCGACAGCACAAACATCTCCCCACTCACACGCTCTTGCTCGCCCAATCTGGAGCTTTTGATCGTTAAATGTCACCCTTTCTATCTCCCTCGGGAATTCACTGCGGTCATTGCCTGCACTGTTTACATTCCGCCTCACGCGGACTCGGACACTGCCTTATGTGAGCTACATGAGGCTCTCACACGTCAACAAACATTTCACCAAGATGCCGCACTCATTGTTATGGGAGATTTTAACAGAGTGAATCTCAAACGGACATTTCACAACCTTCACCAGGACATCAACTGCCCCACCCGGGGCACTAGGACATTAGACCACTGCTACACCCCGTTCAAGAACTGTTACAAGGCTCAGCCCCTGCCGGCATTTGGAAAATCGGACCATGCCGCCATCTTCCTCATGCCTGCTTACAAACAAAGGCTAAAGCAGCAACTACCAATCAGGAGGGAGGTCGCTCGCTGGACGGACCAATCAGTGGCCGCGCTGCAGGACGCACTGGATGACGCAGACTGGGACATGTTTCGGCGCAGCTCTGATGACATCAACATGTTTACGGAAGTGGTTGTGGGATTTATCGGGAAACTAGCGGACGACACAGCAGAAAGAACTATCATCCGAACGTTTCCCAACCAGAAGCCGTGGGTGGATAAAAACATCCGCGACGCTCTGAGATCACGCACCGCTGCCTACAATGAAGGGCTCGTCTCCGGTAATATGGACCTATACAAGGCTGCGTCCTACAACGTGCGCAGCGCGGTCAGAAAGGCAAAGCGGAGCTACGGGGAAAAACTAGAGTCACAGCTACGACAGTGCGACTCTAGGAGTCTGTGGAAAGGACTGCGGACTATAACGGACTATAAACGACCAGCTTCTTCAATGATGAATCCCGATGCCAATGCCCGATTCCAAAGAAACAACAGCCCGCTTGCCACAATGACTACCGTCCAGTAGCACTGACTTCAATTGTGATGAAGTGTTTTGAAAGACTGATGAGAGATCACATCACTTCTTCACTTCCTGCCACCATCGACTCACTTCAGTTTGCTTACCGGACTAATCGTTCCACAGACGATGCCATATCTCACCTGCTCCACACATCCCTGAGTCACCTGGACACTGGCAGAGGGAATTATGTTAGGATGCTGTTCGTGGACTACAGTTCAGCATTCAACACAATAATTCCCTCTAAGCTTTTCACCAAGTTGACGGATCTAGGACTCAGCTCATCACTGTGTCAGTGGATCCTCAACAGACAGACCCCAATCAGTGAGGGTGAGAAAACAAGTCTCCCCCTCCATCTCACTCAGCACTGGAGCGCCTCAGGGCTGTGTTTTAAGCCCCCTGCTGTACTCACTGTACACTTATGACTGTGTAGCCACATCAGACACCACCTCCATTGTCAAGTTTGCTGACGACACTGCTGTTGTGGGCCTGATCTCCGACAACATCGAGACGGCCTACCTGGAGGAGATTAGGAACCTGGAGACCTGGTGCCAGGAGAATAACCTCCTCCTAAACATCAGCAAGACTAAGAAGCTGATCGTGGACTTCACTACAATGCAGGCGAGGAATTACAAACCCCTCATCATCAGTGGCACGCCAGCGGAGAGAGTGGACAGTTTCCGATACCTGGGTGTCCACATCACTCAGGACCTGTCATGGTCCTGCCACATCAACACCCTGGTTAAGAAAGCCCGTCAGCGTCTCTTCTTCCTCAGAAGACTTAGAGACTTCCATCTGCCACTGAAGGTGCTCAAGAACTTCTACTCCTGCACCATCGAGAGCGTCCTGACGGCAAACATCTGCACCTGGTTTGGGAACAGCACCAAGCAGGACAGACGAGATCTGCAAAGAGTGGTGCGCTCAGCCGAACGCATCATTCAATCAGAGCTCCCTGACCTGCTGTCCATCTACACCAAGCGGTGCAAGTCCAAAGCTAGGAAGATTATGATGGACCTCTCCCATCCCAACAATGGACTCTTCTCACTGTTGAGGTCTGGGAAGCGCTTCCGCTCCCTTAAGGCCAAAACAGAGAGAATGAGGAGGAGCTTCTTCCCCCAGGCTATTCGGGCCCTGAACCAGGTGTAGGACTGGACTCTCCCACACATCACATCACCACACGCACCACCACACATTTCCTATAATTCCTATAATTTATAATCTTTATAATCTTTATAATCTCTTCTGCTATTTGCACATTCTTTACTGTAAATTCCTAAGTTAATTTGTAAATTTTGTAGTGACCTGTAAATTGTAAATATTGTAAAACTTTTTTTCTGTCATTTAATGGTCGGGCATTGTACAGCTACAAGCATTTCACCCCCATGTCATACTGTGTATGGTTGTGTGTGTGTGACAAATAAAATTTGAATTTGAATTAAGTGATTTGTATCCAACCTCCACACACATTCACACTCTGATGAAAGTATTCGAGAACAACTCAGGGTTCAGTATCTTGCCAAAGGACGCTTTGGCATGCGCGCTGGAGCAGCCAGGGATCAAATCACCAATCGTCAATAATCTGTGCATAACACACTAATGATAAAATGACTGTATTGTGATTGAAAGTACTTAACATGAGCTGAATTATAGCATCTTTCTTCTGAAACGTTTGGAAATTACTCTGACCTGGCATTTTCACACAGGGACAAACAATGCATGTTTTCTCTTTTCCAGACCATTTTCTGTAAACCCTAAAGATGTTTGTGTGGGAAAAGTCCAGTAGAACAACAGTTTCTGAAATACGCAGACCTGGAACCAACAACCACGCCACGTCACTCAAATGACCTTTCTTCCGATGCTCCATTTGAACTTCAGCAGGTCATCTTAACCGTGTCTACATACCTCAGTGCATTTAGCTGTTGCCTTGTGATTGTCTGATTAAAGGCATAATTGAGCAGGTGCACTTTGTGACGTAGCCAGTGAACGTAAACATTGTACAAGAAGATGTTATTAAGTGACCTTGAACCTTAAAGCTGTGGTGAAGACAAACTGTCAGAAATACTTTCTTTGTTCAGTGGCTGAGCTCTTACCTGTGTACGCATCATCAGCATCAAACTCGGGCCCGCTGCTGACGCTGGCGGAGTCCATCGACTGAACACTGAGCGTCTGCAGGAGATTTCTCAGCTGCTCAATGTCACTGTCCTTACTGTCCAGAGCCATCTGCAGCTCAATGCGCATCTGGCTCTCATCCGCCAGTTGCTATAGATTAAAATGAGAAGAAATAACATATTGTAAGTGTCGTAGTCAGAGATACAGCAGCAGAGTGTCGTTTCACTGCAGGGGAAAGAAAACTCAGCTGTTCACTTACTGCTTGCATTTCGTTGATCTCCTTCTGATATTTGATGATGGTGCTGTTCAGCTTTTCCTTCTCTGACCTGAGCTCAAGCTGCAGCTTCCTGTTCTCCTTCTCCTTTCGCCGCATGTCTGTGTCGTTACCACGGCGGCTGCCTCCGCCACGCACTTCCTTCCTGTTCATGATCTCTGCCAGCTTATTGACGGCCTACGGATGGGGATAAGATTCAATCTTAACTTAAGAAAAATGATGGGGAAAAAATGTAAATTTTGCCCATGAAGGGGAGGATTAGTCTTGAAAGTCTGTCTCTTCATCTTGTGAGTTATTGCTTTAAAAACACCGACCTGGGTTTTTAGCGTCCTCTCGCACTGCAGCTGCTTCTCAAATGCCTGCTTCATCTGGCTTATCTGCTGTTCCCAGTCCTTCGACTTCTCAGTTTCTGAAGAGAACAAAAAAAAAAAAAAAAAATTATGTACCCACACCAAAATATATAATTCTTGTAATAAACATTTAAATGTTCTAATTACCCTCTATTGCCTCCTTCAGTTTGTTGTTCAGTTCCTCCTTCTCATTGGCCAGATTGGCGACATCACTCGTCAGGGTCCTATTAGCTTCTTCCAGCTGCAATGGACAGCAAATATTTTCATATCTGCTCTTTTGTGGAACTATAAACTCAACCTAATCTCACACTATTTTCAGAGCATATTTATTGGGCTTGAGATGCACTGCATTTACACATCATGATACTTCCAGGACTGTGGCGAGTTATTCTATTTAACAGCCTTTAAACGTCTAACGATACAAAGACTTTCACCTCAACTCGCAAACTCAAAAACTCACAGAGCTGATGGTGATGTCCTTCTCGGAGAGCTCCTGGCGATGGCGAGCCATCATCTCCTTCAGTTCCAGCTCCTTCATTATCTTCTCCTTCTCGAGGTCGGAGTACTGCTCCTCAGCGATGGAGCGCGCCAGCTGCTCTGAGTCAGCCTTTGTCAGAGTGATCTCCAGCTGTGCTGCCAAAGAGTCCCTGAGAGGAATAAAAAGAAACGCAAGCCTGAGCAACCCACCACACAAACCACACGAGTCTCTTACTGGAGATAAATGAACCGAGCCTTACATTCATCATCACCGTTTTTCTGCTAATCATTTTTCGAAGATTAAAGTGGATGAATTTATTTCAAATTATATCTTCAAACTGAAAAACCTCTCACCTCTCCTCCTGCAGCTCGTGCAGAGACTGCTGCACTTCTTTGTAAAGTTTGTTCCTCTCCTCACATTCCTCCTTCAGCTCACGAACCTGGGTCTTATAGAGAGTCTGGAGAAAAGGTAACAGGTCAAATACGGCTCATACTTAATACATCAACAACAAAACTCTACATAACTCTTTAATGCAGAAATCTCCAATGGGAGGGCCAGAGAGGTGAGAAAGTTTCCTAACAACAAGCTGCTTCTCCTGACTGATAATGAACATGGTAAAGGAAAGAATCACTCAGGCTTCATGTTGCATACACACTTTGATACATACTGTTGACATTGTACAAAAACATTAGCTAATGGATGCCCATTGAAGACTTCACCATTATTTAGCTCTTGGAAATGCATAACATACATTAGCTACAGAAATAAAAGGAACCCTCTGATTTTAACAGCCTACGTTCCCATAGAATAAGACCATTTGTGCTACGGTTTATTTACTTTATTTTCTAAGTGCATTATGGAAAATACATTACTTGTTATCCTATATCATCTTTAAACATTACTAGATTATTACGCTTTAACTAGGAAATAACAGCAATGCATTACAATATGGGAAGATGTCACTCCAGTGTAATATAGCTGACTGTTATTTGACAGTATAGTCTGGAGCAGCCCCTGTAGCTCTACTCTATAAATATCAAAGCACCTCTATATTGTGGACGTAAGAATTGCTAGACCCCTACACACAACTGAAGCATTTAGTGAGTTGCCTTTACAATGAGTTAAGCTCCAGCTTGGACTTCAACTGTAGCGCTAAACAATTCAGAGCACCTGCAGTTATAGGCAGCAGAGTTGGAACGAGTCTCTGACTCACAGGCAGCTGAATATTTTAAAAACTGTCACAGCAGCGCCCTGATCAGGCTGAAAGGAGTGAAACACAACGTGGACACAGCAGGGAAAAGCTGTTTAGCCAGAAGGAGAGAGGGGACTATTCAGTAGCAAATCAATCAGCAGTTTTTGCCGCTCAGTCAGATGAATGAAACTATAAAAAGCCTAAAATGCCAAATGAAAGTGTCTTCATTTTCCATCCACATCTGTGATCAGATATCAGACTTACTGAGAAATACTGCTCAGCCTCTAACTGGTCTTGTAACTCCTTCATTTGTCCATCTGTGTCCTGTCTTTCTCTGTGAAAAGAAAAATGAGTCGATGATTCATAATCTGACCGCATAAGGAGCCTGCAGTGTGCCTGCTGGGAAAGTGTTACAACAAAATGAAACTTACTTGCGCAGCTCCTGGTTCTGCTTCTCCAAGCTGCGCTTAATATCCAGCAGGTGATTAGTTTCCTGCTTGAGCTGCTTCTCGGAGGTTTTCAGAGCACTGAGCTGCTGGTTTTGAGCCTTCAGGTCGTTCTGAGTCAGGTTACGCTTCTGGGTCTCCTGCTCGATCTTCAGTGTCAGGTTCTTCACCTGAAAGAACAAAATGAATTTAATAAAAGTTTTTTACTCGCATCAGCTCTTTTTTCATTATCCTTCTATCCAATTTATGGTTCAGATATGACACTCTTTACATTAGCTGCTGAAGTAGCTCCTGTTGGTGACATCTGTCAGCTAAACCCAAACTTCACTGGTCTCCTGTGCAGAACAGAAACGCTCACCTCCTCAGTAAGGTGATCCTTGTGTCTGCGCAGCTCGTCTAGCTTCTGCAGGGCCTGTTTGTTGTCACAGTCCATCATGCTGCTCTGCTTCTCCAGCTCCAGTATTCTGTTCTCCAGCCGCAGTTTGGCAGCTCGCTCCTCTGCCAGCTTCTGCTCTAACTCTGAATGAGAGTTATTCACTTATATTATTTAATTTCCCTTGTGAAAAGTTAAATCAATAAAATTTCTCATTCTGTACATCTTGTTGCAATCTGTGAACTCAGAGCTGTCGATTAGCCCCAAATTATATAGCTCGAACCCTGAACTCGGTACAAACTGTGAAAGAACAACCTCGTAGAAACAAAAGATCAGAGCCCTTACCCTTCGTGGACTCTGACTTGGCGCCCTCGATTGTGACCTTGATCTTGCTCTTGTCTGCCAGCATTGCTCTGGTGGCCTTATGAGAGGCCTCCTCCTGTTCCAGCTCCTGCTGCAGCACCTTCAGCTTGTAGGTCAAATCGATCTCCTTGTTGCTCTTCTCCTGTAGAAAACACACACAGAGATGTCACATCCAGAGCAAAATCTAGTCAGAAACTTTTACACCAAACGCTTTGAGACCAAGCCCAGAAAGTTGTGTCACTACATGGTGGTTCACATTTATATGTATATTCTAAGGAAGTGCAGTTAGAAATACTCAGTAAATCAATAAGTACAGTTTCTGAAACAGGTCAGTTTCAATAAATTAGGCCTTTCTTCTCCATTTCTCTAAGATATTTTAAAGTCAAAAAGCAGGCAGTTATGCAATTTTTAATATGAATCTATGAAAACAAAACAAAACAAATACTTTGTATTAATCTTCCCGTGTCGACTGGAGTTGTGATTAAAGGTTTGGCAGGCTTTTAAAATAATTATTTGGCCTGCAGTGGGCTTGAGTTTGAAAATAGCTGCTGTAAATCAATTATTTGTCACTTTAATCAAAACAAAAGACTTTCCCGATTGCTTTAATAAAATAATAATTTCTCACTGATGTCAAATGACCTGGAACAAACAGTCCAATCATGCTGTCCTCAAATCCAGATGCAGATGTTTCCAAAAACACTATGATACTACTTTTAACATAACTTTTACTTAATTTGGATCACACGTGAGGCTCAAGTCAAATTTCCAGGAACTGCATCTCAAAGCAAAAAATGTTTCCAGTCAGGATTTTGTGATTTACCTTCTCCAGATCAGTGAGTTTCTCTTGAAGCTGCCTCTTCTCAGTCTCAGCTTTGGATAAAGCCTGTTTCTGCTGACGGGCCTCCTCTTCCAGGCCAGAAATGCGTCCTGCAAGATAAGCCCGCGAGAGTCCTCAGAGTTACATTTCACGTACAGATCACATAAAGCTTAACCCAACAGCAAACTATGGCAAATGGTAAATGGCCTGTATTTGTATAGCGCTTTACTTGGTCCCTAAGGACCCTAAAGCCTATAAACTTACACAGTCGTCAAGAATCTTTATTTCCATTTTCAATACACCATTCCTGTCTCAACTTGTATACATAAGTCCTTTAATCCTTCTTAATGTCAATTTTATCCCCTCATTAAAGCTCAGTCTGAGGTTCGTCTGCTGTTTCTATTGTAATTTCAATTTTAGTTACTATTATTTTATTATTTGTCCTTTAATTTGTGTATTTATTTTCATGTTTTGAGTTTCTAATTTAGGTCTGGTTTGTTTATTCCAGGTTTACTTGTAAACTAGCATTGTTAATCCCCTGACCTCAACTAAAAAGCACTCCCTCTGATTTAAATGTACTTTACATATACAAGTTACTTGCCTGTTGTTCATATAATGACTCTGGTCAGCAAGCTCGGGGCAGCTCAGGGCAACTACCAAGAGTGTATGTTTAGTTGTTCCAACAGTGCCACAATGGGCTTATTTATACACACATATAAATCACGCAGTTACTTGTAGTAAGCAACGGAAGGCAATATTTATATTAATATAAATATTTACATAGTTCAAATGAATTTCAGCTCTTGGACCAACTAGAGGAAGCAGCTCATTATACTGTGCTGTGTTTTATTTGTAAATGCAACACTCAAGTCACTGCATCCGAAGACCTACAAACATTCATAAGGCAGAACTCATGGTTTGTGATGCACACGTCCTAATTAACGCAGTCAGATAAGAGATTTTATGTGACAGCTTAAGTAGCCCGAGAGCTGCTTTTATCAGATTATGGGTGAATTGTTAGCCTTTATGTAAGCACACTCCCTACAGTTACACAAATATTACAAACTGTCCAGGCGCACTGGAGCAAACAGGCCGCTTTGACCCTTCTGTCTCCAAAACATCAGCTATATTTGTTCAAGGTTTTATCTGACACCTCTGGACAAACTTATTTTTACTAATTCACATCAGCCTTTCTCAAACACACACAGTGTGACTGAACTGGGGTCAGAATCCATTCAGCAAACAGCACAGAGTTATTTAGTCCTGAAAAGCCTCTTGACTGCCCTCAGCATTTGGGTGGCACATTGCTGTTCCTCATCTAGCTGCCCCTTTATTAAACCTGCCATATAAGCTCCAAGGCAAGCAGGAGGAAAACAGAAACTGAACTTCTTTCAGAGGAATGTAATTACATTTCCACCTCATAAAAATACAGGTAAACATATCAGCAGCTACAGATGTGCCTAGAATTATAACATATACTGACATCCAACCTGAAATTCTGCACAAATCTATTCTTTTGGTTTTCTTTATGCTAAGGTGAGAACCAAGAACAGAGGTGCAGTTTCTTTTTCTGATAGCGAGACGAATTTTGTCAAATTTGGTGGAGCATGAGCGAAAAACTAATACAAGACATTTTGATGTAAAACTGCTAAACTGAGGATGCTCCAACTCCATATTAATTGGTTTAGTATTTTATAGGTTTGTAAAGAAGTGGGTTTCACTTTTTACAAACACCATTCTGTAAAATTTGTTTAGATACACCGATGAATACAACATTTAATATACAACATGTAATATTCCTGGTATCACTTTTATTAATTCAAATAATGCACATAAATGACCACTGTTTGCAGACTTGACAAAGAAATCTTCGTGCGCCGTTTCACCCACCCATCAGGTCAGTGATGGTTTCCGAGCCCTGGCTGTGCTCCCTCCTCTCCGTCTCTAGCGCAGCCTGCAGGCTGATGCATTCCTTCTCCAGACTCAGCTTGCTGCGCTCCAGCAGGCAGCATTTGTCCTGCAGCTCGCGCACGTTGGCCTCCAGCTGCTGCAGCTGCTTGCTGCTCTCAGTTTGGGCTTTGCGGAGCCTCGTCGCCGCCTCCGTCTCGGCCCGCAACAACGTGTTGGCTTCTTCCAGCTAAGAGAAGAACACGTACACAAATCACACCAATATTTTCCCTTTAAAGGACTCAGAGCCCAAGAAGGTGACTTGACAAGATCACAGTGATCTTTTCAGTCTGGCTGGACATCAAATATTAGCTTTTACTTTCAGCTGTTGTGATTGTTAATGTATTTGGTTTTACGTCTATTCAAGGCTTTATATGTTATATGCTTGTAATCTGATGTCACAGAGCTCATCGTCCATGCTGACCATCCACCCCCCCCCCCCCCCCCCAACCTCACCAAACATACATCAAGGTAGGTAACCGACCTGTTTCTGGAGGTGAATGTTCTTCTCATTGGAAATGTGCGAGTTTTGGTTTCGCTTCTTCATGTCATCCAGCTGGTCTCTGAGGCTGTTGACTGCACAGATCCCAAGAACCAAGACAACAATTATTATGATGAAGTGTGTTTCAAGAAGTAAAATCACAATTTAAAACTTCATATATAAACTGTGCAAATGAAATATGGAAACAGAATTTTTAGTTTGGTTTAATAAAGGCGCTGGAACCAAAAGTTATACAATATGAATATTACAAAGAAAGCCAGAGCACAGAAGAGAGTAGACCTGATGTGTTTGTGTCACAGTGTCTTTGTCCAGGTGATGGCAGTATTACCCACTTTATCTCAGTAAAGTCACCATGAATTTATATCATTGCAAAGCCAAAAGAAAACGTAAGAAGTTTCTGACTTTACACAAGAAGAGGGGGGGGTTGATTTTTACTGGATTTCTGTGTTCATTTTATTCTCTTGCTTTAATGCATCACTGCTGTCAAGTTTGAATCTATTTCTTAAAGCAAATGCATTTAATCAGCCTCATTTTTCTCACTCATGATAGAAGTATTATAATGTTTTGTCTTTTCAGTTCATGTAATCGATCACCTTGAACAAAGCTAACCTGCATGAAGGATGTTACACAAATAAACCGAGAATGTGTGCCGCTGTATTTTTTTTTTTTTTACTTAAAAGCTAGTTAAAAAGCTTTAAAAATTGTCTCTTAAGAGAAATGTCTCTTACTAGAAAATATATTTTTCTGTGAAATGTAATAATTTCCAGTTGATAACTTCCTGTACAAAAGAAGTAAATCGCTTCAGCTCTGCTGCAGAATCCACAGTGTGTCTCGTGTCACCTTCGTTCTCCAGACAGCGCTTCCTGTCGGCCTCGCTCTCAGCCTTGCGGTGGCTCTCCAGGCTTTTGTGCTGCAGCAGAGCCTTCTCCCTCTCCAGCTGCCTCAGACTCGACTCCAGGTTCTTTCTGCTGCTCACCTAAAAATCAATCATAAACGCCTTTGTTCAACATCTCCTGCGGGGATGGTTTCATGCTACTGTGATTCCATAATTCACTTGAGAAATTATTCACCAGAATCCAAATGGGCCTCAACACAAATTCAATCACAATAGACATTTTAATGTGGCCGTTAGAATTCAGCAGGCGCTCCAGCTGAACCTCCCTGGATACGAGACGCTGGTATTCAACCGGAAAGTGGACAAGTGTGGATAATAAGAATCATTATTCTGGCTCAAATAATAGTTTTTGGGAAACGCCCATTAAAATGTGTGAGGAAGAAAGAACTTCTAAAATCCCAGAGGGGTCATGTCCCAGCAGATATTGACGCCGGACAGACACAGAAATATTCAGGTAATTGGATGTTCCCTGTGATTAACTGACCTCTTCCTCAAGTTCTTTGGAGAGCTTTTCCAGACGAGCGGTGGCGGCCCTGCAGAAAAATACAAATGTTTAAAAATAATAATTTGGCCACCGTGCATAAGCAAATAAGTGGAGCATCAGCTAACTAGGCCTCTTAGTTAGCTAGTTTAGTGTTTTCTGTTAATTTATGTTGTAAATTTATGTTGCATGTAGCACCTTGGTCCTGGAGGAACGTTGTTTCGCTTCACTGTGTACTAACTGTATATGGTTGAAGTGACAATAAAGCCAACTTGACTTGACATGATGCAGCTCTTATTCCTGATACAATGTTCCCTACAGATCACCAACCTGTATTTTTGCTCTAGATCATCTTTGACTTGCTTGTCATTATTCATCTGCATCTCTAGGTGGCGAAGTTTCTTCTGCAGTGCTGCTGACTAAGAAGAGAAAGAAAGAAAGACTTCCAATTTATGCGCTATACACTAAAGTCACAATTTAACACACACAGGGTAAGAAGACATGTAACATCAATAGCTAGCTAGACTTTGCAGTGACACGCACACTGTCTGAGCACTGGCAGAACCCCTGATGTTCCTTTATAGGAACTATCGGCCTTTATAGGGCCGATAATTTAAAAAATTAAAAAGTCAAGAAAAGACGACAGAAACACCCTTCAACCATGTTTTGAATGTTGTCGTCCTTGGTCAAAATAGCACAGAAACAATTTTCATGGTTAATGGTGTAAAGTTTTTAGGGGCAGTCTTTTAGGACTATAAACATTTTTACAATCAGAAGTATCACAACAACCTTAAACCACCACATTAGTCACTTAAAGGTCAGTATTGAAATACAGGTTACTATACCTTTAATCACCTACATTTAGGCAACTGATTAGAAACAAAGCGAAAGTAAAACATAGGGTTTGTTTTGTTCCTCGTAATGGGGGCAGTCTTTTAGGACTGAAGTCAATAAAAGTTCTTCAGATTAGCGTTCGGCTCAGCCATTTATACTGAAAGCTGCTTAAGTCTCTGTGTGCGGCTGAGAACACTGAAATTCTAACAAAGTACAAATAAATCATGGGATCAGGGAAGAAATCCCCCTGTGAGTCATTTCCATCATAATCCTTGATGTCTTACAATGTGAAGCTGATCACAATGTCAACAGGCCTTTTCTGTGTGGTCATGTAAACTGATACCAGACTTATTTCCTGAGGAGCTCGGTCCGGTATTAATGCAGTCGCTAAAGGTGCACCTGGCAGTTACTGTGTGTGGGAGTCAAAGTACTTACCTCCCCTTTTGAATTCTCATGAGCCACTGAGTTGTTGGAAGCATTTAATAACCTGAAGGAGGAAATGAATAAAATCAGCCCAAGGTCAAGGACACTAGAGCCAAAAATAAATCTATAAATTGTCTTCATGGAACCACGGAGGTCCCTTAAAATCATGGGAAATGAAGAGAATGGGATGATTTACTGGTCTTCTTTGAAGTAGGTGAAGCCAACAAAGGGTAACTGATTGCCGACAAATGCCTTAGGTGTGGGGAAGGTTTCTACATCGCCTTTGTCGTCTTCTATCTCATCAAAGTTGCTGGTGTCTATGTCACTGCTCAGCTCTGGGACCACAGGGGCAACCGCTGAGGCGAGAGAGAGATAAAGAGAGAGACAGGAAAAAGGTGAGAGTGAATTGGTGGAAAAAGGAAGCACTGTGTAAAAATATGTCAGTCTAATAAATCATTTTAATATGCTCTCTGATCCAGCTGCTGTTCTGAAGGAATTCCTGCTAAAGTTTTAGATTAAAGAAGATCAAGATTAAAGAAAAGGTTTGCAGGTGCTGTTATGCTGAATTATATTTCATTTAAATTTAATTTGGATATTTTTTAATGTTGTTTGATTGATAAAAACTGTGAGTTGAGGGTGTGACCGTTTTTGGCTTCTGAAGTAGTAAATTTAAGACATCTCACAGGACAACAACAACAACAAAAAAATTACTCATCTGCAGGAGCTGCGTTCTATATTTGGTCACAAATTCTGACTTTCTCCTGAATTACACTTAGGAATGATAATTTTGTATGCTTGATGCATTTCTGGCAGGTATGGCCAAAGAAAGACAGCATCTGCTGTGCCCAAAAGGGATATCCACAAGGTAAACAACTCAGAGGTGTTACTCTGCACACAGAGTAAAGTGGAAGGAAAGGTGAAATTTGATTTTAGATGTAGGAGAACAAACAAAAGCATTGTGCAGAATTTAAATGTAATGGTTTTTGAAATTGTTTTGGAAAGTGCACGATGGGCTTTGCTGGAAGCTGAGCACTCATCTACAGTATATTCTACGTTCATTTCTACTGTTCTTCAATTTAGTAGTGGAAAATCCACTTGCTCTTATTTTGAAAGTTCAGTCGCTGTTAACCATCTAGCCTCTCACTTCCCAACGGCCGGCACGCTGGCCAGTTCATTGTCATGGCAGCCCTTGATGTAATTAAGCTGCTTTTTCTTGCAGACAGACAGACTCAAACTCAACAGTCTTGGACTTGCTGCTGGGGACAGCAGTCCTCCTGCTCTGGACATCTGCAGCGAGCCAGAACCTGCAGGAAGTGGAGGTCTAGCTCTGCTCTGCACAAGTACTTTGCAAATAAAAATACCTATGTGATCTGCACATGCACTTACCCAACCACCAAACACATGGTGCTAAACGAAATACACTTCATATTGAGAAAAAACCAAAACATGTATCATAATGAATGATCATAGGTAGCAGAACAAAGGTTGTATACTAACTGTCTCTGATGGTGTCAAAGGTCCACTGGTCATTTTTGAAGAAAGGATGTCGCTTGATTTCCTCCACGCCGTTTCTGCCTAATCGCACCTCCCTCAAAACAAAAGCAGACAATGAGTTGATTGAATTGGACCTTTGTCCTTAGTTAGAGGTGACTGGGAATAAATCAACTAAGTCATACAAACCTTTATAACCTCAAATATTAAGAGACAAACACACAGATAAGCGTAAGTGTGCTGTTGTATCAACATATTATGTAATCTAAGTATTGCCACACAAAAAAAGAAACCTTGTGCTTACGTCTGGGACCAGCATGAAGAAACTACAGCTTAGATATATATATAAAAAACATCCCCATGAAAGACAAAGTGGTTTGTGGGTTGACAGACAGATGGAGATGGACAGTTGTGTATAAGAGGAAGAGTTTGAGAGATAACATAAGAGTGCTATTGAGGTTCCCCCTGTTACTCTCTGCAAGAAAATATACAGGTGCATTTTCCAAAATGTCAAACCCCCTGACATCTTCTTCTTGTAAGATCATACCTGTCAGTCAGGAAGGCACAGATGATATTCTTGGCATTGTTGGAGATCTCCACATCATCTGGAAAATTGAGGGAGTTCTTGTGGTCCATGATTTTACTGTATGTTCCCACCAAAGAGTCGGCGTAGAACGGCGTGTCACCTAAAAGTGAGCAAGCAACACTGAAATAAATTGAGAGACATAAACATCAACACATACGAGTTAAATTATTTTATGAAATGTTCACCGACCGACGAGCAACTCGTAAATGAAGACCCCTACGGACCACCAGTCGCATTCTCTCCCATAATAGCCATCTCCTCCCTGGGATTTTAGCACTTCTGGCGAGATGTAGTCTGGAGTCCCAACAGCTGTGTCACAGTGCACCATGCCGGTCTGCAACATAAATCCAGAGATCATTATATGTTTAGTACCCTACAGGTATGGTTTGATTTATATGGGCATAAGCTAAAGCAGAGTGTTGATCCAAACTTAAGAGACTACTAAAAACTAACCCTTCCAGGTGAAGGCAGAAGCAGAGCTCACTGTAACAGCTTAGTTATTAAAGTGGACTTGTTATATTTTTATTCTTGGACTACACTAGAGTAGCTAAATCAAGCCATTTTAACTCCTTCCCCTCTCTCTTTAAGCCAACTTTCTTCAGCCAAAGAAACAGTTTGGACAGCAGGGGGTCCCTGAGATGATCACATAAAAATATTGTTTTTCACAGACATCATAGAGAGCAAAGAGAAGAAAAAAAAACTGCTGAAGCTAAACATTTATAGCAATCCAAAGTCTGAAGTTTAGCTTTATTTCTTCTCTTTGGATTTTTTATTAGTGTTTTATATATAAAGCTTTTGCACTCTCACAATACAAAGCCCTCAACTATGCGTCTATAGCACTTTGACTGTCTTTTTATTATAAACTGTATTATTATTATTATTCATTATCCTACTCCAAGTGTCAGCACAGCATCTATCCATCTCATACACTGACATCAGTATTTTCAAGCATTTTAATGATGATAATCTACCACTGCAACACCACATTAAAAAGAGAAGTCATCAACAGCTCCTCTTTGAAATAAAGTATGGGCCTAAAAAAGTAAACCAAAACAAAACAAAATAAATCCAACTCTTATCTTTGCCAAAATAGTCTGTTGTAATATACTGGTTTATGCACAAAAAAGCCATTTATTAACTGGGCTTCACCACATCATTATAAGCATCTCAGAATCATTAAATATAAAAAAGCTGCACCAAATGCAGTCCTGGGCCTTTTACGGCTTCACCCACGGAGCCACATGTGAGAACAAAAATGTTCAATGCAGTCGCAGCGGACTTTAACCTGCCAGCTCTCTGAGCAAAGCTGCTGTAATGTCTCCACTTAAGAAAAGGGAAGGTAATAGTATAATGGAGCAGAAAGTGAGCTTCATTTGTGCTGTCTGACGCACGCCCCATCCAGGTACCCTTGTAGTTACACTACTGAGTCGTTACTTGTTTCCATCATATGCAATATGGCTCAGGCCATATCTAGAGGTTACTTGTATAAACTGAAGCATTTCTAGTTTGGCATTTCTTGTGTTTGTAACCTGGTAGGAAACTCTGCTGGCAGCAGAGACTCAGGTTTTACACTTTTACTCAC
Source organism: Perissodus microlepis (assembly GCF_051167445.1). Taxonomy (NCBI): domain Eukaryota; kingdom Metazoa; phylum Chordata; class Actinopteri; order Cichliformes; family Cichlidae; genus Perissodus; species Perissodus microlepis. Next base: position 12,856,680 of record NC_140479.1, on the reverse strand, counting down.
CGAGTCCATTTTCATGCAAGTGCCAAAGTCAGCCAGCTTCAGGTGTCCGAGTCTGTCCAGCAGCATGTTGTCTGGCTTCACGTCGCGGTGAATGAAGCCCATGGAGTGAATGGCGTCCAGGGCCATCACCACCTCCGCTGTGTAGAACTTGGCCCACTTCTCCGGTACATCATAGGTGCTGGTGAGGTTAACCAGGTCGCCTCCTGGCATGTACTCCATCACCATGTAGAGGTAGTGGTCATCTTGGAAGGCAGAGCACAACTAAAAACAATTTTGAGGTTTAATAAATTAACATATAAAACACATACTTTGCAGAAAATGTATTTCTTTGTTCTAAGTAAAACACAGGAGTAATCCAACTGGCAACACGTTCCCAGTGAATATTCCAATTAATGCACACGAAAGCTTTTTAAAAGCTGATCAGCAACTTAAATGCTATACCTGCACAACCCAGGGACTGTTGGAAAAAGCCATGATATCTCTCTCTTCCCAGAAGAATGCTGAGTCTGAGCGCTTTATCATCTCAAATTTGCTGAGCAGCTTCATTGCGTAGACCTTCTGTGAGGCTTTATGTCTGACCTGAACAACAGGAAGATAAAGTTTAGAGATTCTCCAAAGTCTAATCTTACTCTATGAGAAATGTTTGATGAAATGTACAAGAACAGATAAAATTACAATCACAACAGATCATTCATGAGTACATGTGCCGCTTTCAGATTACAATACAATTAATGTAGACTTTTTTTTTTTTTTTTTTTAATTCCCAGAGTGCATGCTTAGTTGTGGTTTGTAGAGTTTTCAAAAGTAAAATGGGGGCAGAGGCCTCAAGTATCAGGTTTCTCTTGTGGAACCGGCTCATTGTGTGAGTTCAGGATACAGGCATGCCCTCTACTTTAAAGACTCAGCTTTCCTTTTTGATAAAGCTTATGTGTAGGGCTGCATCATGTGACCCTGAAACATCCTTTGGTTATGCTGATATAGGCTCAAGCTGTAGAGGGAACCCATTGCCTCTCCGTGTATTCATATGACACCACTACAGAGTGTTTTTGGTTGTTGGTTCTAAGTGTTCATCTTTTCACCATCCACTCTCCCTTCAGCATAAGCAGCTGAGGTAGATGACTGGTTTACGGTGTCAGTTTGCACAGCAAACTTCGTCATGCAGAGAAAAGGATTATGGAAATGAACAGGCATTTAAAAAGCTCTTTTCTGATCTTACTAACCACTCAAAGTCTTTTAGAATACAAGCCACAATTAACTGCACATTCATGCACTTCGAGCACTTGTATCTGCCTCACATCCACAGCCAATGTAGAATCACAAATAAACATAACATGTACTTCTTTGGACTGTGGGAGGAAGCCAGGGTACTTGAGGTAATAGGCTAAGGGAGAACATTCAAACTCCACACAGAACTATTCAACTATGCAGGAGATTCAAACCATGAACATTCATGCTGTGAGGTAACAGTGCTAACCATGACTGTGGCAATACAAGCAGTAGATACTTTTGACATGCACTTCTCCAAAGTTAGAATCGTTTTGATGGTATGATGGATCCTTGATGGAGGACTATACCACTTGTTTGTTTTTATAGTTGCTTTGTAAAAGCAACTATAAAAACAAAAACAGTGTTACCTGTTCATATGATCAGTACTTACCAGTTGCACTTCACCAAATGCTCCTCGGCCAATCACTTTAACTCTGTCAAAGTCTTCAGACTTCATCTGCAGATCTCGAATCTGGCCAATGACTTTCTCATCTGAAGCAAAAGTTTATTGACAGGACAGAGGAAATGAACGTGCATTAGTGTTGTAAATACAAAGCAATTATTTAAGTGAACATCCTCTATATATTTATCCATCCATTTTCTACTGCTTATCCAGGTAATGTTCCAACAATTTAAGCTGAGATGCTCAGGCTTCCCAGAAGACATATATAGCCACGGTTTTATCACCCATTGATTCACATAATGACTGATCCATAAAATGCTAGACCCTGTGAAGTATATCCAGTTTTACTATTCTCTGTCTAACGAGTTTCATAGACAATAGTACTCTAATGAGTACTAGAATTTACAAAATGAACATAATCTTATGTTAAATAACTTTTGAAAGTAGCAATCAAGAACAAACTCATTAGGAAGGCATTTATTGATTAATACAGCAAAGAGGCAGTATTTTATACTGAACCTTTTATATAAAGTGATGATTTGACTGGTTTTGATAATCAGCCTTTTCTGAATAATTGAGCTGTTCACCTTCTAGATAATCATCTCTCATTAAGCTACTCACATCTGTTTAAGAAGGTCTCAATGTTTTTGTTCTTTCGTAGTGCAGGGTAGCCCAAGTCTAAGACCAGCGCATTCATGGAGTCCTGCAAAGAAAGAGAAAAAAAACCCAAAATATTAATAATAAGCTCTAAGAGATATATGAAAAAAAAAAAACTCCACAACACAGTGGAAATGCTTTGCAGGAAGGTGTTATGAAACCACAATGACACTGCACTGTTAAATAAATCAAAATCAACAAATGTACAGCAAAGGCACTAATGTGCTTTGAAGCAGTTCGAGGGGGTCACATGATTATCTGGAGGATTAACAATGGGATTCAGGATACGGTGGCATGCTGTCTGTCCTTCCTCCCCTCAGCAACAGCATTTTCAAACTTGTCACCTCTATGGAAACATTAGTCACAGTGCTGTTGCAAAACAAATCAAGCCATCATAAACGGCGCATGGATGGTAAAAGGCTGCGTCACACAGCAAGTCACTGTGTTTTTGCATGAAATGAGACAAGTAGTCATGAGCTGCCAGGAAGTCTGTTGTTTGCATCAGCACTGATTTTTCACACATGATGCAGATGATGTGACGTGTGAGCTCTCACAGATTAGGTGTCAAAACAAAAAGTGCATTCAAAATTTCCATAATTTGCCATTTACCAGTTTTTTTTCTTTTTCTTACTGAGATATAAGTCATTTGGCTGCACTTATTTTAAGGAAGTATGAACTATAAAAGAAAATGTGTCATAATCAGTAAATACCAGCTTATTTTTATCCTCTTATCATCACGACACAGCCACTGGTAATGAATTAATCCGAACGATGAACCATAAAACACATTAAAAATATGTAATCTAGTTTCAAAATTAAAAAATAAAAATGTATCTAATGTAGGGGAGACCATAAATTCATGAGGGAACCTGAGCAATTTAAACAAATAAACAAACAAAAAAACTGTATGGAGTATCTTTTGTTTTCTTTATTTGGTGCTTTAAATTTCTACTTCCTTAGCAATAATATGCTGTTTTGGGTGCATTATGAAATGATAAATTGTTATTATTGCCTAACTGCTTTTGCACACATGTATCAAATTAAAAGTAACCCACACTGATAGTAAATAGAAAATATTCATCAGCAATCGCTTTAAAAATGTTTTTTTTTTTCCCCTGCAAGCCAAAAGCCAACTCTATTTTTGATTGTTTTGGATTTTGAATCTAAATTTGTGACAGAGAGATGCTACAATTCATCTGAGTTTGTGTGTAAATAACACACATTTAAACAATAGGAGCATAAAAACAACCAAAATAAGAATGAGTAATGTAAAAAAAATAAAAAAAAATAAAGGTAGAAAAAACTAAAAGGAATATATTATATTACAGCATACAGGGAGTGCAGAATTATTAGGCAAATGAGTATTTTGTCCACATCATCCTCTTCATGCATGTTGTCTTACTCCAAGCTGTATAGGCTCGAAAGCCTACTACCAATTAAGCATATTAGGTGATGTGCATCGCTGTAATGAGAAGGGGTGTGGTCTAATGACATCAACACCCTATATCAGGTGTGCATAATTATTAGGCAACGTCCTTTCCTTTGGCAAAATGGGTCAAAAGAAGGACTTGACAGGCTCAGAAAAGTAAAAAATAGTGAGATATCTTGCAGAGGGATGCAGCAGTCTCAAAATTGCAAAGCTTCTGAAGCGTGATCATCGAACAATCAAGCGTTTCATTCAAAATAGTCAACAGGGTCGCAAGAAGCGTGTGGAAAAACCAAGGCGCAAAATAACTGCCCATGAACTGAGAAAAGTCAAGCGTGCAGCTGCCAAGATGCCACTTGCCACCAGTTTGGCCATATTTCAGAGCTGCAACATCACTGGAGTGCCCAAAAGCACAAGGTGTGCAATACTCAGAGACATGGCCAAGGTAAGAAAGGCTGAAAGACGACCACCACTGAACAAGACACACAAGCTGAAACGTCAAGACTGGGCCAAGAAATATCTCAAGACTGATTTTTCTAAGGTTTTATGGACTGATGAAATGAGAGTGAGTCTTGATGGGCCAGATGGATGGGCCCGTGGCTGGATTGGTAAAGGGCAGAGAGCTCCAGTCCGACTCAGACGCCAGCAAGGTGGAGGTGGAGTACTGGTTTGGGCTGGTATCATCAAAGATGAGCTTGTGGGGCCTTTTCGGGTTGAGGATGGAGTCAAGCTCAACTCCCAGTCCTACTGCCAGTTTCTGGAAGACACCTTCTTCAAGCAGTGGTACAGGAAGAAGTCTGCATCCTTCAAGAAAAACATGATTGTCATGCAGGACAATGCTCCATCACACGCGTCCAAGTACTCCACAGCGTGGCTGGCAAGAAAGGGTATAAAAGAAGAAAAACTAATGACATGGCCTCCTTGTTCACCTGATCTGAACCCCATTGAGAACCTGTGGTCCATCATCAAATGTGAGATTTACAAAGAGGGACAACAGTACACCTCTCTGAACAGTGTCTGGGAGGCTGTGGTTGCTGCTGCACGCAATGTTGATGGTGAACAGATCAAAACACTGACAGAATCCATGGATGGCAGGCTTTTGAGTGTCCTTGCAAAGAAAGGTGGCTATATTGGTCGCTGATTTGTTTTTGTTTTGTCTTTGAATGTCAGAAATGTATATTTGTGAATGTGGAGATGTTATATTGGTTTCACTGGTAAAAATAAATAATTGAAATGGGTATATATTTGTTTTTTGTTAAGTTGCCTAATAATTATGCACAGTAATAGTCACCTGCACACACAGATATCCCCCTAAAATAGCTAAAACTAAAAACAAACTAAAAACTACTTCCAAAAACATTCAGCTTTGATATTAATGAGTTTTTTGGGTTCACTGAGAACATGGTTGTTGTTCAATAATAAAATTATTCCTCAAAAATACAACTTGCCTAATAATTCTGCACTCCCTGTAAAGGTCAGCAGTTCTTTCACCCATTGTCCATTATACTTAAAAAAGACCTTATGAGTCACATCTGTGGGCAGATTACTCCAGAGATTTGTTCCATTAAAAAAAAAGAAAAAGAAGAAAGCATATGTAAATATAGTGAGCAGAGTTCAACAAACAAATGAATAAAAATAAGATAATAAAAATAAGTGAAAGTCCACAGTCTCAAAGTTGGATGTCCATTTTCCCAATGTTTTCTGATTTTTATTGTTTGAAATTCTCAGAGAGCAGGGTATTTGTTCCACTTCACATATTTCCTGAATTATTTTTAACCTTTCAAAGACTTAACAAAGAATATCCAAAAACAACAATTTTCTTGGTCAATGGGCTTTTTATTTGTTTGTTTAACCGGCACAGATAATAACTGAACTTGACACTGCAGGATAGTTCACATGTTCTCTGATGACTACTAATTAACAACTTTTTAAATTTCTGAAAAGAAACTCCTTCGCCTTCAAAAGTGTTAAAAGATCACTCCCAGGTTCTTCGGAAAGGGTTCTAAGGAGATCCATATTAGTATCTTTCAGGCCGTCCAGTAAGCCCTTTAGAGAAGTCATGGTTTTGTTTCCCAGCAGCACATTAATCTGAAAATCATTTGTACAGCATTTACTAAACCTAAGGGAGCAAAACCAAAAGGCTAGGCTGGACCTCAGAGGGACCTCACATGACCTAAATAAGCAGCTAATGAGCATCCATCCTATTTGGAAAGCTTCTAAAAATAAATAAATAAATGATTTTTTTCAAGCATCTTCCATTCCAATAAAGGCAACAAGCTAACTTAAAGCAAATCCAAATTCAACATTACAGACCACTGACCGCCTTTCTAAGGACAGTTTATGTTCTGTCTATTTTCTCACCACTGCACAGAACGAAAACAGTTCCACATCAATGCAACCCAGCGAGTCTGAATGAAAAGGGCCAACTTCCCCTCAGCATTTCATTCAACACAACAGTGCTCAACTTGACTGACTGGATACACAAACAGCAACTACATACAGAAGAAAATTGTTTTAACTGAAAGCTGTGTTCCTCGAGAGAGACAGACTGTGGAGCAGTGACTCATTTTTCCATCAGCAGCTGCCTTCTTGATTCTCTGATATTCTTCTGATAAATGATGAACACGCTGTTTCTATAACCCTTGGAAAAGAGGCGGTCCCAGAGATGAAGTCACCTCCACATACACGCCACACAGTCATAGGCTCAGACCTGCATTTACCACACTCATAGTGCTGAACACCCTCATAGTATTTATAGGCATGTAATAATAATTATAATAATAATAATAATTATAATAATAATAATAATAATAATTATAATTATTATAATTATTATTATTATTATTATTACTACATTTTTACAGCATGTAAATAGCATACAAAGTGCTTCACAACTTTTTGAAAATCCACACAAAGACACATCCCAACCTACAGTATATAAATTCATACCTGTTTACAGAGTCTCAGCGGTGATTAAAAAATTGACTACAATTTTAAATATGGGGACTGTTTTCAATACTTGGATAAAAGTCCTTAGCGGCCGATGACTTCCTTAAGTCTAGACTCCATGGACATAAGTGTTTGGATGTTCAGTCAGGCTGTCTTCAGTTAGTGTTCGTTTACGAGTATCTTTGCCTTCGGTTTTATGTTCAGTAACTGAAAAGCATGTGCTCCTGGCTGAGAACAGGTGACTGACTTGGCCAATGAAGATTGTTTTGCAATGAGAAATTCTTTGGTTGTTTTTGCAATATACTTTGGTATATACATTGTCACAAACACTAGTAACTTTGCTTCCACCGTATCTGAGAGCTGATGTGGCATGCTTCTGTTCTCAAGTGTTTCCTTTCCTCCTAACTGCATGTTCTTATATGCATATTCTCTTGTTCATACTGGTTGGGACAAAGGCTGTGAGAATCTCAGAGTAGTTGCTTCGAGAAAATTAGATAGACTAATTTAAAGAGAGGTATATTCAGTGACTGAGGCCATTAGGAAAGTATTTACCAATGTCATAAAGTAAGGGGGGCATGGGTTTGTCCCCCCTCCAATAGGCTTCTATACAACCAAATTTCTGAGGAAATAAGAACAAGAGGAGTCACCCCATGCTGGCACTACACGCCTATCTTGTGTGGCAGCTCTACCACTTACAGGTATTTGAGAAAGTGTGTGAACAGCTGAATAAAACAAACCCAACATTAGAAACACTCATTCTTGTTCTTTCTCTGACACACACAGTCTGATTCATGGACATCCCTGAAAAATGTGTGGCAGGCAACAAACAAAGCAGCTGATGAGTATTTACCCCAAACTAAACAGTGGCCAGTGCATTATTACTCACAGATGTATTTCAGTTATTCTTGTGTCATCTGATTACCTTAAACAAAACAAAACAAAAAAAATTCTGTGATGCGTGTTGTCCTGTTATATTCTTATTTTTCCCCGACAGGAAGAAAAGCTGGGCACTGTACTGCAGTATCGCAGACATTTCATAAGTATGACCCAGGGCAATGCAGGGAAACCATTAAATAAGCAAAGGACAGACTGTTGCTAACCTCTAATCGTTACAGCGTGTAACAGTAAGGAAGTCATCTATCAACTTTTGTCAGCTATGCATTCCTCAACGGTCAATAAGGAGCAGTTCGTAACACTGGACCGAGCCAAATGAGAACATGAGAACATGAGAACACGACGCAGTGCATACGCTGCATACTTGTCACTTTCCTTTTTCTTTTCTTTTTTCTTTCATTATTGCGCTGTTAGGTGTTGTGATACAATCAGTTTCATCACTTCCTTTCTAGTCTTCTCCACTTTTTTGTCCTGTAGCCTCTCAGACTTATCTGCCCGTCCTCCTTCTCTCTCCATCGTTCTCCGCTCGGATGAAATCGGCTTACGTCGAGCGAGCGGAGCACTCTGTTTCATCAACTCAACTTCCCCATTAAAGGACCGACCTCTCACAAAACTACTATTTAAGGGAAAAAAATACACACATGTGTGGGGGTGGAGAGGGTTTGCTGGGTGCGTGTTTGTGTGCGTGCATGTGCGTGTACATATACCTACATGCACACATGCGCGAGCATGGCAATACAGGAAATGATCCACCCCACCCAAGGGCTGGCAGATAATTTCACTGTGTCATGAAGCCAGTCCCTGTGTGCAAGTCATTTCCTCTGAGGCACCGTTACTGCTGCTACTGCAGCTCTATATTCGTCAGGCGGTGAGAGACAATGAAAAACACATAATGGATGCATAGTAGCAGTGTCCAAAATTAGCTCAATGAATCAACAGCAAAAATCCAACAACCAAGCATATTTTCATATAATAAATCGTCTTTTTGTGTCACATTGTAAATTTGATTTAGTCCATATTGTATGTATAATAAAAAAGATGACTACAAATTTTGAAACAAAAAGTATTTTAAATATAACATATTTATCAGAAGTTAATCAGATACTGCCCGAGTACAAGTCTTGATCACAAAATTCTGCTGATTGATGTTTTTAAAGTAAATCTCTTAGATTAGTCTTTGCCGTTTAGTGGGGGTTTATTAGGGATCGTGCCTGGCAGGTACTGGTATAAGTGTGTGTGTGTGTGTGTGTGTGTGTGTGTGTGTGTGTGTGTGTGTGTGTGTGTGTTACACTCCTGATTTGTTTGAAAAAACACTTTCAGAGTAACCAAACATAATTTCTTGGCACTTTTGATGTGTTCCATTTGTCTTGGAAGTCGGATGTCAGAGTGACATTACCATCGAGATGAGTCTGTTTAAATAGTAACATGATGTAGCAAACAAACAAACAAAAATAAAAGAAGCAGGATTTATTTTGCCCCTTAGCAAGGTGGAGCCACTGATGCATTACTAACAACACAACAGCATAGTGCTTGTTTATTGCACAGCTACACAACGTTCACAGATAGAACCCAGTCAATGCTTTGCATATGGCTTATTTATTTGGAGTCACAAACACACTGCAGTGGTGGCACGGATTTTGCACTTTTACTACCACTTGTGTTCACAGCCGCACAGCCCCCATTAAGTTGGGGTTGGTGGAGCGGCTCCAACTTTCCGCGTTGAAAATTCCAACTTCATCTCGGAAATTCCAACTTCCAACTTCAACTGGAATGCACCATCGGCCACTGATTCATTCCCATGATGTAAGTGTTCACTGAGGCCACTCTAATTCGGCTTTATAGAATTCTTTTACCATTTTTAAATCCAAAACAAAATATGACACCATATGAGGCTGATGTACAGGAAGACAATCCCATTGATTTTATTTTAAAAGTCATGGCTGCCATTGCAGATAGCCCCTGCCATTCCCTACCAGCTTGTTCACCTTTCACTGTTGGTGCTTTGCACACTCTCTCTCGATCACTGTACAGATTGACTCTGTATTCTAGACTGCAGCTGGCGATAGAGTCTCTCTGGCAGGCCACTCTAACCAGAATCTGAAACTGCTGGAGACATGCGACAAGCTCACACCATTGTTAACCGGATAAACATTAGTAATACTAGTCTGCAGCGTCAAACCCCAAGAGCCTCACTGGAGATGCGCCTATTGTTCAATTATAGATTTGTCACAAATTTAAATTCTTCAACAAAACTGTCAGAAAGCATAATTTTCTTGCATACGATACTTTTATGATAACGGCAGTTGCCAGAGCATGCAGGCTGAAATCTGTTAGTTTCTGTTAACAAATCAAGTAAGTGCATTTAGGGTACTGTGTGCATAGCTTATGTCATTTTCAAAGGCGAAAGAACAGCCCACAAAACCACGGCAGGCTCCGTGAAGTGACTTACAATCAGTCCTGCCGGCTATCTATGATAAAACAAGCAGCACTGCTCAGCATTTTCCACCAGAGACGGACACACGCCTGAGAAGGCCACACATGCAGCAAATGTACGTGAGATGCATCCTCTTTCCTGTCCATGCAATGAAAGCAAACATGCACAATACATCTTCAAAGTAAGCAGAATGTAAGTGTCATTCACAAGTTCAGAAATTAACTGCCAGTAACCTGTCACCTATTGTCAAAGTGAAACGGCTCAAACAGAAGACTGGACAGAGAAAGCTCTACACCCAAGGCAGCACACCGTAAAAGATCGAATGGAGAAGGAATTCAGTTTTGCAGATTTCCAACTTTGGACATGAAAAAGTTGACAAAAGCTGTTTGCTGACAGTTGCCACGAGAAATGCAAAGTAAACACTGGTAACGCTTGGACTGGCTGCAGGCACGTAGCAAACATTCCCCATTTACAAGCTGGACCTCATGGTGATATATTTTTCTTATCCTTGTCCTTTCTGTATCCCTCCTTTAAATAAGATGAATCAAGTGTGGGGGAGGTACAAATAAATGTTACCATGGTGATGATGAGAGGCTCCACAGTGAGAGAGTGATATTATGTTGGTAGACACGCATTTGGTTTATTTTATTTTATTTTGTTTGCTAATTGCACCAGTCCACTTCAAAATGCTTTCCTGAACCATATTTATAGTAATTTTTACACTGCAGGATTAGCAGTAACCTCAAAGGTCATGCATAATAAGCCATTTAGTGCATTGGAGTTACACAAGGGAAATGACTGCAAATCGCTCTTTCAATTAACTTCCATTACTGTAAAAAATAAATAAATAAAATAAAATAAATGTAAATGCAAAGGCGACTCTGGAAGTCTGTGGAAGCAGCATTTCATGAATATTAAATAAGTGGTTAAGTCTCTGGGGGAACGAAGCTGCATCAATAGTTTTAACTTCAATGAATTTGAGACAATAAACAATAAACAGGTAAATATATAACCTTAATAATAATGACAGTCACTAAGACCACAAAATACTGACAATACTCGTTCCTCATTCCTTTAAAATGTGACATAAACTGCCATTTCTGGTCTTCATTTAGTCGTCCCCCCCGCCTTAAAACAGGAATGTGTTTTAAGTCCAATACACAGGCCTAGAAACCAGTCAGCAACCTCCTACCAGCCACCAATAACAAAGGCAGTTTGTTTGTTCCCCAACTTTTTGGCAAATGGTTACTGTCTCTGCAATATCATTTGCTAAAGCTCTGATAAGGGTCCTGAAGACGGTTCAGTCACACACAGCAGGGTCGCTTGAAAACAAAATGTGTATATCCTGACTGACTAGCAAGTGGTTGCTTGAGAAAAAAGGTCGCAAAGAGGGTGATGCACCAAAAACATCCTTGCAACTCCTTTGGTCACTAGGAGATTGCCACAGTAGCCCCAGTTATAGAAATAAAGCATAACTTTTACTGTGAAGGTGAACAGTCTCCATTCGGTTTACATTACTGTTGTTGTTGTCGTCGTTGTCGTCAACAAATGTAATCACAAAGAGGTTTTTGGTGCAGCACCCTCTTTGCCAGCAATTTCTCCTAGCAACATCTAGTAGCCAATGGGATTATTGACTGGCCTCTAGGGCTATGTTACTGATGCCTTGCAGTCACTTAGTTATTTTTAATATTTACTGCATTTAAAATCATACATGTTTATTTTTTACATTCATGATTTTGGAAGTTTTGGTCCTCTGTATATCTGGATATATAGCCCTTTTGGATAACTAATGTAGTGTTGGCTTCACTTAAATTAAAGTGAATGTTTATTTCTGTAATAATGAATGTGAATAATTACAGATTATCCAGTCAGTTTCTTTAGCACACTTTGATATATAGTAGGCTACACTTCCTTGTAGAGTTATTAACATCCTTACAGTCTCCTTGAGCTGATAGGAGTATCTTCCCAGTCAGGCTTATCAGTATGAATTGCTATATATCTATTAGATGGCTCTTTATCTTTGCTATACTGTAATCCAGCCCGTGGGTTATGGCCCGTCGCATAGCAACTCCTGCAAAATACAAAGAGCTGAGACTGGTTGAAGTCGCAGGAGGCAGGCATTTTATAAGAGCGCCGTTTTGGCACATTCTATTCTTCTCCCTTTTTATTTACCCAACCTGCCGCTGACAGAGCGGTTGTTCTCCCCTCGCCTGCTTCCATTCTTTATCACCCTATAAAAAGCCACGTGGATCCACCAGTCAAGAATGCAATGATGTTAACCTGAAAGAAGCTAAAAGCAGAAAAGGAATAGCCCTAACTATTAAAAGTCACAACCTCCCTCTGGTCCACTTTTAGTCCACTCCCCCCCAACACTCTCCCTCTCCTCATAACCGTCTCATCACTAGGCATGTGGAACAGAAAACAAGCAGCACTGCTCTGAGCTTTAAAAGGATTGAGCAGAAAGTTGATGTTTTGATAGAATTCCAGCAGTTTTAAAAATAGTTGTGTGGATAAATGGTGGGCTGGCCAGCCGGGCAGAGCGAGGGGACCTTGCCAGGCAGAGCCCATAAACTCTTCGAGAAAGACAACAGCAGGAATCCTGGGTTCACAAATAGCACAGCTAATGTCTCCACTGGGAATAACAATTACTTCTTGCTCCTGAATTTGACATATTTTTGTCTCATGCTCCTGCGCCCTCCCCACGCTTTATTATTAAGTACACTGAGGAATGTGCCAGGAAAAAAGGGGCAAGGGAAGACTGCTTGCACATAAAAACTTAATCTCAAATCTTATAATAATGATGTTCTGTCAACCCGCCATTCTGCTGTTTGACATTTAAAGTCATGTTCTATCCATTGAGCACAAAGACTGCATTTGTGCAAAGCACACTTCATTTTTGCAGCAACCTGTCACAATTCATACTAAAATGTTGTTTTTACTGACAATTAACCCAAGGATTACATCAAGCCTCCCCTGGTTAATGGCTACCATTTTCCGGCAAACTGTTGGGCCTCAAGTCTCTGAAAAAAATTCCTCTAATTAAGCAATCCAAGAGGGAAACCGAACCCTTTCCTTAGAATTCAGAAATTCCTTTATTTTAAGTCTATTGCCACAGACTGTATAAAAGATAGACATAGTTTCTTAGTTTAAGAAGTGAAGCCAACCTAGAAGTTTCCTTAACCTGCATTCCTTTTAATGCCAGCAGGATGTGATGCCTGCAGTTGCAAAAATTACTTACAAAAAACTATAAGTAGTAAATGTTTTGTGTCATACTGAGTAAAATGTTCTCTGGCTAACAGCTTTCGACAGTCAAAGCCACCACTCATTCAGCACATCTGGTTTGAGCAGGAAACAGCAGGATGGCAACAGTGAAAAAATGCTCTTCAGAAGCTAACCGGTGACAACAAGGTGGCTATTTCCATATGTTCTCACATTTATAAAATGCTTTTCTTGCCAGGGCTCGCAAAATCGCTAGCCCGACGTCCCGGGGCTAGCGATTTTTCCAGTCGGGCTACCAAAATCTATCTCTGCCCTGCCCGTCGGGCTATCGTAGGAAGGGAAAATATATGTCAATGCTTTTGCATTCTTTCGGAAATTTCGTTTGAATTTGCTTGTTTTTTTTGCTTTCACTTTGCAATCGCGCGAACTGTGTATAGAGAGCGACAGTACTGATTGGTGAGTGACGATAATTTGCGCACCAATTCCTCTGACGTCGTCTTATCAATCGTTAGCTTACTATGCAAACATGACAAGTGAAATCTCCCGCAGCAAGCTTAAACATGTGAGAGGTTGATCGCGCAGAGAATCGCTGAGCGTTAAGTGAGTGCGTGTGTGTAAAAGCAGCAGGATATATATTTTAGTTCTGCTGAGCCAAATAAGACAGGTCAGGGTGAAGAAGTGACAGCCAAAGAAAAGGTTACCACAAAACGGAAAAGTTATGACAAATCAGACTATAAGGCAAAAAATAAAGTGCAACTTTATGGTTTCATGGACAAAAGAATTTCTGTGGCTGCAATATGACAAGCTAAATAATAAACAGGGGTGCACATAAGTGGTCTGCAGGTGCATTAGTTGTCAAAATAAAAAAAGGCGCACAAGATAAGAAGTTGCAACGCGTGTTTGCGTACATAAGATTTTCTGGAGGAGGACAGACATTTGTTTAGAACTCTTAAAGATGTCGAAGAAGCTCCTTTAAGCAATTACTTTGGTGTTCCTCCACCTCCAAAGAAATGTCAGAAGGACTCCGAACCACAAAAGAAGCGCGTATTCTCGGAAAAGTAGTTGCAGGAGGTGAGCTGGCTTCAAACAAATGATGAACGCACAGAGATGTGGTGCGGAATGTGCCGTGAAAATCCCACTCTAGCAGACAAAAACAGTGCATTTTATATGGACGCAAACACGCGTTGCAACTTCTTATCTGGTGCGCGTCTTTTATTTTGACAGCAAATGCGCACATGCGGACCACTTATGTGCACCCGTGTAAATAACATAATGTTCTGCCGGGTGTGTTGTTGGTTTTCCCTCGATTTCTGAGTCGACAAGCGCCTTTGTTACTGGGACCAGTAATTTTAAGAAAGACCCCCATTAGAACCCATGAGAAATGCAAGAAATGCATTATTGCTCAGTCTGCAATATCTTTCCCAGAACAAACACCGATTGCAAATAACATACTAAAAATAAACCTGAAAAATCTGTTTAGAACAGCGTACTATGTTGCAAAGAGTGAACTACCACTGGCAAAATTTAGCAGTCTTTGCAAACTTCAAAAAGCAAATGGCCTAGATCTTGGTTCCACTTGCCTCTTACCCGTGACTTCAGTGGAAATTTCAAATTCAGGATCTGACACAGGCTGATTCATGTTCTACACAGTTCTTACAAGTTCATAGAAATTTCTGTTCAATTAGAACCAAGTATTTGAGTTGATGATTGTAATTTTTATACAATGTTGTAATTTGTGTTTCAACAATTTTTTTGATTAATGTTTTGTTTCCGTTACAATATTATACATTAAAGTATAATATTGTAACGGAAACAAAACAGGAAACAAAACATCAATCAAAAAATTGCTCTCTTTTTTATTCGGGCTACTTAAATTTATTTTGGGCTACCAAAAACTGAAGAGTCCCTGCCCGAAGGGCTACCAGGGATTTTGAAATTTTGCGAGCCCTGCTTGCCTTATTGACCTCTTTAGGCTACAAGTTACATTCTAGCTGTGCATAAAGTGTGTTATTCTATACATTTCAAGTACTTAATCTACTACACACCCACAGCCAAACCATACATGTGTTTGGACTGCGGAAGGAAGCAGGGTTCAAATGAGGCGAGTTGCCCGTGCTAACCACTGCACAACCATACCACCCAATATGGGGCAAATTTAAATTACAACACACACACACACACACAAACAAAACAAAAACATAGCACTAAGATGACATCATTAGGCTAGGATTTTGTTTCGATCCTTTGGCATGTCTATGAGTACATTTGTATATAAATATTTTTAGTATAGACACAATCCATTTCAATTATAACTGCCAGCTTCAACACAAACACTCCCGGTCTAAACTCGAGTGCGAACATACGAATGTCCTTGTTTGTGTTTATTAAAGGCAGTGAACTCACTGACAATCTGTAGCGGTTTGGTAATGAGCTGTATAGCTCTATTGTTGCTGCTGGCTACACACAATGCAGGCTGTGTGTTGCTAAGATCAACTGAATAAATGTTGTTTGCTTGTGAAAATGGACACTAATGCGTATCTATGAGTGCCCGAGCCTGTGCTTAAGCATGTGTGCATGACAGAAAGTTTGTGTATGCGTGTAGGAGGCTGTGTTTCACCAGCAGGTTGTGATGGAATGATAAGGCTGAGGCCAGATGGATTGTGCGTTATGCGTGGGAGCCTCCTGTTCTCTTCTCTGCTCTTCTCACTCACACCCTCAGTTGAAACTAAAAATATACCAAGACTCAGGTATTAAACTCCTCAATGCTCGCGCCACCGGGGGAAGATTTCGCACAGCATGACAACAAAGTCAACAACAGGATTGTTGCCGTCACTGTTAACCACAGAGCCATTTGCATAACTGAGTTCATGACCTTTACAGTTTTGATCGGTGTGGGAACTAAAAGTTCTTCAAAAGTTAAGTCTTCCTGCAGAGCAGTAAGATTCAAAAACTATGCAGGAAGGTCACAGAACCTGAGTGCTACATTATAACCAAATCCTACTTTAAGTTAAAATATCAACCACAGTCTTTATGTCTAGACAAAAACAGCAAAGAGATTAAGGTGAAATCTCTGTGTGCATACATGAGAACCCTACACCACCGTAAACACATCAATATCTCAGATTTCAGCTTTGCTTCTAGTCCAAATGTCATATTAAGGAGAAGTCTGGTTTATTTCAACCTGGCAGACTTCTAAATATTGTGTCTGGAAGAGTCATGTTAACTTTATATTCTCTGTTGTGGCGACTGAGGGAAATGTGGACTCAAAAAATATGAGAAAACTGGCATGCTGGCCCAATCACTACCAGTGTCTTTTGTTATGTGTGTGTGTGTGAGGCTGACTGAGTGTGGCCATAGTGTCAAAGTCCTTCCAATTCTGGTTTAGAGTAGGCTCAAAGTCCACAGAAGAAGAGCCAAATCACATGGATGATGACACAGGGAAGACAAAAACGCAGGAAAACAACACAAAGTTCCTGTAACACAACACAACTCAGGAAACTAGTACTGTTTCCTGCCCTCATGTTTGATGCAAAGAGGGGGGTCATTCCAATGCCACGATTGGAAAATCTCCATGTAAATTTTGAGAAAGTCAATTCTTGTGCTTGCATTCTTCCTCATTCTAAAATTTCTTCTCACATCCCTGTTGGACAGCTCCTGACTCATATCTTGTTCCATTTGTCTGAGGCATTATATAACATGAAATCAAGGTGCTGAGAATTAGGTGTTTATTAATGTGTGGGTATTTTAATGTGTGGACTTTGATTTTTGTTCAGTTAGTAATTAATTTTTTACAGCTGGCTAAGGAAAAGCAAAATGAACACTCGAGATTTATCAGAATTTATTTAAGTAACGTAATACAAAATATAAGTGTTTGCATGAACTGCCTGCAAGTAGTTACAGAAAAACAGGTGATGGCTGTCCAAGATTAGCTCTAATCTTTTCGACTTGAGAGCAGCCGCTTCACTAGAGATTTTCTCAAAAATGTGTCCAACAAACTGTAACACTGAAAAACAAGAGCAGGGGCACAAATGTGATCATTAATTAACTACAGCACTGTGGGCAAAGATCCATCTTTAAATATGATCTGGCATCAACTGCAAAGAACATATTATATATAGTCATAGACTTCTGATGTTAAGGGAAATGACTGTGTCACTTTTTATCAACTCTCCGTTGTAGTATTTCTTGCACTAATGTTGCAATTTAGCTTAAAAACACAGTCTGACTCAACCCACTGCCTGCTTTGATGAACCGCTGTTTACAGTGGTTTCAAAATGGTCACACTGGGCATATCATATCTGAACTGCAAGTGAAAAAAAAAATAACTGTTTGAAATTGTATATGGGACACCATATAGGCAAAAAGCAATATACCTGTGATAGGGCAACACTGAGAAGTGAACATCAATACACAGATGTATAAAGTTGTATTCAAAATACATGCTGTGCAACACAAAACAATTTTTCCAAAATCTTAACTTGCTGCCAAATGTAGAGCAACCCATTGAGTGTCCAATGTATAGGAAACAGCAAATGAGGAAACAAGGAGGTTCATTTTGGACAAAAGTTCATTCTTGGCCAGGTTGGGTAACTTCCTGGGGTTCTCAGAGTGTAGCTGACAGGAAACCACCTGTCTGACACGTAAATCTTTAACAACCAGCATCATATTACTTTAATCACCAAAATTAATGAGATGCAACATGTCAATTAGTTAGCTTTATTAGTGTAAAAAACACAGGTGTTGGTTTTTGCCCTTATTTTGTTTTTGTGCTAAGCTACTATCTATGGTATTAATGATCTCTGCAGGTAAACATGCAACATCGACAACCAGCCAAACATCCCTGTTGTAATGCAAGACATACACATTATAATTAAGTAGAGGACCCCTCTACTCCCCGATTTGCGCCTGCAGACATCCCACGGTGGCAGCAAGCCAGCAGAGACCAGAGTGTGTCCTTGCAAGATGAGCTTTGTGGTTAAAAACCACGCCTAACAATCAGAACTCAACTACCAGACGACCCAGTTCCCTACATCAATATTTGTTCTACTCCTGAGTTATTTTTTAAGTTTATGGAAATCCCCTGTAAAGGCATATGCTTTTAAGTTCAGCAACTAGATGATGTTTGCTAAGCCAATGAATAAATAATCAGAATTAAAATACTGACCTAAATAAATACATTTTTAAATTTCCCCTACTCTTTTTCTTTCTTACAGGCCTTAAGTGTTTTTTTATTTCCAAAAAAAGCCTCTGGTGGGCCATGTATGGCTTTAATAAACAAGGAAAACCCTTATCATGTTTCCTAGCTCTGACCACTAAAGGAGACCAGGAGCTGCATAACTGAAGTGAAGGTTGACATTTTGAGACTGCTGAGGGTTTGCACACCCAGAAGACGCCGGGTCTTCTTCACTGGAGTGGAGCGAAAAACCAAAAAAAGACCATGGAGAGGCCCGGCCGACTCACCAGAGGTGGTGTGGAGCCGAGAGACCGGCTTGTTTTGAAGGAAAAAAAAATTGGCTGGGGCCACCATCCCCAGTGCCTTATAAGGCAGTGTTTCTATCCAGCTAGCACACTGAAGCCGGGTCTGGTCTGCTGCTGCTGTTTGCCTGAGAGCAACTCAACTACACTCCAGAGAAGAAGCCAAAACTCAGGTTGACAAAGAGGGGATATCATTAATCCCAATAGCTACAGAGGAAGAAAGTCTAGTGTAGGTGAGAAGTGGAGTGACAATAAGTTAAAGGGGAGGGGAAGAAAGAAAAAAGCTGAAGAAAATGGGAGATGGGAGATGCTCAATGAGAAGAAAAAAAAATTAATGGAAAAAAACAAAACAAAATGAAGCATATACGAGTAGGAAATGGGAGAGAATAAAAGGGCGTGAATAACCAGTACTAAGCAAACGAGACAGCATATGTATTAAAAGGCTTTCCCAACTAATGCTGAATAAAAAGAGCATCACTCCAAATGATCTTAAAAGAAATGGACAGGGATTGCCCCCCAGAGATAAACTGGAAGGCATCATACAAGCTTTTAGCTCTATTTCCCATATCATTCACACATAAGTGCTGTGCATTAAGTTATCTGCACGCCCTGGGCCTGCAAAAGTATGAAAACACAGTTAACATACCTGCAGTGTGTTTAACAAGCCTGAGGGGAGGGGCTGAGAGAAAAGTAGGGCCAGGGAAAAGAGATAAGGCTAGAAAGCGAATGGGTAAAGTGCAGGCAGGACAGAAGTCTATGGAACTTTGAGCCCCATGTATGGCTGCCAACTATTTACTCAGTGAGGTCATTTCCTTTAGGACAGCAGAAACTTGAGTGATTTGCAAATAACCTGTCCATATTTTAGTTTTGTCTTTTTCTTTAATTCCGGAAAAGGCCTCATCTTGTGCTTGCTCCTTAACAATCACTGCCTGTACTTGGAGCTGCCAAGTTAAGTCCTGCACTTCAGTCAGCAGTGGTGTCCTGCCAAATAACGATCCCTACCGTTTGCACAAGGGGAAGGTTGCTGAGACTTAAGGTTACGCTTGATCGAGTGATGATAGAGGCAATATAGTGATCTACAGTTTATATAACCACAGAGTGGTTAACGCATCATTTAAGTATTATTTTTTTCCCCTGGCTGTTCTGTGGCTGGATTTACAGATAGCAGCAGCTCTGCTCCCTCTCATCACAAGAGTTGAAGATTGACTAAGGAAGGTGACTGAGTTTCCCTGACAGATGCTGCACATTCCTCCACGTCAGTTTTCCTTATCCTAAGGGAAGCCTGCCCACTGCTCCTTAAATGCATTACCTTCATGATCACTTAAAAAAGAAAAGGAAAGGAAAAAAAAGCACAAACCTGAAATTAATTACCGAGTTTCCTTCACTAAGCTGTTAGTGAGAAGAATAAATAAAGGGTCCACACAATGTGGCTCCCTCTGGTACCGTTGCCATGCCACAATAACAGGGGATTTGTGATTCATTATTTACCAAATATGAGCCTGTGAGCAATTATGTAGGCACTTTAAGTATGCATGTTTTTCCTTCACCTGCAATGCAAACCCCCCCCCCAAAAACCCAAACAAAAACAAGACATATCTTAGCATTTATTGTTTGTGTGCATGCGTGTGTCTGAACACACCGAGCAGCAAAACTTCTTGATCCCAGCGACAGCACCGAGGCTGCTAAAAATGGAAAACCGCAGCCTGTTCTCTCCTACGCATGCTTCCCACTCAACTTTTGTCTCAAACACTCAACACCTCTCTCTCCCCAGCTCATGTGCAGGAAGTAAACACCACCGGTGGTCAAGTTATGCCGAATTCTTCCTCAGGACTTGACCAGGATTGCCTCAAGTTGTATGGAGGGGGGCGGGAGAACCCCAGGGGAAGGGATGTATGGGGAAGGGGGGGTGGGCTGAGTCAGAAGGGGCCCATTAAAAGGGGTGAGGTGATGCTTTTTAAGATAGAGCTGACAGTGTGTTTGCACTCTGTCACATCCAGTTAGGGGCCCCAGAAATTCAAACACCACCCTCTAACTTTAAAGCTAAAGTAGGCAACATCACACAATGTTGGCTAAAAGTTACAGTTAATAGGTCTGAAAATAGCTTGGGATTCCAGCTTTCCTAGGGTCCAGAAAATAACCGAGATCTAAATTTATTTTGGGAGAACAGAGCTGATCTAAATTGTCGGGAGACCTCTTTTCCCATTTAAGCCCAAAGTCGTGATATACACTGGTGTAATGGAAGGATTTTTCCACTGCCTTATGCAACGTTAGGTCATCACAAAACTTAAAGACAGACACATTTAAACAGTTTAAATTCTAATACATCAGTCCTTTGCCAAGTTAGAAAGCAAGAGTTATTTGATTGTATCAATAGCAACAATTGCAAACGCTATCCTTATTTGCCTCAACATCCATTACTTCTGGGCCATCGTCCATACCCTGACAATCACTGAACTGCTAAAGAAATCACCAGATGTGGGTGGTTAATGAAAGGTCTGCAATCAGGCAAGTCCATCGTCTGTTGGTCCAAAAAAAAAAAAAAAAATCTTTCAATTGTACGTCACATAAGCGGCTGTACAAACAGGTCTGACTCAGCCCCGCACAGGGTAAACACAGGGACCTGAGACATCGTTCACAATCTCATAACTTCTGACCACTTTACCTCTGAGGAAAAAAATTCAGGGAATGCACCGTCTCACTCCCCTCTCCCGAGGAAAGAAAAATAGAAATGGTTGCCAGGCTGTATGTGAATAAGAACCAGCGTGTTGATATAACAGCACACGGACAACCAGATTAAACAAAGATTACTGGTATGATTTTTTTAAGGGAAGATAAACAAGAGTATGCAGATGCTACTGTGCTGATATTACACAGCATGTTCAAATTTCCTTTTTTTATTGTTAGTTATGTGGAATCTGCGGTGTGAACTTCTTCTGGCTTCTGAAGTGGGGTGTGCTGGGAAAACTTCGAGAACCAATAGATCAATAGCCGAACTGGAACATTGCCCCATATTGCTCAACAAAAAGGCACTGACATTTATACCACAAGGGTTTTGGATTATCACAGAAAATAAGCTCTGTGGCAAATTGAAAGTTTATGATATTTATATTTTTCTTTTCTTCAAATGGAAAAATCTCCATAAACTTGCACCAATATGACCACCACGAAGCAACTGTGTTTGCTGTGATGGCATTGAAATCCAAAAACAACTTATGTGGTCTTACTCAACCACTTCCTCTTGTGGTGCCACTTTGGCACTTATTAAAAGAACAAAGCTAAAGCAAATAAAGAAGTAGTCACCCAACCTGAAGAAAAAGAAAAAGCTTGCAAGGGGAAAAAGGAGATCAGACAAATGACACATTATTAGAAATGAACAGGGAGACTTTTGCAGATATCACCTGAGGGAGATATTAAACCACAAATACCCAAATCAGTTGGCATTAAATGATGGTTACCCTGTCAGCTCCCAAGTGGTCAAAGTCCGAGAAAAGTCTGATTATCCCAAAGAGAAAACAGCAAGCGAGTGGTTGTCATGGTCAAACTACACAGATTATTTCCAGCAGTAAGAACACATCTGGCTTGGACAATCTCCCATTGTTTGCTACATCTGAGAAAAAGCTCTTTTGGACAATGACCAGACATGACTCTTCCCATGCTACATTCATGTATGTATAAACACACGCAGAGGCTATGTTAAATTTGAGGCCAATATTCAAATGGAGGGGTAAGATAGCTGTCAGAGAAAGACAAACAGATGATAGATTTGACATGCCTCTCAATTCTAATCAAACGCAATGCTGTATGTAAGCACCAGAGCGTACTAAAATCCCACCCTACAAAACAGAAATATTCAAATCAAAATGATCTCCAGTCAGAATCTAATAGCAGCTGCTGAGAGTACAATAAACTAAACATACTCACTGTTTTACCTCTTTAAAGTTAGTTTTTCTCCTTCAGCTACAAAGATATCATGAAACGAATCTTCAATGATTTTCATCATTACTACTACTACGGGACAAAACTCCAGTTTCCAGAAGACTATATTAATTAACTGTAAAATTAATTAATTAAATTAATGAATTAAGCTGATGGGCAAATATAGAGAACCAATTTAGGCAATATCCAGAAACAAAAAAAAGTAAACCATTATCACATTGTTCGTGACACTGACATGATATAAACTAACACTTCCAATAACTTATATATTTGTTTTCCTTAATACTATTGCTCGTTTATTATCTTGTCACTTTTTTATATTTGGGAGGTCAAAGGGGAAAAACAAATGGAAGATAAATACAATTTAAATAATAATTAAGTGGAACTTCAGATAAAATCTACATATTTACCTGAGTGGTTGAAACAGTAGGAGATATGCAGTTTTACAACTCCATACTAATTGTTTTTTTCTCATTAAAATACATAAATGTTAGGTGGTACAGGAGTATGAGACAAATTTTCATATTTTCTTCTACTTAAATTTTTTTTATTTAATTCTAAACAATGTTATTATATATATTTTCTGATATTAATTGCTGCCAATATGGTTTATTGGATTTTTGGCAGACTGGGTCCTCCATAGCCAACATCCTATTTACATACCACTGTAGGAAGACTGCAATGGTTCTGTGGTTACATGTGGGACTGATAGGACTACAGTGGCTTTGTGGGCCCATATGTTATCTAAAAATATTAGTCTCCATGAAAACACCCAGGGGAGCTATCTCAAGTAGTTAATCCTAATCTGTAGACAGGCCTCAAAGAGCCCCAAACTGCTCTGTCTGCACCCAGATTTAACTATTAATCAGGCCTGTCTACAGTGTCTCCACCAGGCGATAACACTTAAATCATAAACTGCACGGTTTTAACATGAAAAGGTGTTTAAATGCAATTAGCTCACCTGAGGGCGTGCATGCGTGCCTAGCCATTCAGCGAACAGACAACATCATTAATAACCTATGAAGTGGATCCCACTTGACTCACCAGTAAACTTTCCAGGTTTATGGCAGATCTGGGGTCTCTGATCATGTCCTCCAGCTTCTTCAGCCGGGTTTCCATCCTCCTCTCGGCGCCCAGCGACATGACTGCGCCGTCGTTGGTGGTTAAAAGTTGGGTTTTAAAAACTAATGAAGAGGCTTTTCCAAACTGTTTGAGTTTACATGTGAACCCTCTTTGTTCCTGGCTAATGGCCGCAGGCCTGGCGGAGCAGCCTTTGGGCTCCCAGCCCACCCAAATCGCTTCCAACAGGAATGGTGTGCACAACGAGGAGAAAATATTCCCAATGCTTCCAAAAACATAAAACTTGCCAAGTGAGAGGGGGGCGTCAGTTAGCAAACCCGCCCGGCTTTAAGCTAGGAATGACGACTTGAACTATCACCTCTCGTTAAGTGGAAGATGCATTTTTTAAACTTGGCGATAAAGTTTGAATTTACCAGCAACAGGCAGCAAAGCAGGGCGTTTTTTCTTTGCCCCCTTTTTACTCCCCTTTCCTTCTGGGTTTCGACCGCTTGGGTTTTTTTATTTTTTTCTTCCTGGACTTGCTATCTTTAGGAGGGAAAAAATCCGCTTCGTTTCACCCCATTCAACAACGCTTTAGCCCGTTAGAAGTGGAGTTTATCCTCGGTGCTGCCACAAGTCCTCCGAACGGGTAATAACGTCTGTTCTCCCGCGCTGAATTTTTAATAAGCACTCGCTCGCCTCTTCCTGGATTTCTTCTCGCATTTTCGCATTTGTCCTCCTCGCTTCAAGACGTGGACGCCAAAAAAAACATAAGTTTCTCTCGCAGAGAAAACTCATCCAGCAGCTGAATTCCTCACCGTACACTCACATCTACACACCAACACACACACGGAGGCTGTACTCTCGCACTCTCCGCCCCCTGACATCGACACACACACACCGAGGACTCAATTACCCATAATCCACCAATCCTGCCCTCCAACCTGGATATCGCTTAAGATAAATTTCTCGTGTAATCTTTTAATATCAAAAACTTTAACTCTTCTCTTTAGTAAGTCAAAAGTATCCATTCTTTGTGTAGTTCATAACTGTAATAAGTTTATATTTTTAGCAATAAGTACGAGCAAGACAACCACAAAGATGATCAAAAGAAAGTACACTCTTTTCAAATTCTAAGGTTTTATATAATAAAAATAACTAGCTCATCTGAGATTTTAGAATTTGGCAATACAGCTTCAGATGAGCTGGGAAATATGACATATTACACCATGCCTTTATTTATTTAGCACAAAATAAGCTGAAACACAATACAATATACTACTTAGGGGAATTCCTAGTGCTGTCACAGAAGCTGTCTTTGCAAAGAGTGAATAAGATAAGATGACAAATTAATTTTTAAAGTAATCCAGTCTGCATTTTAGGACATTATATCTTCTATCTGAAGGTGACAGTCCACACTCAAGATGGAGGATATGTAACAAGTCTGGCAGAATACAGGTTTCTCATAAATGAATTGGATGGAGAGGTCCTCAGTTTACCTCATGGTGGAAATTTTGCCAGGACAGAAAGACTGCCATGCCGCGCAGATATGTCATACTTTGTGATGCACTCCAATACATTGTTTTCTGGAAAGCACCGAACACCGTTAGTTGGCATAACAAAAAGATATTAAAAATAATTCGATGCCTGATGCCGATAATCAAATCCACTTGATTATTTTGAGCACCTCTATAAAAGCAGAAGTTTTATAGAGGACTCAGTTACCATGTTAAATGTTAAAGTTGACAACACGATTAGAAAAACACTGAACAAATGTGCCTTGTTTGCAGAGTTGCTCATGAACAAATCACAAGACCTCTGGAACAATGTCCTTTGGACAGACAAGACCAAAGTGGAGATGTTTGGCCATAATGCACAAACACCTCATACCAACTGTCAGCATGGTGGTGGAGAGCTTGTGATTTGGGCTTGTTTTGCAGCCACAGAATCTGGGCACTTTGCCATGAGTCAACCATGATCTCCTCTGGATAGAGTCAAATGTGAGGCCTGACAGCTAAATTTTAGCTTAAACTGTGTCAATGATCCCAAGCACACGAACAAATCTACAAGAGAGTGACTGACCACAAAAAGAATGAAGGTGTTGCAATGGGCCAGTCAAAGTCCAGACCACAGCCTGACTGAAATGCTGAAGTGGAGCCTTAAGAGAGCTGTGACTAAACAAAGCTCAGTGAACTGAAACAAAAATGTAAAGAGTGACGAAAATTTCTCCACAATGATGTGAGATTGACCCTAAACATGCTTCTACGAGCTATTGAATCATGGGGTGTACTTAGTTTAGTCACACACTGCTTATGCAATTTGGCAGAGCTTTACTTAAATAAAAATGCTGTATAATATAATATAAAAACACAGATAAATAATAAATATTGGTAAAAAAAAGAAAGTATACCCTTAAAATTCAACGGGACATAAAAAAACGTACTCCTTACCAGGTCTTAAAATTACAATAGCACTTCTAATTAGAGTTTAACTTTAAAAAGCACTTGAATATATTATTTATAGCAGAATTAATTTGATGATCAGTTTTTCAATATCAGTTATTATAATAAGTCTGAGTGTTTGCATTATTATATTTAAAGAAATAAAGAGGCAATCGAACCACCAATGTACCTTCACCTTGCTCAAACTAAATGTCACAATAAAGTTTTTTCCACTCTCTGTTGCATGCGTATGTGTGCAATTTCCCATACAGTAACAGTAGCAGGAAGTGATGCTTTTTAGATTTTCTTTATTTGGAACAGTCAGTTTGCATGACAGTGTCAAAGACAGGCGAGCAGATAAACACACAAGCGCCACCTACAGAAACAGGAATGTTTCTTGGAAACAGCACTCATACCAGCAGATTTATTGTCTGTTTGACAGGGGATGTCTGGGAAATGCAGTCCAAAATAACAGCAACGATACAGGCTCAAAATGATCTACTTCTTGTTTTAATAAGCTTGTCTCATCACTCACAGTAAAGCACTAGGCTAAGATGTGCCATCCTGAGACCCTTGTGCTTCTTTGTAAATGTTATTGAATCATAACTCCATGCCGTTTCACTTGTACTAAACATAGATCTCAGTTATTTTGACCACATTTTAAGTGGCTCACACTCACCTGAATATGACAGTCATAAACACACAGGCAGTTTTTAGTTGATATAGGTGGTGTTTATGTGTAAAGGTGCAGACTATTTAAGGATATTTCAAGTAATGTTATAAATTGAATAAGAATTACCACTTACTGTTATTTTGATGATAGGATGTGAAAGACATGATGCACACTAAACTGAAATATTCCCAAAGCAGCAATCAGACGTAAGCTGCATTCAAGCTGGCTGTACTCATCTCTGAGAGATTCTCAGTAAACTTCACACTAGCAAATGTATTCATCAGGGCAGAATTGAACTCGAAACGTGGGATTCAGGAAAATAACAATTAAAGATGTGCATGGAGTGAAATTAGTCTCAAAAGGTAGATAGCTGTGTACAATGATTTGTCTGTAAATTCTGAATACCCACAAAACCACACACAAATCCAAAGCAATTTGAACACAGATTGTACAAACATGCATATCAAAACTGGAATAAAAAGTGACAATTTAAGCACACATTTTCACATTTAGCTTCACATATCTAATCATCTTTGCTTTCAAAAGGCAAATCAAGAATTGTTAACGCATACATAAATTCCCTTAAATGCACAGATCACGTAACATGTCATATGATGCTCATCTGCAAACATCCTGAGGCTAATTTCACTACATATATGTGTAGTTGTTACATGAATGTTTACATATGGAAATAGCTATCAAATGAGCTTTGTTATCAGCTGTGTGGGATGGCCAGACTTTACCTGTGGTTGCTAGGATTACCTCTTTGTTTTGCAGCTGCATCATCTTAATAAAGAGCTTTAAATTCCTATAGGAACTGGGCACTATTGGTTTGTGTTGTGTTATTGACAGTGTGCTGCCCGAGAATGAAGCAGCTATATGTTTTGATTTTTTTATTTACACACATTTATTTCTTGTTGTCACAGGTCAAAAAACTCAACTAAAGCATGAAGGTCTATTGATACGGGACAGCGGTTAGTATATTTATTATTACACACATAAGATAACTTGGAGTGGAGTTATGACTCTCAAATTATCCTCAATTGCATTATTTGGACTATGACAAAAATATTCCCCTTTCCACTGAAGTGGGTGTAGACTTCAGTGACAATGCAATTTCCAACTGGATAAGAAGTACACAGTACATAAAAATGATCACACAACACAGGTCACTTGTTTTAAAGAAACAGTTCACTTAGTCATTGATGTGAACAGGCGCTTTAATCACACTTAAAGAGTTTACTTCTCAAAGTCAGAGACACAAAAGTGGCCTAGTATCAGCATAGTTGTTTACTTGTTACACAAACTCCGCCATATGCAGCCAAGCAAACACAGAATAGGACAGATGTCATAAAAATTGCAGAACTAGGACCAAAATGCAGACTCAAAGACAGAAGGAAAAATAGAAAAGCAAGCCTTTATCTTGGCTGATTCAAAGTCAGAACACAAAAATCCACAGGCAAAAGGCAAACTGAATCCAAAGCAGGGAGGGAACTCACTGGGAGGCTGAACAGACCCTGAGAGGAAGGCGGAGGGGAAGATACCACTATTTATATATGAAAGGGTAATCAAGGAACAGCACACAGGAGGGTAACAAGACACAGATGATAAGAATCAAGGACAATGAGACAGCAAAAATGACACACAAAACACAGAAGATGACTATAAAGGCTAACAAAGTAAAACAGGAACATGAATAAACACGACATCGGGGAGAAAAGACAGAGGAGGATGAGATAGGAAACATTAAAGATACAAAATAAACTAACATAAACTAGAACTATGAATTAAAGGTTCAACATATCTGTAAATAACGAACAAAGAATCAAACAGAGAACATCTTAAATAAACAATTCAGTATCCCAAAACGCATACACAGTGACATAATATTTATATTATATTGATATCATAACTCTGTTTCTACACTCATTTTATACGAGTGCTTGTTGTTTGTTGTATATCTGCTGCTATGACAATTTAACTTCCCTCTGGGATTCTTGAAGTTTCTCTGATTATGATTAGATATTAAAGTCACCGGGTGGCTGAGATTTGTGTCTTCATTACCATTAATTAAGATATTTCCACCATGAAATGTAGAAAAAAACAAAATGGGTGCCTAAAATTTCACCCAAAAGCAAAATTTTGGGGACGACACACTTTATCTGTGCCCCCAGTTATTAAATGAATTTAGACAGTTATATAAATAATATTTTAGCTGTAATCATTACATAAGTGATGAGAATAATATAAGTATAACAATGTATTGTCTATAACAAAAATATCATTTTATATGGGGTGTTCATGTTATTTTGTCCAGGGGATGATAAACAATGCCCAATCACTAAGCAAAAAACAGATAACACAAAATTGTTAATATTATGATACATTTTAAAATTCTTGTCACTGCTTGTTTACTTTTACTTCTATGGGAAAATCAAACTTTTTATTTTTCTATTTATTTAATTTAATTTTATTGTACCTCCGGGCCTAGTGAGTCAGTCATTACTTACAGAAACCATAAGATGGCGCTAGAGACCACTGAATCTACAATTCACGTGCGCATCGGCGAGCATCAGGAAGCCAGACTGATTTAAAAGACATAAAGAAACCACTTAAAAACAATTGGAGTATTTAGAAAATCTGTATATTTCTTTAACATATAATATCACATGTGCAGAGTTTAGGAAGCAACACTTTATCTTTTATGAATAGATGTCATAATTATCATTACTAAAGCATCATCTGTTAGATAATTGCCTGTAAGTTCTCTTTACTGAACTAATTCTTGTTGCACTCTCCTTTTTTAAAATCAACCATATACTGCTCATGAATATTGAAATACTATAACCAAGGCCTAGCTATTTATGAATGATTCAGTGTTCTAAAATGTGGTTAAACTCTTTATTGCTTTTGCATTAATTATTCAAAACAGTTTAGCATGACTGTCAGTATAATTATATCTGACCGGTATGACCTATGACATTCCTGTTTTTTAATGGGGGGAAAAAGAAGAGAGAGAGACAGAGCCCACATCATGTCCATAAAGAGCAATAACAATTACTCAAAGTAATACTAATCTTTCTTTATGTATAATTGAAGGCCATAAAAACAAGGAAGACGAATTAGTCATTAAATTTGCACAAGATTCATTTCTTTTGGGTTTTAAACCTTTTTTCTCCACTAAAGTTTATCTTCAGGTTGTATTGATTAAAAAAAGCTTTCAATGAAAAATATGAAACCTTTAAAATTCACCTGCAACTCAGTTCATGTTGCTATGTTTATGAATAATAGCTAAATTCACATGTTTCAGATGTGGTTTGGGACATTCTATAAGAAAAGTCCTATAGTGGATATTCTGCTAATTAATGTTCCACTCATGCAGATTTTATGGTTTAATATTGGCTATTAGAAATATATATGTATACAAAAACAAGTTGCAACTCATCAAAGTGAATATCTAATCAGCCAATCATGTGACACCCACCCAGTGCTTTTAGATACGTAAACTTTGTCAACACGACCTGCTGAAGTTCAAACTGAGGATCAGAATGGGAAAGAAAGGTGATTTAAATTACTTTGAATGTGGCATGGTTGCTTGTGCCAGACGTACTGGTCTGTGTATTTCAGAAACTGTTAGTCTACTAATACTGATCCCACATATCCTTTACAGAGAGTAATCAAAAAAAGACAAAATATCCAGTGAGTGGCAGGTCTCTGTGAGAACTGTGTCGCTTACTGTTGCTGCTGCAGGCTGATAGGAAGGCAACCACAACTTGATACAACCAAACAGGAGAGAACTTTTGAATGTCCGCTTGTCAAAACTTGATGCTGATGAGCTACAGCAGCAGAAGACCACACCAGGTGCCACAGCTGTCAGCAAAGAACAGGAAACTGAGGCTACAGATTACACAGGTTCACCAAAATTGAACAATAGAAGATTGGAAAAATCTGGTTTGATGATTCTTAATTTCTGATGCAACATTTGGATTGTAGGGTCAGAATTTGGTGTAAACAACATGAAAACATTGATTTCTCCTGCTATATATAAGTGGTTCAAGTTGGTGTGATTGCCAGATTTAGGGTCCCTTAGTATCAACTGCGCATCGTTCAAATGTCACAGCTTACGCGAGCATTGCTGCTGACCATGTTCATCCCTTTATGACCACAGTGTACCCATCTCCTGATGGCTGCTTCCAGCGGGACATCACACCATGTCACAAAGCTTAAATAATCTCAAACTGGTTTATTGGACATGGCAATGGCTTCACTGTACTCGGACAATCTCCACGATGACTATCAAGGATGTGCAGCTGGCAAATTTGCAAAAACTGTGTGATGCTATCAAGCTGACATGGACCAAAAATCTCTGTGCAAGTTTTCAGCACCTTGTTGAATCCATGTCATGAAGAATTAACACAGTTGTGAGTTCTCTGAGTGTAAATGTTCTACAGAGTACACAAACTACCAAAATCAATAAATGCTATTCAAAATAATGTAGGGATTAACTATTTTATACCATTGCACATACACCTCAGGAGGAATTAATATTCATTTGACTTTGCATGAATTTATTTACGTCTTTCCTTATTTATTTGTAAATTAATTTTTTCATTCATTTATACATCCTTCTAATTATTTCTGTAGCTTTTTAATGTGTTCATTGTTAATTTCCGGATTCATTTTATTAATTTGTTTTAGAAATGTCAATTCTTGCCACAGTTTTTGTTATTTAATTTATGATAAGCATTATTAGTAATTTGTTTATTTGTCTCATTTTAGTTGAGTCACTTTTTTGTTCATTGTATGTGTGTAAGAACAAATATAACACATGTGAAACAGAGTTGTGTGTGCCTCTTATTTATTTGTCTTCATGGGCAATTCACTGAATAAAACAAATACTGTTACAACACAAAAAAATGACCATTCTCCAAAAGCAATTTTGGCCACATGTTATGTACATGTTACAACATAATAAAAAGGCCTCCTCATATCACTGTGTCCTCCTTTTTAATGATTAAAAAAAAGAAAAGAAAAAGCATGTCACTGTTCACCAAGCATTTACATTGGAATCGAATGCTCAGGTCAAACCACCTTTACTTTTTTATTTGCAAATGCAAAACTTGTCAACAATAAATAATACTATAAAATGTACACAAAAAAGATTGACAGTCCACCACGAGTTAAAACAGATTGGATGATTAGGAACGAGAAAGTCTGGAAGGGGTGGGGTGGGGTGTTCTCTTCTTAGCAAAAATGTGACGGTCCATACAAGCTACAGAAAAAGCTGATCATCTATACATTGACACTAGCAAGATAACAAAGTTGTTGTTTCTGGTATATTTCATTTTGTACAAAGAAGGGAGAGTCTTCTTTACAAGCGAGCATCATTGTCTTAACTGGAGAGATTATACAAGCAAGAGTTAAGGCAACTTCTCCGTTGTTTCTGAAAAGTAACATGAAGTTGAATCATGTTTTATTTTGCCTGTGGACCACTTGTTTTTAGCAGTTTTGGAGTTGGTTGTCATTGCATAATTAAGGCTGCTGACCAGGCCTGTAGTCCATCGCCAAAAAAGGAATGCTGGATATTTGTCACGAGTCGGGTTGCCATCACAAAGACTGACTCAGTGGTCCAGGTTTTCCCCACGAGAGTCAGGCTTTCGCATGTTCGGTGTCTGTCTCAGGCACAGATAGTATACCGCTTGTGACGCCAACACAGCATGGTGCAGATTAGAAACAGACACAATTGGGCATGTTGCTGTAGTCTCTGTATGTAAGCGTCTCTATGTAAGCAGGAGTGAAAACAGACATAACAACAGATTGCAGTAAGTTCCTCATCAAATCAAGCCCTCTCAACATTTTAAATCAGTATGAAAGTACTGGTTAAGATATCTGGGATTTTCGATCCTAGGAATAAATTTGTTAAATTTTCCTGAAGGCGCCACAAGAAAGGTCAGGGAAAGGTCAATAAAACAAACTGAGGCTAGTTATTCTCTGGGGAAGAAATTAAATCAGTTTCAATTTATATTCAGTTTCAATTTATATTCTTCTGATGTAAACTGTATTTTTTTGGGAAAGTATTACAGAAAGAAGTAGCTCTACTTAAAGGAATAATTCACCCTAAAATCACATTTGCATATCTTCCCTGTGGCCTGCCATGCTTTCACTCCATTCCTATCTTGTGTATTGGCTGTAAAGATTTTTGCCTTCTCGTCTCTTCGGTATAATGGAACTAAACGTCTCTTAAATATTTGTGTGCAACAGGTTAGGGTTAGGATTTGAAAAACTCGGCAGAGCAGGGCCCACTTAATTCAGAAACCTTTAATGTACTATTTTCCAAATAATGTCTGCTCTTGTCATGGGAAAATGAAAGGTTTCTTCTGCACAGTCACGGGTGTAGGATTTTGGAAATAGGCATTACTGTTGAGTTTTTCAAATCTGTTTTAGCACTTTAAACACACATGCAAATGTCACTCACAGACTGTATATTTAAGATGGACTAAGCCACCGTGCCGTCACCCACTGACCATTTTTAAGACTCTACATTTGTGCTTGGGCTGTTTGGGCCATTTGCGCAACATTGGTTTCCATGCTGGAGCCATAAGTGACTATATCTGGATGAAAGGGTGCTAACACTTGTGAGTTTGGTTAGCAAGCACCACACATACATGCCTGCTAATGAGTTTTAATAACAGACTAATAAAATATTATAATTCATTCACCAAAATTAAAGCACAAACCTCTTGAGTGGGCTGATAGATGGCATATTAATTGTCTGAAAATATATTTAAAAATGTTGTAAAAGACACCAACACCTAAACCAAGTGTTGTTCTTATGAAAGGGGAAACTCTCCAAAAACGGTTTTTGTGCCAGGCTGTACAATGTATTTTTTAATGTATTTTGACAAAGGAAGCTAATTGAACTTCTTTGTTTTTGGAAAAAGCCTCAAGTGGCCAATCCAGGAACTGCGTTCCTTCATATTTCCTGCAGCTCAATGTGATTTAATTCCATTATATCACTATATTCAAAACTACAGCAGCTCACACCAAAAATAACAGCACTAGATGCGTATTTTAGTCTGTCTCTTTAAGTGCAATACAGCAAAAGGCAGACAAGAGCTTCATAAGACCATCTTGACTGGCTCTGCTTGCAGAGAATTGAAGCAGAGACGAGGAAAAGCTTAAAGTGACACCAAAGCTGGGCCTTGGCAAGAGGCGAGCTAAGCCTAAATGCCTGACTAAGAGGCGACAGATAGAGTTGCACACTGCTTATTCTGAGTCAACACTCTGTAATCTCAGCTGGGCTCTCTGCTTGCACCTGCCCCACACACACAAACACAAAGTTAAATTTACTATGTGCATTGTGCCACATGAGTATGTATGCTTGTGAATACGGGCATGAGGAAAAGCTCGGTCTGGTCTTTACAGTGTAGAAAACAATTTTTTACTTTTATACTAATAATTTAAAGAAAATCAGGGTGCAAGACAAACGATAATTGAAGATCACTTTGTCATTTTAAGACAGATTCTATCTCACGCTTACTGTGACATATCACAGGTCTAAACCCAAAAGAGTATAATAGTAATGATGCTTTTGACATCCACTTCTCTTCTCTTGGGTCTTCTTTTCTTTTCTTTTTTCAAAATAAGTGCTTGTTATTTTGGCAGCTATAAATTATCCAGTCAAATCTTCAGTTTAAAATCCCATTTCCACTAAAAACTAGGTGACATGTTTTGTTTCAACACACCAGAGGCCTTTGGCATGTGATAATACCTTGTCTCACACTGGTACAGTGCACCTCCTCCATAGGAGTGTAAACTAAATGCTGGCTTTGTCTAATGGTGTCCCAGCTCACAGCCGATGTGTAACTGGATCAGATCAAACTGGATGGGTGATAGTTGTGTTGCATTTACTCAAACCTCTCGGTTGGATCTACAAATGCTGAAAATACTTCCTTAAAACAAAAAAGAATTGGCAAAAAAAGAACCAACTTGGCAGAGTTAGAGGACAAAATATTGCCATAAAGAATTTGTCCTCTGTGTGTTTACTGTTCAAATGTTTCTGTTGTGTTACTTCAGCAGTTTTCCCTTCAGTCCCACAAGAATAATTTATGAAAGAGCTGGCTTCCCCCTGCACCCCCCTCAAAATTCAGTGCAGTCAGTCTCAAACTAACCCATGACAGAAACATCACTGGTAATGTATTATAGAAAAGATTAAGTACTAGCCTGCAGAAGCGAGTACCCACTGCAGGCTGGAGGATGCTTCCACATTGCCATGCCATCTCAGTTCTTTTGGTGGTGCAAGTAAGCCTTGAAATGCTCTCTGTTATTACTGTTACTAGCAAAGATTACTGTTTAAGCACACGGGCAGCATTCCAGAGGGTAGAGAAAATGTCAATAATAGGAATGATTATCACGACAGCTCCATCTTATCCTTGTGTAACACTAAAACTGAATTCAGTGGAGAGCAAACAGACAGATGCCAATGGAAAATGGCAGAGATCGCACGATTCCACCCACACACTTACTTGCTGGTGAAGGTTATCTCCAGAATATTTCTCAACATATGTGAAGGTGGTTTTATGCCCCCATCCATAAAAAAAAAAAAGATTTCCCAGATTTCTTAATCCCATTGGATTGACCCAGAACTTGGTGACAAGGTTGGCAAGGACATTTTTGCTGGCTGTGAACAAGCACGTGTATTAACACACAGATACCAAATCTGGGCTTGAGAGATGCATCTCTGCAGCCACCATCACGCTCGGGGGAGCTCACTATGTGTTCTTAGCCATTCCTGTGTAACGTGAAAACTTTTGTGCTGCTTTGTGCAACTCTCTTTTAAACTGACTTACAGTGTGCATGAATTGTGATTACAGAAGCATTCAGAGCTGCATCAAAATGACTTTTTGTGTGTGTGCCTTCCCAAAAGATAAAAGGCATTCACGAACAGCAGCACTTGAGCCAAATGACTCGTCTCCAGCTCATATTTCAAGGTGACAGTAAACTCTTGAAAATGATATAATCCCATCAGTTTTTACATTTCACAGTCAGAACATCACAAAAAAGCAGCTGCAGATTTGTAATCTTAATATCTGATATTTTAGAACTATCAACAGAAAATCTGGGGAAATGACAAATCAAATAGCTTGAAAATCAGTTTGAAATTTCATTAAATCATCCTGGTATTTAATTGTGTATCTACTGCTTCCATAGACATACGTGCATTAATAAGTCTGGCTCCTCCTCAGCAATATGGCGCCTGCTTTGACTCATCATTCCATGAACTGAAGCAACCGGTGTGGCATCTATGTGCAAACATTTCTGGTGAACAAGCAAATGCCAAGATGATTTTTTAATGCCTCTACAGCTCAGTGACAAGTGATAAAAATAAGACTTACAGGAGCAGAGATTTTATACCTGTGGTGTGGCACAAAGTTGGACTGAAGCGTTTCAGTTTTAGGGGCTCCTTCAGTAATTTTCAAGCAGCGGATTTGAATATCGGACACTACAGTGCGTTCCATAGTAAAAAGACAATACAGAGAGTACTTGTTCGATAGGGGAGGGTGGGTTGAAGTCTAAAGGGGCAGTGTGGCTGAGAGTCTCTAAATGAGGAGAGGAGCAGTGGGGTAAATTCCTCCTGTTGCAGGAATATACTGTCTTCAGTTCAGGGATCAAACGGTCCTGGTGGCCATCAGAGTGTCTGTCGCACAGACAACAGTAGTCCACTTGGCTATGATACACATCATCATGTTTGTTTGGACTCATCGGTCATCAAAGGCGATTTGTGGT
Organism: Perissodus microlepis; assembly: GCF_051167445.1. Classification (NCBI taxonomy): domain Eukaryota; kingdom Metazoa; phylum Chordata; class Actinopteri; order Cichliformes; family Cichlidae; genus Perissodus; species Perissodus microlepis. The sequence continues at coordinate 12,820,062 of NC_140479.1, read as the reverse complement.
GCTGGTAGACTGGACGATGGGTAAGGATGAGGACAGTGTGTGTGTGTGTGTGTGTGTGTGTGTGATTTGGAGGTGGGGGGTGGACAAGTGAGTGTCGTTGATGGCACTGCGGTCCTCAGAGCATCCATCTGTGAAGCAGAGTGGGAGGAGAATTAGACGGAGTCAGAGCTGTTTTCGGGCAAAGCTGATGCATGAATTCAAGGTATTTTAATTTGAAGGTAAGTGGGAGAGTGGATGATGCTCAGAGCAAAGACAGTTTTGGTGTTAAAACCACTGAGGGCCAAATTAAGGAACATGCAGATTTTTAACAGCACTTCCTAATTTGTGGTTTATTCTCCCTGCAATCAGAATCAGCTTGAGGACACTTTTGGGCAAATAAAGAATAAAACATTCAGCTTCTGCTTCTCTATTGGAATAAATTTTACATAATGTGTTAGATATTTCATAATGAATGCCTTGTGATGTTGCAGGCAAGGTGAGATATGGTATTCCACATTTTGCACACTATGGAGGACCAAAACCCCCTAGATAAATAATAAATATATATAAAAAATAAATACATGACTTTATTAAAAATAATATGCAATCAGGTGCACTAAAATAATATAAAAAAACGATTGTAGGCATAAATTAATTCGAGAAATATATGAATTAATATTTATAATTTAATTAGCTTCTATTTTTTATTTGCTGGAATTTCTCTGTTTAATTACGGAGTCATTTATTTAGGTTGGGAGAAACAAGAGGAGAAGAAATTCTAAGTGAAAATAATGCAGAAATAAATATGGAACTTTAAAAATAAGTGAAATTAAATTCCCCCAAAAAAGAATCAATAAATTAAATGGACAAAACAATCAAAATCAAAGTAATATAAATAATAAACCAAATGGGAAAATAAATATTGAGTAAAATAAATAGATTTTGTGGTACTTTGTTATTCTTTTTAAAAACAAAAAAAAGGAGTATTAAAATAAATATAGGCATAATGGATTTACCTGATTGCATTTTTTCTTCAGAACTTTTATTTGTTGGTTATTATTTTGCGCAACCATTTACCAGAAAGCAAGCGAGGGAGGCACTGTTGGTCCTCCATATTTTTGCTACTGTATCAGTACTTGCAGATTGCAGTGCATCACTTCTGTTTATTTCAGCTGCTGGTTGGCGTTTAGCAGCGCTGAGTGTGCAGGGGGCTTGATTTCCATCTTTTGTCGTTACCAATTAATCTTATTCAGAGCACTCGCCTCATGTTACCACAACCTGAATTGGTCTTCAATTGCTCTTGAATACAATTTCATTTAATTAATAACTCGAGGATTGCATCATTAAATTTGGCATTAATGGCATAAAAGGCTCCTCATTCAAACTCCGAAGCTCATGTACTGCCAGTCACAGTAAAGCAAAGACAAGTATTCCTCTTGTAAAATGACATCAAGGCGCAAGCTCATGTGGAAATGTGTGTTTGGTAAATGAGTGTTGGCTAATCACATGACTCCAAATGCTCCTAACATCTAGGATAAATGTATTTGTTTATGTGATGTTGCTGAGTCTTAAGGTTTATTTCAGAATGGTTTGGCTGTATATTAAGAGGACAAGGCCCTCCTTGTGCACAGCCTGCTTGTATTAACACCACCTTGTAGGTGTGCTGGTTCATTTCATCTTTTCACAAATGGGCTTTGTGTCAGGTTCCCTCCTGCTTCACTAACCCTTTTAGAGTCTTTTCAGTGCCACTCCCTGCGAGTGCCCCTCCGGGTGACAATCTCATACATCACCTGCAGTCCGTCTGTCACAGTGGATTTAATGCCAGGGAACCTGCACTCTGGCATTATTTTGGAGGTAATAATTCAACTAATGCTTGTTTGACCCCTTCCACTGTGACTGCACGAGGGCACACCAAGTCTGCCCTTGAATCAAGCATCACATTGTTGAAATTCTGATTAAGTGATCAACCCTATTATGTCTTTTCAAAATGACAAAATACAAAATAATCCGGTTGCCAGAGATTTCCAGATGTGAAGATTATAAATATGAAACAGCTTGTTAAAGAACATTTTCAACTGAAGGGAGTCATTTTGAATAGTTTAAAGACGCACCCTGGGGAGTAAGAGACTTTTAAAACCAACTCTTAATTTGATAAACCCCCGACTGTGAATTATGAAATGTCACTGAATAAATCTGTTTGAATTTATATTTCAAGTCGGTTGTGGGAAAACACTCACCTCATTTGTTTTGATTGCGAATTCGCAGACACCTCCTCTTCAGCGGCGGCTCGAGCTCAGGACTCCCAGCGGCTGATAGCGGTGCGCTGATGGAGCAGGAGAGGATGGCTGTCTTGTCGGCGGCGGGCTTTGGCACAGGCTGTATGACAACACAGCCTCCGGTCGACAGCAGCGGTAGGGCGTAGGCATGCTCACCCTCCTCCAAGTTGGAGTCAGGATCTGGCTTACCCTCCACCGTGTTACCCATCTCATCTTGTGCTGAGACCCGCTTCCCTGGCTCCCATTCACCTACGGAACAATTGTTCTCTTTCAGCGCCTCACGCTCAAGCTCACCGTTAGCTGGGTGCTTCTCTGCCTCTCCTTCTCCTGCCTCTCCCCTTCGGTCAGATTCGAACGCAGGTGTGAGAAGTGGATGCCATCCTGTACCATTGACTATCACATTACATGGGGCAGCAGGGCTAGTCTGGTGCTGGGGTAAAGATGGGGGCTGGGTCCGTACTGTACTTGGTGAGGGTGGTGTTGTACGGTTAGAATAGTGGGGACTCTTCTGGCTCACTGAAGCTTTGCTGGGAGCACTGGAAGGTAGGGCTGATGATTCCAGTGTGTTAGGGTGTGTGGCCCCTTCTGGCTCCGCAGCACTGAGGAGTTGCTGTGAGAGCAGAGCCCCTTCCCCTTCATCACGATGGCTCTTCCCTTCCCTCCCCAGCTCAGCAGCTGGTGGAGATCTTGAATCTGCCTCTGGCTCTACTTTGACCTGGACACCAGGTAGAATCCTGTGAATTACCTGCTGCTGGCATGATCTTTGGCCCACTGTTAGATCAATAACCCCATCCATCAATCCAGGGCCACTGCTGAGACAAAGGTTGCCTGAGTTGTCCTCTGCCTTCACAGTCAATTCCACTGTCCTGCCTCTCTCTGACCGCACAGGAGAGACACGCCCTCCAGCTGGCTCTATCTTCTGGCTCCCTCTATCACCTCCAGAGGAGCCTGGAGAGTGGGGCCTAGAAGCTGAAGCTTCTGAGGACTCTGGAGCACTTCGGACAGAACCAGTACTCTCAGGTCGGTCCCTGGAGGATTTGGGGTTGAAGGGGATAGGGATTGGAATAGGAATTGGGACTGGGAGGGGTACAATGACAGGGTAAGGGACCAAGAGAGTTGGGGGAGGTACCAATGGAGCCAAGGACGGCATGCCAAAGTTCATCATTGGGGGCAGGGGGATGTGTCCATTGGGCATTATGTTGACTGGGGGGAAAGGCGGTAGGCCCGGCATGGGGATTCCAGGGTGTGGGGGAATCATGCCAGGATTGGGATTGGATGAAGGGTGGACATGTGGAGATAGCAGAGGCCTGTGCATGGGGCTTGATGCAGGACCAAGGGTCCTAGGAGGTGGTGGTGGACCAATACCAGGAATGATTGGGTTTGACAGCGGGCTGTTGGGTCCTCCTGGGTGGGCAGAGGTGCGAAGAAATGGGGGGCGGATGTGCTGCATCATTTGATGCTCCATGAACAGAGGCAGGGGCATGGGTCCCCGGGGTGTCATCACCATGGGAGGGCTGCCAGAGGGGACCCCGACTGGTGGGTGAAGAGCAGGAACAGGTGGTGGGGGAAGTGAGGGGCTCTCATGGGGTCTGGGTGTGGGGATTTTGACTGAAGAGGAGGAGGATGGGGAGCAGACAGCTGCAGTGTCTGAGGGTGAGGCAGCAGAAGATGTGGAAGGGGCCAAAACTGAGGTGGCGGAAGGCCCTCCAGGAGAGGGAGCTTTACGTCGAAGGTCCGTTAGCGGCGTTCCCCAGGATTCAGGAGTGAGCAGCTGCACTCCTGAACTGCACTCCGGCTTACCCTCCCCTCCAGCTCCGTGTCCTGGGTTACATAGTGCTCCAGGAAGGGCAGCCTGGGTCTCTTTATAGAAAATGTCCATCTTATATTGGTTCAGGCATTTGGCACTGCAGAACTGCAGCCTCCGCTCACCAGCACCAAAGTCCAGGTACTCCTTAGTATGGCGAATATGTTTGCACCAGTCACACACCTGCAAAAAGGAACACACATATATAAGCACCTGTCAGCCTGCATACAAAGGACTCCTGATCTGTTTTTGATGATCCACTACAAAATATTCTCTGAAAAATGTGGGGAAGACGCTTAGTCTCCACACCATCTGTAGAGAAGCTCATTAGAGAAAGATTATTTTTAAGGAAGCTGATGTTGATTGTAAATACTTTTACAGATCTGCTGAAAAAAAAGGAAACATTTAACATTGAAGTTCTGCTTTCGACATATTTGTGTTCTTATCTTATGCTATGATCTTATGCTCGCATAATGGCGTTCAGCTGCTGAAATGACTTTGCCTTTAACCTTCTGTCTTAACAAGAAATGCCCATTTACACCTTCTGTTGGCTATAAAGACCAGCGCCTCAAGCACAACACAAAAAGACGATTTCCCTCACACTGGTATTGAATTGTGGGTCAACAAGTCAAATCAGGTTAAACGGTAGAAGGACCACTGTATATTGGTGTAATGGGTAAATGGGTGAATAACAGAATTTTGTGCTGTTCTTTGGGTGGTGAAATGTTTTACTTTAAATATCTTTATAGGTTGCAGGTGATGGCTGAAGCTTGGTGCAAAACTTTCACATTTTCTAACATTATTTTTCTCAGTCGAGCTCTGAGGTTTTTGGCTAAAAGCCACAGTTGTTTGCTGAAAACTATTTACTTAAAGTGACTGCAATATTAGTAAGATTGCAGTTAAACTCAGTTAATCAAGTAAAGCCGGCTACACGTGAAAAGTATGTATTTCTTTTGGGACCCATGCATTCATATGCCTTTTTTATAGTTATATACTGCATAACTTAGCATCCGCCTCTCTCCCTGTACCCTTCTGCTGTACCTCCAGAGCTGCATGTAACTGATCTGTGATTTCTGCCACCGGTTCCTGTCAGGTGTTTTATGTTGTATTGTTTGTTTCCCCTCTTTGTTCTTTTCTCTTGACTCCTTTCTTACTCACACAAAGCAGCATCAGATGCCAAAATGGCTCTACTTGAGATTTCTACCTATTAAAGCAGAGCTGATGTAACATGGCAACATGGCTATAAAGGGGTTAATAGTTCCTTGATATAGTAGGTGGATTGGTTGCATAAAGCCTTGTAAGTCAACAGTAACATTTTACATTCAAAAAATGGACTCGACTTCAGAGATTGCTTCTGTATGCAGAATGCAAACCTGGGCTGGATCCAAACATGTGGAGGCTCAATTGAAAAGTTGTCTTTCTTAGTCACCGCAATGGCAAAGATCCCAAAACGCACTGCTGCACTGTTTCATCAACGTTATACACCTTTTTTAGTGCAAAACGTGCAGATTTTTTGAGGGGAGGAAAATGAATGTGACCCTGGTAGAGCAGATAGCAGTGGGCGAGCCCTGAACACGGAGTTACTCGTCAGGCCACACACAGCTCACTCTGTCAGCTCTGGGAGGAGTGGCAGGTCCTCGCTGGAGATAATTAAGGCATTAATCAGTTGTCAGACCCTTCAACGACATCCATCCATCACACAGACCCTTAAGCCCCCCTGCTGAATGTTAATAAGTCGAGGGATGCAACTGGAAGGTGGATAAACTCCTTTTGCAAGCTGCATAGCAACATTGGATTATTTGGCAGGAAAGTGTCTGGCAGCAGCTGAAAGACAGTGGACTCACATGGGCTTTTGGGCAGATGCACTGCAGCACTGGCCAGGATTTCAAAAAGAAAACACAGTGTGCTGTCCTTCAACTGCAACATGTGTAAAACATCAGGTTGCTTGCCTCGATTATGTGCTTTACATCAGAGGTGAACTGGTTGAAGCAGAGGCATTCACGAAAAGGGCAAAAGTCTGCATTTGACAGTCATTAGAGAGTGTCACTCTAACTTAAAAACTGAACCGAGTTTGAGAGAAGCAGCCGGAGAGCAGCAAAAACAGATCAGAGACTGAACTACACGGTGCTGGAAGCGCTCGGATGTCAGTCCCTTGAATTCTACATACTTTAACTGCCCATTTAGTCCTCACTAATTCAATGAGCCATGACTGAGTAAAAGTCAAAAAGGTGCTCTCACAAGTTGAGTTTGATAATGGTATGCCCAGGATATTTTAAATAATAAATGTGCTGAAAATTTCCTCGACTCAGAAAGACAGATGGAGAGCACTTAACGACTTTCTGCACCGTGAGTGAAATTTCACTGCGCATTACGCTAATGGAGTTGTGCTTTCTCTTTCTCGCTCTCTCGCGGCTCCTGCACACAGATGTTTGCAGTTGAATGTAATTATGGTCATTTATTTCCATCGTGGCCAACGAACCAGCATCGGCGGTGTAGTTTAACCGTTTGCATTACAACGATTATCCGGCTTCTAAACAAGCACCCCAGTGGTCGACATGTTCTCCCTCCTCTGACTCTCTGACCCAATCCCGAGTCTAGGGAATTTTAGGAATTTTAGGAATTCCCACATTAGTCAGCGACATGTTTTAGTGCATAAGAAAAAAGTGAACATATAAGGTGAGGTGATTTGTGAGATGTGAGGGGATTTGAGACATTCTCAGAGGTTAGAGCAATAAATAAACAGCATTTAGTTTGCTGCATTCAAAGAGAATGACCCAATAGAAAAGGTTAATTCTGTGGAGGACAAAAACTGCCGAAATATTAAAAATATAGAAATATATTGCAACTATGCAATGCACCAAAATATTAGAAATAAATGTAGAAATCCACAAATTTATAAACTGTGACATATTTATAATTGAAGTATCATCTTTAACGTAAGAATCCTCATATTTACTTGCTTCCTCATTTAGTTTACCATGTTATTTATTGACTTATTTACTTATTAATCTCTATTAACATTTACTCTTTAACATTTTTCTATTGCTGTATATGTTTCGGTTTTGTTTTGACTTTGTTTTCCTTTCCTCAAACAGAAATATGTATAACATTTAAAACGAAAGGAATAAATACAAAGAAAAACACATACAGAGGCAAATTAAATAAAAAATATCCACTTATGTCACATTTTTTAAAGATAATTTATGAAATTCTTCATTTTGCCAGGCCTTTAAAAAATTATTATTGATTTTGGCAGTTTGGATTCTCCATATAAGGCAGGGGCTTCAGATTTCTAAGGATACGTAGGATTTAGGAGATGAAGAGGAAGGCGAAGGAGGAGGTGGCAGCGGGTTAAGAGGCTGGAGAGTTTCAGACGGTGCAGAGATTGTAAGGTTTCATAAGAGGTTGTGGTGCCTGAAGTGGTTTTATATGTATGATGAAGAGGTTCGCTGAAAATGAGGAGGTTTAAGCAAGAAAAGTGCATCAAGGGACAGGCTTGGGTATCCCGCCCTGTTAAGGTCGATATGCGATTCTTTTGACACTTCTCACATTGCTTCCACAATCACAAAGTGCAAAACACAAAGATTAAACACATGAAAATGAACCAGGTGCTTGAAGCAAGGCTTGGTTTTTTTGTTATTTTACACTCCAAACAATCTGCAGCAAAGTATCCACCCGTGACGGTTTGGGTTCATCAGAGATTCTGAGAAGAGGCGGACAGAAACACTGAGCTGGCTGTACTGTGGATTTAGTCCAAAAACTAGATCATGTTGCAACAGACTGCCATCTTAAAGCACCTGGTCCACTGGAAGAAGAAAACAGTGTAAAGCTTACACTGATGTTTACACAAGAAAATTAAACTTTGGCAAGGCTTTAAAGACCATCTGCAACATGTGGACTTATTACTATGATTAACCAAACTATCAGTTTCCAGTTGCCTCATTCATTGTTGCAATGGTTATAATTACTTGGCTTACAAAAGAGGAAACATATCTGGTACAGATCCTCTCCCAGTGTTTTATACTGACTACATAGTGTACCTGACTTCTCCATCAAAACCTGAATGGATGAAAAGTTTTAAACTACAGCTAAAAGCCAAGACGCAGGAGAACCACACTCACTGTGAGGTGGCTCTTTTCACAGCCAGCCATCCCATCAGTCATTATAGATGTGACATACAAAGGCCATTCTCACTTGGCCAGGTGAAGCTCAATTGTGCTATATTTCACAGCGCATGCTCACGCACGCACGGCGAGTAAAATAACTTCAGCTGCAAGAGAGACGAGGCAGACCTGGCGGATTGTGTTTGAATGTCAATGCAGCAGACGGGAGATCTGTGAGATGAGATATCTACTCTGTGCTTTTCCATAGAAAGCACGGTTATATGCTTCTTTTTTTTTTTTGCAGGGTTTGGGAAAAATCAATACTGCTGTGATATCTGTGCGATGAATTTGAGGCTAGAGCCTGCACATAGCAAACTGAGACAACAAACTGGAGAAAAAGCTGTTGGTGAACAGTTCACTAGAGTCTCTTCAGGGGAAAGGTTTAACTTTGAGGCGTTTACCGACAGGAAATACATTTCCACACCCTTAAATACATAAATTCATTTGGATCTGGACAAGCACAGATTCATTCATCTCCTTTTTTGTCAAACATGTCTTCAAAGTCCTTCCCTTGTCAGCTATGGACAGTGAGATCCAAGTAAGCGACATGGTGAGTGCGTGAATGCCTCTCAGTCATGAGAAAATTACACACTTATACACCAGTCATATGCAGTGTAGCCACTGAATGCCAATCAGAGGAAATATTTAAGGTGACCCTGCATATATCTCGAAATCTAACAGCTAAACACTCAACATCTTCCTAATCTGAAGAACTGGCATCAGACTGCTTCTCAGTGAGGAGAAGTTACTTTTATTTTGCTTGTTACCTCCATTTTCAAGCCTAACTAACAAGCTACTCAGTATAGCTTCTTCGTTAGGTAAGCGAGCGTAAGTAGTGCTGATCAGCCTATCAAAAAGCCAATTTCAGAGGTAGTTTGTATAATGTGTCACATCTGGCCATGTCTGAAGTCAGAAGTTCTTATGGTTGTTTTGAATGACTGAGGGGTGGAGGGAACAGCCAGCTGTCACAGAGAGGGAGAGCGGAGATGCAGTAATATTTAGTATTGCATTTTCCAGACAGTCTGTCAGACAGCATTGTATCTGGTGGATACATAAACAGTTGGCGCTTCTATAAAACAAGAGTTTAAAGAGAAAATTTGGTGTCTTGAAGACCGAGCCCTGTATGATCAGTGCTAGACTGAATCTTGCAGATGGACACTTTGCTATGATGTAACTGGATCCTTTGGTTCTAGTTGATTATAAACTATGCAAAGACTTTGGTACTGAGTAGTTGATGTCGTGTAGGCAAAAGCATGTTGTATTAAAGTAAATGTTATAGCCTTTAGTTGGTCAACATAAAATAAATTTGCTAGGAAACAAAACCTGAACATACAAAAGTTAAAAAATGATTCCACATGTCTGGAATGGGAGACTGGAAGATTGTCCAATAAAATATTATGAATGAGTACACCTGTTTCGCATTACAAACACGATTAAAGAATCTCCTTCGCAACAATGTCCTGGGCATTAACCTAACACACTTTTCAATTGTGGAAGAAGCTGGAGCTCCCAGTGTTCTACACAAAGGTTCAAACTCGGTACACTCTAGCTGCCTAGAAACATAACATTACTGTTATCAACAGACATATAGATATATATAGAAGCTGTGATAGAAGCTGTGATAAATTTGAAAGCCCCACTAAGTTTACAGAAATATTTTTATGTATATTTAGCAGAATTTGTTAGAAGATTTTAGAAGACAACAGACAGTTTTTTTTTTACTTTTTTTTTTTTACGATAATAACATCTCATTTATATCCACAAAACTTGAATATTGCAACAATCTCTTGGGTTTACAGAGAATATTATGGGCATCATCAACAAAGTTGATGTCAGACATCAGTTCAATTCAATATTACTGCTATTTCGCCAAATCACAACAGTAGTCGTCTCAAGGCGCTTTGTATTGTAAGGTAAAGACCCTACAATAACAGAAAGCAAACTCTAACAATCAAATGATGCCCTTTGAGCAAGCACTTGGTGACAGTGGGAAGGAAAAACTCCCTTTTAACAGGAAGAAACCTCTGGCAGATACAGGCTCAGGAAGGGGCAGCCAGCTGTTGTGGTTGGGAGGTGAGGGGAGGAAGAGAGGACAAAAAATGCACTGCTAAAGAGGGACAAAGACTAATAACAAGCAATGTTCCCTCTAAGCTGCACGCGCACTGCTGCCACGGTCTCTGTGCACAGAAAATCTGCGTTGCACACAAAAAAAAAAATCTAACCTGAATTGAAATTAAAATGAATACTTTAACAATTCTGTTTTGCAGTGTTAGTCAGTAAGTGACTGGCTGCTCCCGTATGGGATTAGAACGATGTCACCTTATCCCATAGTCCAGCCAATAATGCGATTCACATTCGTATATACGCAGCTAATCAACGTCGTTGACAGGCTACGACAGCGTCCTTATGTGCCGACACCGGTGTTTTAGCTAGCAAAGCGGCGTGGCTGATGTGGAGTGAAGCCACGTTAATGAAGACGTGTACAAACATTTGAGATGTGAGCAGGACAGACGGAACAATTGAGGGAAAAAGTGTGGACCAGTTTTTAAATTGTGTTGATAGGCCACGTAAAACCAGAGTTATGATAAAAATATATGCAGTTTGGTTTTCTTCCTGAATACTGGAATACTGTCGTTGTTTATATTTACTGCGGGAAGAAACGGTAAAAGCGGCATTTTATAAGGAAAACGCTCGAACGCACTCTCCTCCTGTGAGCAAAACAAAACCAAAAAAACCCCACCCTCCTATTGGTGGAAAAATGTACCATGTCGACCAATTAAAAAATGATATGGTAACATCGCATTTAGTTGTTTAGGAAGGGGGAAGTTTTAGGAGTGACGGTGGTGTTTTGAGATGTGAGAGATTTGAGACGTTTAGCGCAAATCTTGTGTAGTTAGTGTGTAGTGTAGTCAGTAGTTTTGTTGTGTGTGTCAGAACAATGAGGCGACTGCTGAATGTTACAGGTGTTACAGCAGTGATACATCTCCTGTTGTCAGGCCTGCAGGTATCAGGCTGTTGCTCTCCTTTATCTCATAGTGGACAGAAATTATTTTTTGGAGTGGCACAAATAATTTGTGTGGCATCAGATTTGATGCAGAACAGCTGATTGTTCTGTAAATAGTTTGAAATGTTTATTTAAAAAAAACGCATTGGCTGCATTTTTACGTAAATAGCTGCAAAAAACTTTGTTGTTTGCATAACTACTTTGCATAACATACTTTTTTTGAAGAATTAATTGCCCAACATTGGTCATTATATACTGTATTTTGCAGAGAGAGAGAGTTACAGGACTCTCTTATTTTAACTTCCAATAGTGTTAACATATCACACAGGTCATGAGCAAGATTTTTTTAAATTTTCATTGTAAGTGGGGCTAAAGCAGTTAATTAAAAGTAGTCCAACATAAATGTAAATGCTGTAATTTGATTATTTTAATAAACCGTGGATGGATTCGATGCTGGCGTGACCACAGTGCACACGTCTACTGTTGCTCACAGTGGTCCAAGGGCCCGCTCAGGGAGTTTGTGTGTTCGCTCAGACACATGAAAAATTAGAGGGAACATTGATAACAAGTCATGTTTAAATGCAGAGACGTGTATAAACAGATTGTGAGTGAATAAGAAACACTCAGTGCATCATGGGAAGCATAACTACTACTGCAGCATAACTAAGGAAGGATTCGGGGTCACCTGATCCAGCCAGGTCAGAGAAGAATGGTTGCCCTGAACTGATAAGAAAGTGACAGTAACTCAAAAAACCACTGTTTACAATCTAGGTAAGGATGAGGAATAGCATTTCTGAATGCACAAGACATCCAACTAGGAAGCAGATGAGCTACAGCAGCAGAAGACCAAACCTGATGCCACTTCTGTCAGTCAAGAATAGGAAACTGAAGTTACAATTCATATGGGTTCAACACAACGGCACAACAAAAGACTGGAAAACTGTTGCCTGGTCTCATGAGTCTCTATAGCATTAGCTGTGCATTGTTTAAATGTCACAGCTAACTTAAGTGTTCTTGCTGACCATGATCATTCCTCTATGACATGAAGAATTAAATCCAACAAAGTGTCTGGTGAGTGCATAAGATATATTTGGCACCATCACATTGCCTGGCAATTACCTAACAATGGACTGAAATGGCACTTTTATGGCAGAGCAGGATATGGGCATGTACTAGTAAAATGTACAGGTATATCAACATTTCCAATAAATATTATTCAGTAAAGCCAACTTAGCTTCACTGCTATTATTGCAATATTATACACCTGCTTTAACTGTGAGACTGCATGTGTCTGATAGCTCCTAAAAAGACTGACACAGCTCACTACATGAAAAATGAAAATGGGCAAAATAAATGATAAAGCATGAAAAAAGTTCAGAACATAACAAATGGAAACGTTTAAGTGAAGCGACTTGTGCAGCATCTTGTTTGGAGAGGTTTGAGAAAGAGCCTGCTTTACTTTTACTGTAATTCTCAAACACAAACCAGCCCAGGCACATTTCAGACATGACTTGAAAATTACATATTTTTAAACAAAGAACAACATCAAAACATATTTGTGCAGAAGCCATTAAGCTTAACTCTTGTCTGGCATTAAATGGGTATGGTCCTTACAAGCACATCGCTGTTTGTCTTGAAGACAAGCCTGGGCGTGTCCTGAGCAAAGCTGTGCAGGGGTAATTTCCCACCGAGGCCATCGTCGTCTCTTGCCTGGGGGGGAGAAATAATGGCTTCTTTTTACGAATGGACAAAATAAACACGTGAACAGAGGCAACAAGGAAACAGAAATGGGAAAAAAAAACAATGAGAAAGATGAACAGAAATGGTGACTGTAAAATGGGTGAAAAGCCATTGGTTTGTGATCAAACCAATGGGCGGGTGAGGGGTGAGGGGTTAAGGATCCTCTGAAACAAAACAGTGAGTGAGTATGCAGTTCGTGTGTGCAAGACATTTAGTTTAGGCAGTTAAAATGCTGCCAATGTGCCTATTTAACACCCATCAATCTACGATACAAGGTGTGATCAAAAAGTTCTGAGAACAGGTCAATGAAAATCAAAAGGTTTATCTGATTTGAATTTTGGGTGATCCCCCCTCCAACAACATCTTCTTGTGCACCTCAGCTTTTATGTTTAGATCTCTCAGTGAGTGCTATTCCCATTGTGTCCCCTCACACCTGTACCGTTCCATTTGGTGTGTAATCCTTCAACTTGATTTTCAGTGAACAAATATCATAGTGACATGTCCAGGTGGAGAGCAAGGATTGTCCTCATGTGGCCAAAAAGGACTCACTCCCTGGTCTTCCTGAGACCTCAGGACATTACAGCTAAACCCCATGTTGATGTCTCAATCCGGGGACTTGAATTCAGGGTGCATGCCGTCAGTCTTGCTCCTCACCTGACGCTCTGCCTTTAGAATCTGAAACTATGCACTCTTCAGCTCTGTCAATGATCTTCCAAATGAAATTAACAAGTTCATGTTCACACTGTTCAGACTGCAAGGGGACTTACACTGAGAGATGTTTAAATAGCACTCATGCTGGAAACTGCCAGGACATACCCGAGAAGATGACCTTGAATGTGAAATCAGTCAAATTTAAAACAGGCAAGCTTTTAAAAATTTATGGAGCTCAGTTCTCAGAATCTTTTGATCCTACCTTGAAGGATGGCTCTGAGGGCTGAGATTCAGAGACTTGTTGAAGGTTGAAGCTTTGTCTCATATCTATGGAAGCCCGTTTCCGCCACTAAAAAAAAACAAAAAAAAAACAAGTATCCATAACTCAAAATTTCGAGTTATTTTCTTGAAATTTCGACTCATTAACTCGAAATTTGGAGAAACATAACTAGAAATTTCAAGTTACTTTTCTCAAAATTTCAAGTTATTTTCTTGAAATTTCGACTTACTAACTCGAAATTTCGACTTATTAACTCAAAATTTGGAGAAACATAACTAGAAATTTTGAGTTACTTTTCTCAAAATTTCGAGTTAATAACTCGAAATTTCAAGTTAGTTCTGCCAATCAGTAATCTACATGAATGAGGTCACTTTCTTGTTACCCGGAAGCATACAGCGCAGAGTAACGCGCACTAAAAACAGGATCGCAACAAATTGGCTCTTTCCCGAGTACGTTGGCTGATAGTAACGCCATGTGATTCAGCTAATAACACAAGGATTTCATCATTTTTGAAGCCACGCTGAAAATACTCAGCAATCTGTGCATTCATGACTGGATGTAATACTGGTAGCTTAGCTGTAGCATTTGTAGCTGAGGGCTTCAGCTTCTGGGTAACAAGGAAATGAGGTCATTCACGTAGATTACTGATTGGCAGTGCTAACTCAAAATTTTGAGTTACTTTTCTCAAAATTTCGAGTTAATAAGTCAAAATTTCGAGTTATGGATCCTTTTTTTGTCCCTAACTGGTGGAAACGGGCTTCCATACATTTCACCTCATTTTAATCCAATTTTTAATTTAAGAAAAAACAACACCAAAAATGTCTGAAAGACATTTCAGCCAATACTTTTTCTACATGAATAACTTGCTTCCATTACTTGCTTAATAGTTTGTCCCTTTGAATATACTGCCAACTGCAGCACTGAGGCTGATATTGTTTTCACCTTGAAGGTCAGCTACTTGGATTTTCCTGGAATAATCCTTTGCCTCCTCCCAGGTTTACACTTCTATCCAACATTTTTAAATTTAGCTGTAACGTCCAGACTTTAATATAAAGTCTGTGGTCTGTGACCTTGTTGTGGTCACTGTTGTGGTCACTGGTTTTAGGGCACATATACAGTGTTTTAACTTAAAATCAAAACCAGCTATTAGAATCAGAATACTTTATTACTCCAAGGAAAACTATGTGGTCACATTTGCTCCAAGGCAGCAAGAACAATAACTAACTAAACTAAATGAAATAATAAAATAAGTTACAAAATATAACAAAATGGCTCTAATAAATACATCTAGCTCTTATTATGAATTAGAGCAATTTTAACCCTTTAAATTTTGTGGCATAAATTATGTAAATGTGCATATATGACTTTAAATTTGTATCAAATTTGCTACAGCAGGTGTTTTGTTGTTGTTTTCTTGCAATTTATTTGTTAAAAATGTAATTTATTTCTGTTTTTTAAGGGGGGAAAATCACACTGATGAAACAGAAGTTTCAGAAAATCACAAAAAGCTCATGTATCAAATATGATTAACTTGGCTTTAAAGGGTTAATTAACTAAATGAGTGTCAAGAATTTGAGTCATTGAGGGGTTAAATTTCGGTGTGGCCGTTTGCTAAAGTTTCTGATATATTTGGCTTGGAATGATAACAAAGACAACCTCAAAGAGCTCCCTCCACTCTGCTTGTTGTAATGACTGAATGACATAACATGAGGTTGGCGTAACTGTACTGGAAGGTGGAGGGTGGTCCACCTTAACAGGTGCCACGAGCTAACTAAACCAAAGAGCGAGGGAGATGTCGTGCAAGTACAATCTGCTCACACCCACACAGCCATTATGTTAGCTAATGATATCAGTTCATGCATTTCAATGAACATGTGTTTTTGCTTTTTTTTCCGCAAGTGGCTGAAATCAATCTTTCCTCTTCTGCTGATAATCTTAATGGCGGAAAGCAAGCTCGTTAGTTTTTTATAAACCTTAAGCCAGAAAAAGTTAACAGAACTCAACAAAGAAGGCAAAAAGATGTTTTACTGAATGAAACTAACTTGACCTGAGAAAATGTGATTTGTGTGTATTTATGTTTGCTAAACTTAGCATTTATTAGTCCTACCATTGTTGATTTAATTAAAACATAAGTAGTGTCAAACTGTGAAAAGATCTGCATAACCTCCATCTTGCAAATTGTCTAACGAGAAAGCTGGAAAATAACTTTACAAGTTTTAGAAAAACCGGTGTCCCTGCCAAGTCCGTTCTTACCACCAGAATCAGGAGCATAACCTCCATGTGTAATTTTAATACTGTCATGGCCACATTTTGCTATATAAGGAAACACGTTTACCTTGAGGGGTACGGCGGGGAAAGATGTGACGCCAGAAAAGGCAAACCTCTAATGTTTTCCCTCGGGAATGATGGTGGTTTAGCTTATTTTCTTAAGCTATTCATTTGTGTGTGTGCGTGTGTGAGCTGAGGCTGCTATAAATGTAAATAAAATATGATGAATCTAGGATTTGTGCATTAAACATTCAGTGCATACACAAATTACTCCATATTTATGGGCACACATTCTTCATGAATCATATTAGCTCAGGTTAAATGCATCTGAACATGCTGCAGACTCCAAATATGCTAAAGCTGATTAGAAAGATACTGGGGCTTAAACTGTAGGATTTACAGTAACCTATCTATTGGTAGTTATACAACCTCAAATAACGATAATGTGATTAATTTGCCCAAATAGCTATTGTGCTTTTACTTTCCATGGCAATGCTTTTAAAATACAAACTTCCTTTAAATGTTTGCGCCAGCTGGAAAAGGAGCCACCTTCTCCTGCACCCTGTGAGTCATTCATTATGTGCAGTGTGAAAACTGAGGCAATCAGTGCTGCTGTGCCAGGTGTGGGCAATTCTGTTACAAAGAAGTTATTGGAGAAGCTTTGTCTGGCACAGTGCCCAATGGC
Source organism: Perissodus microlepis (assembly GCF_051167445.1). NCBI lineage: Eukaryota > Metazoa > Chordata > Actinopteri > Cichliformes > Cichlidae > Perissodus > Perissodus microlepis. Next base: position 12,803,212 of record NC_140479.1, on the reverse strand, counting down.
TCCATTGTGTTTCATTAAATGAAATGCACTTTTATATAATGTAGACCCCAGTGTGATCAAATTAGTTCATATTTTACAGCCAAGGGGTGCTGAGACACTGTTATCAGAAATTGAGATTTAACCTCGATTAGACATGTACATCATGCCGTTTGCAGCCCCGAAGCTGACATTTCAAATTGAGCCCGTGCACTGACAGAAGAACCGCTGGTTTGAGTAGAGCTCTTTCATATTATGTTCCCTTTAAATTGCTCCCTGCAACCTTTGATTTGTCATGGGTAATTTGGCCTCCAGCTCTCTTCATCTCTCGATGATACCAAAGGGCAACTCTGGCGTATATTTTACATTTTTAGTCCAGAGACTGATTGAGTTTGCCTCCACTCCCATCTGCTTTCATCACCTCCAGGTAGGGTTTCCCATTCCAAGCCTGGTGCAAAGATACTGCTGTCTTGAGTCACGAAGCATGCTGTTGTTTGTACCAGAAATGACACAGTGTACAGATTTGACAGAAAACCTTGTTTTGCGAGAATTTACAAAATAACAGGCACATTTTTTTGGGGGGGAGGGGGGTATTTTTACTTTGATTTTGTTTTCTCCAACCTTTCATGACAGGGTTTATGAGGTCATGGTTATTTAGAAGCTGTGAGGTGTAGGCTGACCCACATATGGCTCCAGAGTTTGGGTACGGACACATCGCACTGACTCAAAGTCAGGTAACCACACATAAACAATCACATAATTCTAGGCAGGCATTTGGACACACACACACACACACTCTTTCTCTCTCTCTCTGATACACAAAAAGATGCACCATTGTGCTATTATTCTGCCTCCAGTTTGTGCTCTGACCCTCTGGCCCAGCGCCAGTTCATTTGCATATTGTACTAATGAGGTGTTGGCACTGCGAACGAGGCGTGAGGCACACACAGGGAGCCACACAGATAAAGGGGATGGGACTGAGATAGATAGCTAGACAGACAGATAGACATGGATAGATGGCTAGATGGACAGACAGATAGATAGACGAATAAATAGATTGATAGTTAGTTAGTTAGTGCAGGACATCGCACGTTGATTTCCTCTCTGCCGGCTCCACCGTCCTGAGAGGACGTCACACCAGCTGCCACCACGCAAGCTTCCATCTGGGCATGCATACACGTCCAGGTGTGTGTGCCCATCACCTGCCAAAAGAGCTGCACTTCCCAAAGAAAGGCGCTCGTAGGCAGGCTTTTCCAAATCCAAACACAAACACAGCCGCGCGCACTAGAGCTCATCCCAAATCCTGAAATGAAGGTGCAATCCTGGCACTATGCAAATGTCAGGCAAGGAAGTGAACGCGCACCCCCCCCCAAATCAAAAGACAAGTTTGCCTCTACTCTCTGCACCTTGAAAAGACAAACCATTCGATTTTGTTTGCAAAGCATCACTGGAGATTTATGCATGCATGAGGCTCTGATCTTTACACTTAAATTTTTAGAAGGGTGTGCAAGTGGGAAGTGGTAAAAAAAACAACAAGAAAAACCCTCCAATCACTTTCTTTACAGCAACATATGGATCAATGTTCCTCTCTTGAACATTTATGTGGCTCTAAATGTAACTTTTGCATATATAATGTTGCAGGCCAGTTTCCTTCTACTAAATCTCTTTTTTTTAATGCAGCAAATGCTCATCTTAATATATCTGCTGTGAGCTGTGCAATGCTAAATTGCACATCGCCACTGTACCTGCAAATAAAACACAAAGTACATTTTATTGCACTTTTCGTGTGAGTTGAGTGCAAGTTTTAGAAATGACACCAACACATTCTAAGTTCATGTACGTGGCTTCACTTTTAGTCTCCTAGTTAGTCTGAGTTACTTTTGTCTTTATTTGAGCTGAATAGCTGGCAGCTATGAGATAATCACCTTCCTCTTTGTGCCCTGCAGCTGTGTCAGGCAGGCCTCAAGGCTTCGTAACTGCTAGACATTTTACACACTTCATCGCGCACTCAAAATTTCCACAAGGAGCTGCATTCGTACACGCAGAAGGAGCAGTTACATACACACACGTGCATGCTCACACACCCTCGCTCCCCCCCCCCAACGCGTCTCTCCTGGGCGCGTGCCCTCCTCGGCAGGCGGTGAAGATGCAAAAGCAAATTGCCGGAGCGGGGAGGCAACCACGGGGCTGTGTGGAAGCAGACGTGTGCGTGTTTGAGGTGATGTGACATTTCTGGGCTGACATGAAGCGGCACTCTGCCCCCTCGCGCCTGGAGGGAGCTCCCAGGGAAAGACACTGATGGAGGTCTGGGGTCTCCAGGGGGGGCATTTCATGGTGTGAACAAAAAGCCTCGCACTGCAACAGAAACGACCCGTGTGACACAAACTGGAGGCTTCCTCCCTACCCGCTTCATGCTTTTACGAATTATGTGGCTCACGTGCATGCAGTGAAAATGAAACTATATATACAAGAAAGACTGCATGATTTCAATTTTGCTTGAAGAAATATTCACTGCAAACCCAAAGAAGTTAACTTGTATTATATATTTATATTTGTAATATAAGTTTTAGTTGATCTATTCCTCACAAGCAATCTCACACAGTAACAAGTTCTACAGACCATCACCCTGCACACTCCTATGCTTGAAGCCTTTATAAAAACAACCAAACATACATTTCAATGCGATGTGTCATGCTGTCTTGGTCCTCAGTGTACGCATCAGTTGAGTTTGGTCCCTGTTGAATTTTACTGCTATTCTTTTTGGTATTTCTATGTTCATGTGTCTCCAGCTCTTCCGTCTCTTTGCCTTCCTCTGTCCTATCCTTCCTTCCTTACATCCACTCCGGTTTTATTTTGGTAATTACCTTTCTTTGCATATCTCCAGTACCTAACTTCCTGTTTTTCCCTCCCCTTCTTTTTCTCCTTCTTCTTTTTTCCCCCACCTGTTTCAGGTTACGCTCCTTGTGATTGACTGCTTTCACTCATTGTTTTTTCTTTATTTGATTATTTATTTGTCATGCACTTTTCTCTGCTTGTGGTGCTGTTCTGGTTTTCTGTGCCATAAACCTCATAAACCTTTTCCTGTTCAATTTGTTTGGCAGAAATTTGTTATTTTTCTTATTGTCTCAATTTAGAAAGCCCTTCAAACTACCTGCAGTGCATTTTTGTCACGTTTCCATAAATCCTTAAAATATACACCACATACTCCCAATGTTCTGCATTTGGTTCTGCTGAGGATCTTTTTGCTAGAAGTTGAGACATGTGCAGCATGTGTAGCATGCATAGTTTTGTAGTTCTCACGTCTAAAGACAAAACTCGCAAAGCAGTTCACAAGTTCAAAAAAGCAATATAGATAAGCTGAAAAAGGCTATAATTCACCTTCAAACCTGAATATGTCAGTGACACCAAAGTGAAAAGTTCATTTTCTGCAAACCAGAGAGGTGAAAATGTTTAGATATAGTATTTTGCCAGAATAATGGTCCACTCCAGCAGCATGGTGGTGCAATGATCACTGAGCAACATGCCGGTTTGCATGTTTTCCTGGTGTTTGCGTGGGGCTCCCACAGTCCAAAGACATGCTTGTTGGGTTAACCGATCGTTCTAGAGTGAATGGTTGTAAGAGGGAATGGTCAGCTAGACTCCAGCTGTCCCACAGCCCTAACAGTTAAGAAAATGGATGGATGACACTGATCCTCATCTTCTAATTTCCAAAATGTCTTGTTTTCAGTGTCTATTTACCAGATTATTATTTGTGGAAGCATGCCTGACTGCTGTTCTGTACCAAAGTGAACACTCTTTAGATGCTGACTTCTAGCCTGGAAGGAAACTACTTTTTAAAGAAGAGAGCACATTCATATGTATATTGAGGGGGGAATATGTTCATGCATCACAGTAAACTACACTAGACAGAAGAAACAAAAAGGAAAGAACGCGCAAAGCACTGTCAAGAACAAAACACGTAGACTATTTGTACTAAAATACCTCACACAAACCAAAAAATTGAGCTATTAAGTGCAGTAGTTCAGTAACAAACCTGCATTCTGTCTCTTACAGATTCACAAATTTTTATAACTGCTTTGCATAAATGTTTTATATATCTCATGACTTAAACCTGCAGGTTTGGCAGATTTTGATAATTAGATGGAGTATTGTGCATATGATGACTTAAAAAAGACATACACAATTAATATCCGATCTTAGGCATTTACCTTAATACCCTACAACTTTTGCAAACACTAAGAATGATTACTTCACAGGTAGCAAAGTGTTTTCCAAGAATTTCGCATAAAAAATGTCCTCATCATGCCTAAAACTTGACTGCCAGTGTTTGGCCGTAACTCGCTTCTTGTTTCTCTCTGATTAAAGTAATTCACAACAGCACTCACTACATTACTTTTGCAATACTCAGGAGGGTAGCCTGAGTCACACTGTCACATAACTGCCAGCTAACAATACAAACCTTATGCTACAGTCCCACACACTGGCACAAATCCTTATTCTAACAAGGAAATGCACAAGATCTTTGTCTCAGTGTTTGGGTATCAACACAAAGCCAAATGCCGAGATGGAGAAAACCAGCTCAAAGAGCACGTAACAGAAACATGCGGTGGCCTGTGACCACAGTGATTCTACTGCAGTAACATTAATGTGCAGAAATGGAGTCACTTGCTTTTGTTACCTTTGAAAATTCAGCTCTTCACAGGATGTGTGCACATTTTTTCTAATGGCAATCAAGAACAAGAACTATAAGTGTGATTAGTAAGTGTAATGAAATTTACTGAATTTAACTCAGTAATGTATGACATTAGTCAAACAGTAAAGTGTAATATGATTACAGTAAAGTGGAAACCTAACACTGATGATTTTACTTTGATGCTTCGAGATAGAGAAAACAAAAGAAATAAGTACAGTAAAAAAACTTTAAAAAAAAAAATCAAATCCATCAAATAATTCCAGTTATTTTAGACATTTTGTGTAATTATCTCAAAAATGTACAATAATGTCACAGAAACTGCAAATATTGCAGTTTAAGGTTTAATCAAATGATTTCATTGCTTTAAAATAGGTTAAACTTTTTAAATAAAACTGCACATAAGCAAAAATCCTGCTTTCTTTCAAGCATGCAAGCAATATTTCTTTATTTTGTACAAATGCAAAATTAAAAGATAAGAAGTAGATGCAAAATTACAAACTAAAGCCCAACTGTGTTTTGAGGAGCTCAAGCTGAGAAACTCAAAGCCAGCTGAGGATGGAAAAGAAAAAGAAAGATTGTTGGAGCTATTGCAACAGCAACAAGCAACATTTCATCACAGTTGATGCCACAGCAAAGCATTTGTTACAGCTTCCTGCGTTCAAAATCCAGCCCTAAATGATTCGTAGACAATGTGTTTCGTGTACATGCAAAGCAGAGCCTGCTCTCATTCCACCTTTTTTCACACTTGCAGAGCGTAATCCATCACTGCTAATTGCCTAACTTAATCTTGGCACTGTGTCCAATGAGCAAGCTTGTTTATCGCCGTATGTGTGGGTGTCAGATAAAGTAGGAAAACATACAGCTGCGTGTAAAAGTGTGACAGTTAAGCAGCTTTTACCTCGAGCTGAAACTCCACCCTTAATTCTAATTTAATCCTCCAAACTGTCCAAGATTGGAGCTGAAAACTCGGTGAACTTTTCCGTTGGTTGGTATCTTTCCACTCAGATTTGGTTTGTGCAGTGTACACCACGCAAATCGCCATAATGTGCGCACGGGGAAGGGACTAGGTTGCAGCGAATTACCAAACAAGAAAAAGAGCCAAGTGGTGCCTCTGAATCAATAGCGAATGGTCAAAAAGAGAATGAAAGTGAGCAGGCAGTGTGAGGTGACAGACAGAATAATTGAGTGTTGCGAGCGGGGAGGAAGCTGCACCTTCCATACAAACTAATCCAGGAGCTTAAGGTGCACAGTAAACAGGCACATAAGTGATTAGCCCGAGTTAAACTATCAATCATCTTTCGCCACACTCAAATAGGCACTACAGAATGTGGAGTTATGTAGAGATGTGAGAAAGCAGCAGCCATAGTCACCCTAGGAGGGGATTGGGTTTCATGGATGAGGCAGCTGAAGATATTTCATGCAACATAATGCCAGAGCCTCTGCCCACCCCCTGCACCCCCCCTCTCCTTCCCCCACGTCTCCGCTCCTCCAGCCAAAGCACACGTAGACATAAGATACTCTTTTTTTTTTCAAGCCATGACATTTTTTTTAAGCAGGAAAAAAAAGCCTGGAGGCTGTGTTGTTGTGGCCAACCTTGTGGGTGCATGAGAAAAGAAACACATGGGTATCATTTACACAAATGACCTGCATGAATGTGCAAGAGCCAGACAAAATATAGAATCTGAGCTGCTGTGGTAGAGCAGGCCTTTTCCCAACATGTCTGACTGGCTGAGAACACGCTGTATGTATATAAATGAACATATTACCATAAACTACGCATGATGTGCACTAAACTACACATGACATAACTGATTGTTTGTACATTTTTTCTCTGCTGCTGCAAAGATAAGAGAAAAGCACTGTGCTCAGCAAAAATCCTTAACTGTGACATGCACAGCTTAAGATTGAAAAATATCCATAAATCAGCATTTATAAAGTAATAATGCGTGCTACATTAGGTTGGATTTTACTATGACAGCTGCAAGATTTTTTCCACAGTGTTTTGTAATTTTATTACCAAAACTGGTTCCACTTATTTTCTAGATTTGGCCACTTAACTGCCAAACAAAAGACGACAGCTACACATTTATTGTTTATCTACCTGGAAAACTATAGAATCAGGCTGGCTAACCAGGCATCGCACGTACTTTCAGTTTTGCTAATTAGTACTCAAGTACTTATGGAAACAACTTAATCTTGTAGTGGATTTTGTTTTGGATAGGTCCACTTATAACCTCCAACATACAATACATTTCCACTGAACAAAAAAGCTGAATATTATTGGACCTAGTGACACACTTGGATCTCCATCACAGCAATGCTCACCCCAAAGTTAGAACCACTAGCATTGGTGTCTATGGAACTGGCTACCATAAGAAATTGAGGAGCACTTTAGATGCAGTCTGTAATGATATTTGATCATCCTTAAAAGGCATCGCTAGTGAACTGACTCTCCATGCGTTGGTGGTGAGTATGTGTTAAAGGAAAAGGTCATAAAGTAGTGTTGAGTCATTGCTTTTGTCCTATGATGATATATTTTTATCCCAATTTGAGTCATCACTTACAAACTTACAAAGCCACCCATCTTTAGAGCACGAGGATTCAACGGACAGTTTAAAGAGGATGTGACAAGATCTCAATCTAAATGAATACCTGTGAGAGATATTGGATTGGCACTCCAGTAGTAGAGTTCCCAAAACATAATAATTGCCGATGTGCATTGATGCTGTTCTGCAGGCATTTGATGCTGCAGCACCTTACTAAAGCACTTTCTGTTGGTTTGTCCTTTACTTTAATATCAGTTCATAGCCTTGTAAGTAGGACTGTAAGTAGTAAACTAGGAGCTAGTAGAGGCCAAGCTGTGGTCTTTCAGAGGTATTTCTTGAGAAATATGTTGGAAATTTGTTTTGTTTGGGGTTTTTATTTTGTTTTTTCATATCATTGGGAGCTTTAAATGTTCCTGATTATATGAGTTACATCATTTAAAATAAACTAATAAATAAATAACGCAGAGTCTGGGTTTAAAAGTCATGCAAAACTTAAACTTTAAGCTTAAAGTTGGACGTTGAGATATTGCCTCTTTTGTTATTCATTTGGCAGAAATTGACTTCCATACGAAACATACCTTTAATTTTTAACAGGCTAAATATCAGAAGAGGCTTGTGTGCTTTGTTAGGCTAAAGTGGAATACTTAATTAAATGTTATCGCATCAAGCAGTCGAGTTCATGAAGTGTTTTTGAAGAAGCAGCCGACTGATTGCACTGATGAATCATTCTGCAGCTGAGGGTTAGAAATGTACAATATTAATGTATAATAGTATTGTTATTATAATCAAGGGCATGTTGAAGCATCAGCAGAACAACAGGCTGACTGTGAGAACTCGTAATGTAAAAGATTTTTTCCAAGACTAATATTATCCCTCCCCTCACTTTGAGTTTTAAAGTCTGAACTTTTCTAAAACTATTACTTGCACGAGGAGCTGTCACCGCACTCGTACGACATGCTTTGAAAATTTCTGTCAGAAGTCTGGAGCAGGTTAATGGGGAGAGCTGGCAGAGAAGTGGAAAGACTACTGCTGCTTCTTTGTATTTGTTCTCAACACACATCACAATACATTTCAGCTCCGCTTTGTACAAAAATGTCATTGATAAGGTCAGAACGTAATGCAGAGCTCATTAGTCTTGTATATTGTATATTGGAAACGTAAATAGGCAACATTTACCTGATGTGTGTACTTTTCCAGAACATATATCGACATTTTGGATGAAGCCAGATTCCAAATTGTTTAATTTTGTAAACATACTAGAGTTAAAGGTTTTAACAGAATTGAATTGAGACCTTTCCCTTCTCATTACTCCATTAATCAGAAAACTGTCTGTCCATCCTCTGTAAACAATAGAGATGCTCATGTGGGAAAATCCCAGTAAGTCACCAATATGAGAAATGATCATACCAGCACATCTGGCTTTAACACATTTAAAGTAACTTAAATCACCTTTCTTCCCCATTCTGATGCTCAGCCTGAACTTCAGAAGGTCGTCTTGATTATGTCTGCTTACCTTAATGAACTGAATTACTTGCATGTGATTGGTTGATTAGAGATTTGCAATAACGATCAATTCAACCTAACAAAGTAGCCAGTGAGTGTGTATTAGTGAGTGATTTTATAGTCTCATTATATTTCATTCACGCCTTTGTTTACTTTATCCATGACTCATGCTCTAAAATGTTCTAATGCAATGATTTTGATTTTCAGCCTTTTTTATGCAAAAAGGAGTTGCTCGTCTTTATAAAATTAAGCAGTTTTTAACATCGCTTTGGTTATTAATTATCTACCTCAAGGGAGATCTACTGCTCCTTCTGCAGCTGTAGATATTTCTACTCACAGTCTGTTATCCAGAGTTCACTGCAAAACATTGCAGTGTAGTGATCAGAAGTGGAGTATTACAATAGTTTTTTTTAGTGCATGTATTTCCTGGGCTATAAATGACCTCACACAACTTTCCAGTATCTTTGCCACACCAGTGGGCTGACAGTAGACTGACAAATCACGTCAGGAATCGTTTCACAACAGCACATATAACTATACGACCGGGATCATAAATGACTCCACTTGGTCACTTGAAGGTTACATTTGCAAATGTGGTCTAATCTCATTAAACATGCACTAATTTGCATAAACCTCCAAAGTGTAAAGTAAGATTTAAATTTGTATTTTGGACATTTTCTTTTGAGCAGTCTGACAGAGGAGATATTCCGGAATTACAAAATGTACCAAGGCCTCCAAAAATGTATTATATGGGGCGTGTGCAAACTATATTTTCTATTAACTCTGTTTCTTTGATGTATATGTAAACTTTACATAAACTGCCTTTCATTTCTGGATAATTTCACACAAGGCCCCCTCCCACTGATTCATAGCAGGGGGCTTCCTTCACAGCGATGAATCTTGTATTTGATGTCCTGTTTACAGCCTCCCTGATTGAGCTCTGATTGATATGAAGCTGCCTCGCCTACTTTGCTGCATACCGAGTGACACATACCTGTACGTGCTTTTTTTCTGACCTCCTCTGGAGCTCAGAGATCAAAATAAAACCAGTTCAAAAGAAGAGTTTTGATCTGATATAAAGACTCATAGCTTTTTGTAACTGTCACATATTCCCCTGCGAGGATTCACCACGTCAGACTCCTTGACATCAACAGAATCAACATTCAGTACAATGAAAACTACAAACTCGCTATGAAAGCAAATGAGCTGAAGTGTCAAAGGTAAAAAATTAAAAACATACAACAGTACAGTAGATGCAAGGCTCAATTTGATTGTCATGCTTTGGGGAAAAAGTGTCAGAAAAAAAAAATTGAATCTCACTAACTGAAATGAAGAGACGTAGTCTAAGTGCTCCCCTATGGTTCCTGCTTCAGTGCAGTGCTTGAAGAGTGATTATGTTTGAATGATTTTAGGACAGACAAGCAGGAGAGTAAAACATCATACTCACGGTATAATTCCTTATAAATCCAAGCTTTGGTACAAGAGAGAAAGGAGAGTATTTAACTACAGTAACTGGAGGGGGAGGGATGGCAACACAATAACAACTTTGATATTTGCTAATGTGGTTTGTAGCCAAAAATGTGCCATTTTTAAACAAGATTTAACCTTTTGTTGCACCAAGTCACAATTTAGGTTGATAAGATGAAGCTTAGACAGCTCCTTTTCACATACGGCAGAATATGGTGTGTTAATAAGATGAAAGGCTTGATGGGTGATATTCTAGTTTTTGGGAACCATATTAATTGCTGATACTCTGCTCCTAACAGTAAAACAGATACATAATGTGTGAATAGAATCAAGATATTAGGTTGCAAGTCATACACGCCAGGAGACTGGTTGGTAAACTTCTGGCAACCTCCAGTTGCTAGGGAAAAGTGTTTATTCCTCAGCCTGTTGGCAAAATGTTGCTGGCAGTCGCTGGGGGAAATTAGTAACAAAGGCTGCTGCACCAAAACTGAAATGGAGAAGATTTTCTATCAAAGTAAAACGCTTTCATTTAAAAGGGTAACTTTTACTTTGAAGAAGTTTGCAGTTTCATTAATGCTTGCAAGTAGTTTAGCGCTTGCAAACAAGTTGGCATCTTTTACCATGCAACCTGCAAAAACTACTGAAGAGGTTTTCAGTGCAGCACAGTAAACCTCTTTGTGACCACCAACAACCTCCAGCAACCACTTGCCAAATGGCTGTGAAAAACACTGTTTTTCCTAGCGACTAACAGTTATTAAGGATGTCACTCTAAGCCTGCAGGAATAGGGGTAAGTCTAAGATTTCATGGTGACTGCTAGCAACCTCTAGCAACCACTTGGGGCTGGCCAGGAAATACACATTTCCTTCAAATTTTAGTTCACCTTAAGGAGAAATGATACTGTGAGAAAATGAGGCTAAAGGGGGGGGGGGGTTAGTACCCTGACCAAGCATCAGTATTGTTCAGAGTGGAGCATGTACACATTCTGAGATGATGAACACTATTAAACCAATTCACACTATACCCAGTAACCATTCCCATCATACTAACAATTGCAGACCTATCGCGATATTTGTTGGGGGAAGGGGATTTCACTTTCTTCTCTGGGCCTCACCAGTAGATTTGTAACACAAAGTCTCTGCAAAGTGTCTAAAATACATCATATTAAAGAGTCAAGCTGTTGACAAGGAAGGGATGTTACCTTGTTTCTCTTAAAATAGGCTCTGCGGCAGGCAGCGAAGCATTTCTCACTGCAGAAGCTCTTCAGCTCACTCCCCATGCTCAGAGAATAGCGCTTGACGCCGACCTTCTGGCACCAGGCGCACATGATCTGCACATTGGACACATCCTCATCTACAGAGAAAAGGAGAGGTAATGAAATGAGCATTATGATGTGCTCTTTACACCAAGGGCTTTTACTATATTCTAATACTATGTCCAATAAAATAACCTTGTGGTACAATTCTCAAACTGTAATCAAAGTGAGCCTGATACTGATTACAATCTATCCTATATGGAAGGTAAAAAGTGCATGGCAGGGACATCGTATGCAACTACACGTATTAAACACACAAACCATAAAGGCATTAATTCCACTGATGAAGCCCAGCTGCTCAACTGGATAAAACTTTTCAAGACTCAAGCCACAAAACCACTGCAGGATTTATAATGAAGCCCTGCCGTGGATAAATGTAGCCACAACGGATGAGCCTGGGATATGGGAAAATGCTTGTTTATGGCTGTGCTCGGTGGGTATTAGAGAACTTGAAGGGACAAAAGCATGTATTCTGCTGCTGCTGAAGATGACGCAGGAGTCTCTGTTTGGTGTAGCGTCCTCTTGATAGTTTGTGCCATCAAAGGTGTAAGTTTGGTGAGGCGTGTTTCACACAAATGGAACACATGAGTTAAAAGTTTTCCGTGTTACACAAGCCTGATTTCCACCGTCTCCATATAAACAGTAAAACCTAATGTGAAACCACACTTTATTTTTATTTTTGTAATTCCCAAATTATTCATGACGAGAGCACTTTTAGGGCAGAGGAAAGGAAGAAAAAGAACAAAATTAAAAAACATGAGGGGAAAAACTGAATACATATACAAATTTAGCCCACAAGGACAGTCACTGTGATAAACATATATTCACATTACAGGTTCACAACAAGATTAAGGTTATGGTGTTTCAGCAAAGATTGGAGCTATAGGCTGTCTGTTAACTGCTAAATAAACAGGCACACTTTGGGCCGTATCCACACTGATATGTTTTCATTTTGAAATGTGTAGCATTTGAAATCTAAACAGGAAGAAATGGGAACTTCTGGGACTTTTGGAAATAATGATGCAGACACCCACATTAGATGCCTTGATGAGTCCTTGCCTGATTAGTCACGTCCCTTGCACATGACCCGTTTTCCGACCTGTTATTATGACTTATGGCTTTGTTTTAGTGCTCCGTGACCTCCGGCGACTGTCTGCATAATGCATAATTGGGCAGAAATTACATCTACAAGTGAATACACCTTAGCCAGACTTACTCAACAGAAGGGGTACATCACCTGATCTTTAACATGCTACATAGTCAGTGTAATGGATTGTGCCACTGTGCAGCCTTGTGGCTTGTGTGGTAGAGCGCGTACGGTACCATTCAGAAGGTTGTTGGTCTTATGTACAGGAAAAAAGTGAATGTGTGTCACTCGATGCATAAGGTTTGCTTTGAGTGCTCACTTATAGTAGAAAAGCGCTATTCAAGGTATCACTTCTAGGTTATGTGTGTTGCCGACTGTACGCTCTCTCCAAGCGGACACGCAAGAAACAAAGCCAACATGGAAGTGCAGTTCCTCTAATGTCTCACGGAAGTGAGTCAATCTTGAACCTTACAAGAGAAATAAACATGCTTACAGCCTGGTAACAAAGACTAATTTGGCTTCTTTGAACCCTTTCACCGTTCACATTTGGATGGTGTGTGGGATATTTTTTCTCCCCCCTCAGAAAAATAATTCAGGAGCCAGAAAAGTCCTACATACTCTGAAGCCTTATGGAATACCTATTACTGCTCTCATTGTAACATTTATGAACTTTAACTAATGGGGTTCAGCCCTTAAAAATATAACCACAGTGTTTACAATAACATTGTAATAATTTTTTTTTTAAATGACATTAATATGCGCTATATTCCTAGTATGCAACAGCACAAAAATACTGTCAGTTTAAAGGACGAATGAATAAAAATTACACCACAGTAGATTGGTAGAAGAAAACAATGTGTTTGATGTTACTTTTTTTCTGCATTTCCTGCAGAGCGCTGTCTGCAGTGTGTCGCCCTCTTGTATTCACACTGGGAAGGGGACATCCATTTCCATTTACTGAGATCAGTAGCAGACTTTTATAAGAGTCAATAAACATGTAAAAATAAATCAGCTTTGTATAATGCTTTACTGCACCACAGGCCACATGATCTAACTGTGAGCGATGCAGTGAATCATGGTCAGATTAGGGTTTATCTTTTCATATATGAGTGTGGCTGGATCTTCTCTATCCGTCCATCACAGCAGCTGCAATATCAATTGCAAACAAACTGCATGTAACAATTCATTTAGAGACGAGGCTTTCTAACTGCACAGACAGCAGATATGATGCATAACTGCAATTCAACAAGCTGAAATAATAAACTGCAGATCTGACCTTTGTAGAGAAGTTTGATCAGGCATGTGTTTGACACTCTTCACTTTCTCCTCACCCTCAACCGGTTTGTGGCAGATGACTTCCCCCAGCTGAGCCTTAGTCTGGCGTTAGTTACAAGTTCTTGCTCATAAGTGGTCATCTGGTTGTTGGGGTTTCCTTTTTAATATTGTACGGTCTTTAGCATACAATAAAAAGCACACTGAGGTGATAGTTTTTCTGGTTTGGTGCCATATAAATGAGACTGAATTGAATTTGTCTTTCATCTAGTTAGTGGTAGTTTTCATGTTGAAATAGCAGTTGTATAAGTTGTCCTGAGTGCTACAAGTGAAATTCACTTTCTGACTTTGTTATTATTTGCAGTGTAGACTGTTTCAGGATGTTTTGTTTGAGCCCCATTGGGGCTAAAAAACAAATAGTAGAGGCAGGGACATGTAGGCCACATGGGGATAAAAAATAACAGGCAGAATTAAGGTGCTACATAGTGATAATTACAGTAGTATGAAGCATTTTTACATTATATTAGCACATAATGAAAATTTCTGTTCTGGGACTGACTCGTAAATAAAAATAAAGTATTATTTTAAGTGTGTGGATTTACACATTTAACGGCCTACCACAATTTACAGTGAGATATAGTGATCTTGACTTCTGCTTATTCTGGGATAAAAAAGATTTTAAAAAAAAGGATTTTTAAAAGGTATCGAGGGCTCATCTGTCTGGTAAAGGGACCAGTTATGGTAATTTCTGGGTATTGTTATTCTTGGACTCTAGTAGAGTAGCTTTGCATAATTCATAGTTCAAAATAGTCCTCGTTTATCTCATACAGAGCCTCGGAGCAGCACATTAGTTCATTCTCTGGCTGAAGCTGATTTAGCTCCTTTCCCATTAAGGCTAATTTTCTACTGATTGGCTGCCTCTCGCAAACTGATGACTTGAACTGTTGGTGAGTAGAGCTACTGCATTCACAGTTATCATTAGAAATCAATCATAATCAGTCAATCATATTAGAAATATCACATCTCTATGACATCATTTAGATGCAAGCATAGAGAACAAAAAGGAGGGTTATGAATATTCTGAAGCCTGAGCTTTTGGCTCATAGGACTCCAGGATATATGCTGTTTGGCGTGTTTAATATGAGCACCAAGCACTGTTACAGTACATATGACAGAAAATAAGGAAAATGAAACAGTACAGCTGCAGCTGACCCCCTCACATTCCCCTTTTAATTCTCGAAATCATGTTTATGACAACAACAAATGTATTCCCTTGTTTAACCGTGAATGTAATTGTATTGCATGCAGCTGCCGCGTTGCTGTGTGGTCAACAAATAATTTTAACAGACCCTCAGTGACAGCGAAATGCCTCTTCTGCGGTAAACTGTGACTGCTGATGATGAGCTGCGGGCTTTTAGTGCCGCTGCTGCTGAAATGAGAGAGATCTTCCGAGATTCCCTCCAGTATCTCCCAATTATCACATTATGACTATACGCGGGTGTGAGGGCGAAAAAACGCAGGCCCATTAGTCTTTCACCTCTGTTCACCTCCCTATCGCACACCGGCCAGGCTTTTCACCTCTTGTGGAGCTTAATGGATCTACAGGGCCATCAGATTTTAAGTAAAGACTAACTCACAATTAAAGGAATAACTCCCTGGGGCACTAAAGACAGCATAGCAGACCCAACATGCATATTTTATGGCTTAGCTTCCCCTCTGCTCTCATTCCTATACTCTCTCTGCCTTTTTGTGTCTATCTGGATAGCTGCCCACTGCAGCGATAAGAGAAAAAAGACAAAATATCTTAATTCTAAGCTGACTGAGTGGGTGGATCAGGGTTTGTACGTTGCTCGAAAAAATGCATGCACCGCAGCATAATGATCAGGATCGAAGGCCAATATGAAATCACAACATCTTTCACAGTATCTCAACATTTTCACACAAAGAGACATCTTGAGGTGGAGTTGTTTTCGCCTTCCCACATCCTGGCACATCCTAACAAGCTCATCTGAAAACACTCACATCTGCATGAGCAGGGAAAAAAAACATGCCAGTAATTATGCAGCCTCCGTACTAAATGCCACCGTCATTCGCCGTACCTGCACCTCAAAAGGTCCTTTGTCGGATTTTGCGGGGGCACATGAATAATTCAGTGTATGTGTAGAGGTGGAGGGTGGGGGAGTTGAGGGAGGTGTTGGCCGGGTAGTTAGTTGGTGCTGGTGGGCTTTAAGTGGGACCGCACCATCTGTTTCCCCGCCTAGGCAGGGCCAGCGGGGACTCCTCTTGGGCGATGCCAAGGAGGCTTGCTCCCTTTGCCGGGGCGTACCAGCCTCCTGTCCACAGCAGACGCAAGGGATAATGAAGCCCTCTGTCTGGCCGAGTAACGTGGACATTTCCTCAGAGACTTGATGGGGTAATATTGACACTTGGGCAGGTGGAGAAAAACAAGGTGTACAGCAGGTAGCTAGCTCATTAGTCGCCTGCCTCTGCTCTGATACGAAGGCTTTCAGACCATTGCACAAACCGAAACCTTCAAAACTGCATAAATCCTGAGTTTCCATGCTAAGTGCTGGAGAATCAGCATTTAGGTATCTTCATTGCAATCCAGTCTGTCTGGAGAGCAGCTGTGGTTTAAGTCTATGACATTTCTTCTTTCAGACTGGAGAAACAACTGTTCTGTGTGTGTGTGTGTGTGTGTGTGTGTGTGTGTGTGTGTGTGTGTGTGTGTGTGTGTGTGTGTGTGTGTGTGTGTGTGTGTGTGCGTGTGTTTGTTTGCTTTCAGGCATTTGAGTGAATATATTAGCAATCAGCGATGGGTTGAAAATGACCTTGATCTTTTTGCAAATTTAATAAGTAACCTTCCTCGTAACATAAAAGCAGAAAACAGTTGTAACTTTCTACACAAGCTGTGATGTGGCTGGTGTGCCAACTTTTAAACAGTTTTTTCCTATTTCTAGAAGGCATCACGTTTTACTGCTCTTGAAAAATCAAGGACATGCATGCATGCATACTTACATGCAAGTCTAAACTACTTTATCAATTAATCTGCTGCATTAATCTCTCCAAAATGGCATCAGTGCTCTGTACCTGCAGGGGGCTTGATCAGTGGCGGAGGGATCATGGGGACTATGATGGGCAGGTTGCCATGCTCCTTGGTGCTGGGCGTGGAGGTGGACGGCGTGGTGGAGGTCTCTGTGAGTCCGTTCCTGGAGGCTGGCAACGAATGAAAGCTGTTGGCTCGATCTGGAGAGCCTTCACTGTTCTCTGTTGAAGCTGGGATTTTTGGCAACGAGTTTTCTAGATGGGAAAAGTTAAGTAAAATAAAGCATTTACTGACCAACTAATGAGCAGCATTTGCTGCAAATACTCTGAGTGTAAATGCCCAGGATTCACCTAAATTATGACTCAATATTTTCCACCAAAGTAGAAGCAAAAATACTAAAAAAATGACTGGATTTTAAGGTAAATCCAGACCTCTCTAAAATCAACTGACGTAGCATCACTCAGCTCATTGTTTTGGTTGTAAACGTACAACTTTAATGTTTGTTTTAGTGTGATTTCTCTTATTCAGGCTGCAGCAGGTTGAACAAGCTGCATTAAACCTAAAGTGCACAACCTGCACAGCACCAAACAGCAGTTAAAAGTTTACAAAGTTATTAAGCTCTGAGCACATGTAGCAGATTAAAAGATTATGCTGCACAAAAGATTTGGCAAGTAGATATTCAGAAGACATTAAAAGAGTTTAAACATCTTGTAAATATGACAACCCATAAAAAAGCAGCCAAAGTGGAAGTGCCAAAAACTGCAGTTCCTCTAGTGGCCACTTGAGGCTGGCTCCAAAGGCGACTCAGTTCCAATAGGATGAAATCCTTAAAAGTATGATTTGAAAGCTAAAATAAACCTGTTTACAACCTTGTAAAACTCTATATAGGCTTAAAACTTTCCTTTTTTATAAAGCATATAATTAATGCTGGATCAGATCACGGTGAATCGTCTTTTAGTTATGCTGCTATAGCCCTAGGTTAATGGAGACTTCCCATGATGCACTGTGTGTTTCTTCTTCACTCAACTATTTCACTCACTTATACAGAATTCGAATCATTACTCATTATTAATCTCTGGCTCTCTTCCAAAGGGAAGAGTCTTTTGTCCTGTCTCCCTCCCCTCACCCCCAATTGGTTGTGGCAGATGGCCACGCCTCCCTGAGCCTGGTTCTGCTAGAGGTGTCTTCATATAGAAAGGGAGTTTTTCCTCCCCACTGTTGCCATATGCTTGCTCGTAGAGAGTGAGCGGATTGTTGGGGGTTTTCTCTGTATTACTGTAGAGTCTCTACCTTAAAATATAAAGCACCTTGAGGCAACTGTTGTTGTAATTTGGCACTGAATTGAATTGAATTGAATTGAATTGAATTGAATTGAATTGAATTGAATTGAATTGGGGCAAAGCCACTTTGAGTAAAAGGTGATTTGCTCACCAGCTGTTTGCTCACTGAACTGGACCTCTCCAGAAAATCAGGAAATAAAGTAAAGTTAGGTATTTAGAAAGGGACCACAGAAACCAGAGATTACACCCATCATTTATATTCAGGCTATATTGGTTATATTGACTAGATTTCAGTTCAATTCAATTCAGTTTTATTTATATGGCACCAAAATCCAGTAAGGACAAAAGTAAGTACAGAAATCTGCTGATGGCTCCATAATAAGGCTTGCTTGTTAACACACAAACAACATGCCTGTATGATCAGATCATGAAACATGATCTGATCATATTTTCCACTAAAGCTGTATACCTTTGAGGACAGAGATGTGCTGTGGTGTCTCCCCTATTTCCAGGCTGTCAGAGTCTCTCAGCTCCACCTTGTCATAACCGTACCAGCCCAGCAGCTCATTCATGGTGTTCTCTGCAAAACTCTGCAACACAAAGAGAAGGAACAAAGCTCTTTATATAGGAACAGTCGGGCTTAAAAAATAATTGTCAGCCCGCTTTAATTATACACAGTGATACAATACTAATGAGCAGCGATATAGTAAAAGTCAAATAATAGCAAGTTAAAGGTCAGAAACTTCTTCTTTTTTTTCTTTTTTTAAAAAAGTAAATTTTCACATGAAATATTAATGTTACCCAAGCTGGAACAAGAAGAAGATAAATGAGGTTTGAGGTCATTTGTTACAAATGCTAATGCAGCAATCTGGTATTTTGTTGCATTTTTTTTGCGCCTCTCTTGAGACCTTGACTCGCTCTTTAGATTTGTCCACATTTCTTCAGCTAATTAAGGAGAGACATTGTGATCCCACTCAAAATTTTAACTCTGTGTCAAGAGAAAACCGCAATGTGGAGTTTTCGCTGCATGTCCTCTTCATAAGTACAGGTCAACCTAATTGGGGCAAACTCCTGTCCAAACGCTGCAGTGTGCAGCTGGCTGAACTAATAGCCCCTATCACTGCACAATAAAAGAGGAGGATCTTATCAGAGTGTAATAAAGAGAATGGGAACCCTATCACAGAATGGTAACCAGCATAGAAAATGTATCAATTTACAGTAACTGGAACAGTACAGTACAGTAAAGACACAGTAACAGTGCAGATAAGGGACAGACTAATGTTTTTTTATGCTGTTACTGGTCTTTGAGATTTTCTGATCAGCTAAAACAGCTTCCCCGCATCACTTAAATGGCACTTGATTCCCTCAGTTATGTCATTCAATGCTAAGAAACCCAAAAATAAGTCTTCCTTGGCGATAGGAACCTCACTTACACTCAAACAACCCAGTCTCACATCAAAATGTTAAACTCCCTTGCTCTTTCTTGGTCTCTTATTTCAACCTATTTACCTGGATCACTGTTGGTGCTGCACTACGAGGCTGATTGGGTTCAACAAATATATCTGCAGTGGTGATTTAGTCGACCCTTTTCAACCCAGTAAATTAATTTGCAAATCAAAAAGTACCAAAACACTGTGTCTCCTTCTTTTTGGCTCTGCAGAAACATGTGAATGCAAATGCACTCTTACTCATTGGTTTTTGGAGTGACAGTAGCCAGATGGAAAGTTTTAACCTATCACCCAGACTGAGGCAGCAGAGGCCTACCTCTGTGCATTCATCCATGGCATGAATGTTAAAGTCACAACACTTTAACCCAGGAAGCTGGGGTTTGTGCCCTCTGTAGTACCCTTTTCATTTAATTTTTTCCCCTTGTTTTTGTTATCAGACACAGTTTTACTTGCTCTTTGATTGGTTTTGGGAAAAGACCACTTTTTAGAATTGGCAGCCAGTGGCCGAGTGGATCTTCTTATTGTAAAAAGAAGGTCCCTGGTCCAAATCCAGGCTTAGGCCTTTTTTTTGTGTGCATGTTGCATGTTCTCCCAATGCTTGTGTGGGCTCTCTCTGGATAATCTGGCTTCCTCCCACGGTCCAAAGACATGCATGGGATTATTAATTGGTTGTTCTAAACTGACCGGATGTGTGAATGTGAGACTGAATGGTCAGTTTCTGTGTATTAGCCCTGCGACAAGCTAACGACCTGTCCACAGTGTATCCTGCCTCACCCATGACAGCTGGCTCCATATCTCAAAATTGACTGGATGGATAGTTTATAGCCCTTGAACACTGTTTGGGTCCTTAGCATGAGAGTATAAAGACTGGTAAAGGACATATTTAACATCCTCTTTCCTGTCAAGAGATAGATGAGAAGATCAATATTGGCTTGTTTTAATATAAATCTGTGATCCATTTACTTTGAAAACAGAGGTGGCAATGACGTTATATCCAAGCTGCCAGGTTATCATTGTTAGAAATACCAGCTGATAACAGAACATTACAGAGTACTGATGTGCTGTAGTAACATTTTCACAGAGAGTCTTCAATTGTCTAAAACAAAAACAAACAAATCACTCATCTTTCAAACTGTTGGTGCTCAAAGCACCCACTTTGGATTTTTTTAAGTCAAGCTTGATGGAGGTATTCTGACCTCCCAATCTGGAAATGCAACTAGTAGGAGTGATCCAGCTTTCAATTCCTATTAGGAACATATTAGGAAAAATTCTGTTCATTTGCCTAGCTTAATATATGCCTGCAGTATATTTATTCTGAGTAATCCCCTCCACAATAAAAACAGAAAATCACAAGG
The DNA here is from genome assembly GCF_051167445.1 of Perissodus microlepis. Lineage (NCBI taxonomy): Eukaryota > Metazoa > Chordata > Actinopteri > Cichliformes > Cichlidae > Perissodus > Perissodus microlepis. The sequence continues at coordinate 12,782,229 of NC_140479.1, read as the reverse complement.
TTTGTTTTTATTAACATTATGCATAAAAATGTTTCTAGGCTGGTTGCAGTGCCAGGGGGCTTCCTACAAATCCAAAGGCTAGAGTTTGTCATTTCAGGCTAGCTTTTAAGTCCTGTTTTACATGCTAAAGGAGAACCATTATGTTCATTTCCACCTCTTATGTGTTTAATTATGGACTCTACTTGTCTTATGCTGACCTTTTAGGCATCCAGTTAGTAAATGCTTTGTCTGAAACATGCCATTTTAACTCCAGCTGCTGAAAGCTCACTTTCCCTTCATCCTGCTTCCATAAACAGAACCTAGTGTTTATAAGCCCCGCCTACTCATCTAGAGATGACCATAGGAAGGAGTTAATTTTAAACCAGTATCAGAGAAAAGGACGAATCAGGTACATAAAGCAGACTGGAGCAAATGGATCCCTTTAAAATACACTGACTTCAGTATTCGAAACTTTGGCTAATCCAAGACTGAAACAATAGAGAAAGAACAACAACAAACAACATAGACAAAGGAGATTCTCTGTGCATTCCCAAGTGCTGGACAAACACAAACTAAGTCAATTAATACAGCAGAAAATAACACTTCACAGTTAATGTCCAGTCCAGTAAATGATATAAGTTGCATCTTGTGACATAGTGTCACCTAACTTGATTTGAGCATAGCAATAAAGTTCTAACAGTCACCGCAGACATAGCAAATTGTGATGCAATTCAGAGAGAGTGTGAATATGAATATATAAAACTCAATGCAGGTGAAACATTAAAAAGTATTTCCTCCATAACATCCTCTCACAACACAGTCAATAAGCACTATACTCAAAACAAAATCATAACCCCGCTAATGCATACAGCCCATTATCACCATGCACCTCTCAGCTGGAACGGTCCCAGAAGCGTCTGATCACTGAACCGTAAACTATTGTAAATGGTTCAGCTTTCAATTGACTCTAAAACATGGATGAAAATGTTTTTCCTTTAGAAACAGACTTCAGCAGTGACCGAGAATAAAGCCGCCATAATTTTTTGGACTTGGCGATAAGATATTAGTCACAGGTCATTAAACTATCAGCATAGAGGGAACGCTGGCACTTTGAAGGGATTATTTCCAAATAGTGAGGGTAATGCATTCATATGTTCTCATAACAATAAAAACTTTTAAGTTCAAAGTTTAAAGTACTGTGAGGTGCACTGCCACATGCTCAATCAGAGGTGCTGGTTCATTATTTAATGGTCAGTTGCAATTTTTCTGTATATGATTTCATCATGGCAGCAGGCGTCACTCATTAATCACTACAACAAGCAGTTAAATGTCAATTACAAACAGCTCCTATCGATACGACACAGCAAGGGCGATCATGTCAGGGTGGATCAGTGCCACCCAGCACATCTGACACTCACAGCCAGCCTTAATTCACATTATGCACAATTGTTACCAACATGGATGAAAAAAAATGCAGCAGCTAGTGTGATTAGTGCATTTAACTTAAAGTTACTTTCTTATGAGGCAACTCTACTTTTAATAATAACAATATTAATTAAGAAGCACGTGTAAATAGGGAGGCTGACAGATAAGCAAAAGTGGAATAATGCCAGAATAATTAATAAATACCATTAAAAGAATAAAAGCAATACAGTAATTATAGCAGAAAAATGCTCAAATAATTTAAAAATAAGAGCTGATAAAAGACAAGTCAAACAAAGCTTTAAAAAAATTTTGATAAGTGATTTAAAGGAAGTCATGGAGCTTTATCTCCTCAGGCAGGTGGTTCAAAAAGCTGAGGGGCGTGATGGCGAAAGCAAGGTCACCTTTAGATTTGGAAAGGTCAGAAGGGTCACTGCTAAGGATTTAATAATCAGTACTTTGTTTTATTCTCGAGTAATGAGAATATTAATGATAAAGTTTAAGTCTAAACTAAGGAGTGTTGCAATTATTATTTTAGTTCATTTGTTTAGATGTTTGTTGGATGGGGATGTAGTTTATGGGAAAATTAGGCTACTAACTGTGCGGTGTATGGGTCACAGGACAAAGCCTGAGCTCTGTTTTTGTCCACGTATACATTCATATTAAAATGAATAACTGTCTTTTCTACATTATATATCTTAGTATAATGCATGAAATGTCTTGTGAGTTTGTTTATTTGTCCTCCTCCATGATCAGGAGCTCAGCTACCAATTAGCATCATTGTGTTGCCTTGAATCTTTTGCATTTATGCAGCTGTGGTTTAAAAGCATCATATCAACAGGCCAAACAATACTGCAGTGTTGGCATCTACTATTGAAGTTCATGTGACTTGTAATAAAACTTGTCCGTCTTGAGTTCATTTTAATGACCTTTTTAAGGTAACTATGTTGCTTTTTAAACCACCTGTGCAAAACCAAGAAAAGAAATGCTTTGATATGGAAGATTTGGCGCACACAGATCTGGAAAACACATTCAGACTCGATACAAAGCTGTACATGAAAGGCTCACGTGGAATAAAAATGCACTTGAATAACATCTGACTTCCAACAGCCTGTGGTGGTGTAGAAAGATGAGGTATCAGCTCATTGCACGCCACGGGTTCGTGTTGACCAAAGTAATCAGACAGAGAAAGTTAGGCAAGTTCAGATTTCTCAGGAGAGAGTAGCATGGAGGCAGCTCTGCAACATCAATTTGTGTTTTTTTGTGGGTGATAAAGTGACCGTATCCGAGGGTAGAATTTAATTTGGGAAAGAAAATGAATCTGGAGGGTCTCGGTGGAGGCAGGGTGGTGTACTTTCACAATAAAATACCCTGTACAGCTCTTGAAAAGAAACGAAAGACTCTGCTTTGATGGCTTCTGACACAGTGTGGCCTGGTGTGCATGGAGCTCCAGTCTGCAGACAACAGGTAGATGCATCGGCTTAATTACTTAATACAAACTCAATCACCAATGATAACTGCAGTTTGAATACTGCTTACAGTGGTGTTATATGTATTATATCATGGGAAAAAACAAGTAGGAATGAGCTCTCACATACACAACATTCACTGTAGCATGCACTGTTTGCATATTTGAGACACTGTGGCACACACAGGAGTGACAGAGGCAGATTTTCTCCTGCTTCATCAGCACATTTGGTCCATTTCTAAGCATTTTATGGAGAAATTCATGATGTGTTTGTATTTGAGTAGAAGCACCACTCTTGGCTCAGTTTTACCTCAGTTTGGCTGTGTTCACACAGAGCCTATAGTTTTTCTGCAGTGCTGTGCAGGAAGACCTGTGTGGCAGTTAAAAGAAGCCAAAATGTAGGGATGGCTTTATTAATGAAGAATGACAGTATTTATCGATCTGTCTGTTATTAAATACCGCTGTGGTGGGGTGGTCAGTGGGTAGTGCATGTCACAAAGGTGCAGGGCACAGTTTGAATCAATAACAGGTGAAGTCAAAGCACAACATCCATGTGCATGCCATACCTGCAGGCCTAGCATGCAAGCACATGTGAGCGCACATCTGGAGCTCTGTGGGCTTCAAGGTTAGACAGCATCACCATCAACAATGAAAGGATTTGCAGTGATTATTTACAGTAATTAAAGTCTAATCCAAACATTCATAATCGCAGCCTGCATTTTTTTTTTTTTTTTTTGCCACAGAGCTTTTTAAAAATGGTGGTTAAAGCAGTGAAGGCTGTTAATGAGGACAGCTCATGTTTGCAGATGTAACGACGCTAATGCTTGAACAATGATGAGTGACAGCAGTGCTTTTTCTGCCTGAAGGTTCCTGGGAGTCAGATTTAGTACCGCGTCCTGAGCAGAGCTAAAGTTAGGTGCTGACAGCTAAATACATAACCTTGTTGTCACCCACTAAGACACGCTGTGAACACATTCCACATCCGTTAAATAGTCACAATTTCGCCTCCTGACGTTTTAACTAAACATGTTTTATTAATTTCTTTTTTTTTCCACTTTAAATGTGTTTATCTGTGCTCCATTTACACCAGAGAGTCCTTCCACACACATGCGGGGCAGATAATGAGGACACAGTAAATTAGGACTGCAATTAATTACCATTTCATTTAACGATTAGAATTATTATTAGCTTATTATATAAATATATAAATTCTAAAACTACTAGATTTGACATATTATAGAACCCCATTAAACAAAGAAAACACACAAATGAGAAACTGTAACCACTTTCCTCAATTATGGCTGAACCGTCAGTCAGTTAGCAAAGTAGTTTATTATTATTATTAACTTAGTTTTCATATAAATTAATTGAACTTGTCAAAATATTTTAGTCTAAACATATGAAATTGAGTAGCTCTAAATGCCTACCCTTATAGGATCCAAGGTTATAGCTTCTTACCATAGTCTCTATATAAAAGATAAGAATAACCACTGTGATGTACCCCATTGGTTTACAATCGTTCTTTATATATGCCATGTGGTTTTTGTAACCAGGAGTGACCCTATGGCCAAGTTATCAAGGCCTCAGTCGCACGGGTTGGAAAACCCTGAAAACCTCCAGGTGCTACGGGAAAATTTGTATTCCCCAACCAGCTGGTGAGAAGTTGCTGGCTGTAGCTAGGTGAAATTGGTCACATGTTTGGATGGAAGAAATCTGAAAGAGTATGGCGCAATCCTGAAACACAGAATATTCACCTTACTGCTGCAACAGACATTTTAAAAGGAGCAGCTCCTTTAAGTGAGCACTTTCATGTCATAGCAATACCAAAGCAATCACAAGGATTTCAGTTTCAGTTTAGGACCATACACCTATACACACATATACACCATATACCAACGTATACTTCTTAGTGACCAGTTTCACCTAGTGACTCCCAGCAACCACTTGCATACTAATAGGGGAATACACATTTCTCTAAAGCAACTGGTGTTTGTCAGGGGGTTACTGAGCAGTCTTGAGTGACTTGGGCCAAACACTAGCAACCATGGCTAGCAAGATGTACCTATTCTATGTATGGATGCATGCCTCAGATACGTATAAAAATAATCTAATGTTAATTTTAAGACACAGAAAATACAAATAAAATACAAGCCACCTGTCAAAGCAGCTATTCTCCTACTAGTGTGAAGTCTTAATAAACCTTTACAGAATTTAAAAGGGTGATTTTTTTTTTAAATATTACAATTTTTAAAAATTAGCTACACAAACTCAAAGCTGTGCTACAACATGCCTACGACAGAGTATTTTTTTTTAAATAATGTCTGTTTTTTTGAACATTAAAAAGTCTATAATATTCCAGTAAAATTCTAAAAATAAAATTAAAAAGCTCTAAACCAGCCCACTATGGCCTCTTTAAAATTATGGGAATAATTAATAAAACCTTAATGGAGAGGAAGATTTATGGGCAACTTACATAACAATAACCTGAAAAGAGGAAGAGTGCTGACAGACTCGAAGCGCACAAATTGGCAGGCACAAGTGCAGCAATTAGCCCAACTGCAAGGATGAAACCTCGAGAGGAACAAAATCACCCAGGAGAAAATCCTCCTTTTGAACAAACGAGATGGAGCATAACCCAAGCTGAATGTACTCCTGAGTAAACGGATGTAGCTGTAAAATAACCACATCACCAAGACAAAAACACAGCATCTCTCTGTGTCTCCCTTTCCTTCCTACCATCCTGTCCTCTAAGTCACCCTACTACTTCGAGAAAGGGGGAGCGTTATTAAGAGGGGAATCTAATCCCTGTTGGCGGCTCATCAAAGCAGCGGCACCAACTTTGGCTCTGCATGTGCCGGAGAGCAAGAGGCAGAAGGGCAGCTGCAGGTATCTGTATGTTACACTGGATGTATAGCCTTTTTATCTGGTTCATAATGGACAAAATCTCTGTTTATCTGCTGTAATAATCACAAAGGCTTCCAAGAGCCTTGGACAAAACTGAGGTCAAAGTGTGTTTCCTGCTGATTTCCTGATTTTGGCTGATCTCAAGAAAGTTCATATCTCATTCTGAGGAGTCAAACTTGCACATTACTCCCTCCCTCACATAAATCTTGGACTTCCCTGTCAGTTAATTTTCTCTAGTTTTGCATCAACAGATGTTGTTTACACGGCTTATCTTTAACCAGCATTTGGACTTGGTTTTGATGGTGGTTGCCAATGCTGTAAAACGATAAAGGTAAAAAAATGAACTTTTAAAGGAGGCTCTAAGAACCATGATGGTCTCCAGTTTTTGCAGTGCAGACAGAGACATAAAGGCGATTCTACCTTCAACCTGAAGTTACTGCAAAATCTTTTTCCCAAAGCTTTTGTGAATGCCTGTGATGTTACCGATTGCTGAAGTCTTCGCTCATAATCAGAGGAAATTGGTGTTTCTCTAAGGTGGATTCTCTTTTACAGCCTTTAAAAAAAACTTATAACTTATAATGCCTTGCAGCCAACCTGCTGAGGGATATTACTATAAACTACTCACTGGTGAAGTAAAACAATGGATTCATTTTAAAGAAGCTCTTCACTGGAAAAAATGACTAACTGCATGTGTTTTGCCTCGTGTTTTGAGTTATTCAGGGGGACGGTGCCTCCCTGGAAAGCCTGGTCAAGAACAAGTTTTCTGGACTTTGTGCATCTTTCCAATGGGATCATCAAACACGAAAGCAGCAGGAGGTTCTGCAACAGTGCTGTGAAACTGGGCTAGCTCCACAGAGCAAACACAGCAACCCGACATGATGAATGCAGAACTGAAGGTAAAAGCCAGTTAGAATACTACCTCTGACTGTGTGGGAAAATGCAAAAGAATAAGGTGGATTATCTGTTTAAAGGAACTTATTGTTAAAATTCCAATGTTTAAATAAACTAAAGCAATACTTAAACAACCACTATTACTTTATTTTACATTGTGCAGAAGACCTATCAATCGAAGCTGAACAAGGACCAGCAGGTACTTTCAAGTAATATCGATTTGTACAAGCAGAAGATGCAGTGACAAAATTCACATAATAAGAAAAACACATCTGGTTTGATCCCGGGAGGAGACACAAACCCTGTTTGGTCTTGCCTTCACTAAGGACGTGTGGCATTAAAACAACTATGCCGAATCAAAGATGTGGAGTGACCCACTGTGGCGACCCTCCGTGAATGATGGAGCAGCTGAAAGTAGCATTATCTATTCCCTTTAACCTTCTGGTAGTTAAAGTTTTCCTCAAAATTTGGTGATGGAAATGACAAAAAATACCTTTAAATTTCCTCAGCACACCCTTTCAGCCCGACTTAACAAGCCCTGTGGATGTCTCAGAGTCCCGGGACCTTCACACGACATTGACCTTGAAATATGTTTTTTTTTCATGCTGACTGATGGTAAGATAGAACATTCATCACTGTGTTGGTTTCTCCATGCAATGGTGAAGAGGTGAAGTGAAAACTACAACTTTACTTGCTGTTACCCATGTGCTCTTTTGTCAGTGAAGCAGTAAAGAGAAAGAACGACAGCAGGGACTGACTGCTGGCTCTAGAACTGCGGTTTCAAAAAGCCATGAAATGACCAAAGATAATTATACGCTGTATTTAAAAACAAAAGAAGAAATAGAATAACCCTTCTTTTACAGTGAGGCTTGAATTCATACCAAAAAAAGTTGAGTTGGTCTGCTACGACCAGTACACGAGTGGCTAATGTCAGCCCACTGTGGACAGGAACAGACGCTAAAGCTAACTTACTGAATCGGTTTGTTGACTTGCAGGCTTTCAGATTTAAGCATTTATCATTATCCTGATTTAAAATGCCTGCAATGCTGCGGGGAAAATGATGTATGTATGTAAAATGTATCTCCACTATTATGGACTTTATCTCCTTATAATCCAGAAACAGCCATTCTAGGCTACTTGCAACCTCTAGAAGCTAAGTCACTGAAAAACTTGATAGATCCAGTTTGGAATGATCACTGATATTCTTGTTGCTCTTGTAGGAACAGACCAAGGGCAGTAAATGAAAATTACCCCATAAGTCTAAAGCTGGCTCATTTACAGGTATTTTTCTGTTAATCTATGAGCTCTGTCCCTTTCAAGTAAACAAAGAAATGAGAAATGTAACAAGAACATAGATTTAAACAGATACAGCCAGCCTTCCATGATTCACCTATGAAGCACGCTTGCTTTTTTTTTTTATCCTTCTCTGCTACCATGTGATGGGTGGAGAACTAAGTACTCCAAGTACTAAGTACTCTAAGAAGTAAGTATTGCTTTTGTTTGCCGACGGCCTCTCTAATTCAAGCTCTTCACCCTTACTTTTCTCCTGAAATGGTTTATTTATGGTCTACATTTATTTTATTTAAAAGGTACTGTGCGTGTTAATTAACGTGAGCAGCGAAGTCGGGTTATGCAAATATAGGACAATTTTCACCTACAGTCACAGGCAGGTAGATGGCATTTATAGACAATTAAAGAAAACTGAAGATGCAAAACCCTCTGAGCACGGATGAGAGCAGGAAGCATGACAGTGATAAAACAAAGACAAAGCCATATAGTGTATTAAGGAAACATTAAAGATAAATTATGAAAACTCACAAATAGGCACATAGTACATAAACATAGACTGTTTATAAACGCAGTGACTTACAGCGACAGCACCTCTACTGAGCTGTCAGAGCAGACGCTACTGTTTGCCATCTCTAACACTGAGAGGCCACTACATTACTGCAGACACCTTCATCCAGTGCAATCTAATACTTCAGGACTGTATTTATGAAGCTTATCATATGCAGTTGACAATCCATCAAAGAGGTGTTGAAGCAGCTACAGGGTCACTGTGACCCTGTAGATGTGGATTTGAGAGTTTTTAAAGATTACTTCTTATATGCCCGTCAAGTTGCAACATAGAGGGCTTAAAAAATGAAGCCAAAATAAACGTGTGAAAAATTCAAGTTCCTCAAATGCCAACTTGAGGTTGACTCACCCTTAGACTTGAATATTTTATTTTATTGAGGCTTAGATTATACTCAATTCCTGACAAGACACGGACCACTGGACTGCCTAGGGCTCATGCTTAGCTGGTGCATTGTAATGTAAATTCTCCACGGATGAGTCTGAGAAGTCATGCAGACATGTGCACCAACCCTCATGCTTACTCTTTTATGTCACTTAGACCAGCGGTCCCTAACCCCCGGGCCATAGACCAGTTCTGGTCCGTGAGTCGTTTGGTACCGGGCCGTGAGAGTTGAGGCTTGGGTGTGACATTTATGGTTTTCAGGGGTTTTATCAGTTTATATCGTTATTTTTCATTGTTTTTATCATTAACTCGGTTTCCGTGGGTCTTTTCCCATGTGTTATGAATAAATCTTCTTCTGTTTGGTACCGGTACTGGTTTTATTTATCCGCGACACCCTAAAGGCCGGTCCGTGAAAATATTGTTGGACATAAAATGGTCCGTGGTACAAAAAAGGCTGGGAACCGCTGACTTAGACCCAAGAGGACTCATGGACACCAAACATTTAATCCCAGTTTAAAATTCATGCATTTTCAGTGGTGAAGATGATAAGACCAACAGGTAAATGCTAGGCTAATTTGAGAGAGGTGCAATTAAACGTATCAATGGGCACTCTAATGAGTCAGTGCAACTGCTTTTAGTAGTTAAATTGTAGTGCTTATTAGCAAGTGTGCATTGCATACGCGTGGTACAAGCTTTCACTTAAATCTGCAGGATAATTAGCAGCTTATTGATGACCTACTCCTGATACTTTCGCCTCACAAGCTGACACTTCTCCGTCACAACTTCAGCAGCTGACCCTGCTTCTGCCTGTCTTCCCCCTTGTTTCCCCTCCAGTAAGACCCAAACATGGCCAGTGGGCTTGTGGTAATGATGATGGTGGAAACTGGATACCTTGCGGGTGGAAACCAGAGCAGGACACAATACACCATGATAAAATTCCTGAATCCACGCGCCAAGTTTCCTCTTTGCCTCCTCCTCCTTCCTCTCCACTTTTCCACTCCCATGCTCCCTCTCTCCTCCTCTCCTCTCCCTCTCCTCTGCTTTCATTTCCCTTTACTTTCCTTGATATGTGATACAGTGGAGACGCTCGGGTTACAGTTTTTACAGCTCAGCCAGCCCAGTGCTGTATACATTCCTTTCTCCCCTGTTTCTTACCCCTCTCTCCAGTGTTTCATATCCCCTCCAAGCCCACTCCTCCTTCTCCTAGATTACTCACCGAGGCTTATTTTACCATGGCACACATTAAGCAGCCAGATGAAGGAAACACTGTCAGACTGTTTAGTTTTTCAGAGGAGTATGATCCCTCAAAAGGGCACATTGTGTGCCTCACTCTCTCCCTCTGTGTTTTCCTCCAGCTTTGGTTTGTATTATTGAAGATGAGGGAATCTTAAGAGGAGACGGGAACAAATCAGGTCTGTTTTTGTTCTGAACAGAAGAACCTAAAGGTTTTCTGCAGAAAATCAATACTTTTAAACTCAGGACTTGGTGTTCTGAAGGAGGCAACCATCATGCAACTCTGCAGCATAATATTAATTAACTGCAGCTCTGCAGGGAGCATCAGAAAGCTGAATCCAGATTTTGCATATGCCAAATTACACTTATTAATCATGGTATTTAAAGTGAACTGCACGCAGGTGGAACTTTCTACCACTGGATCGGTGTCTTAAATTAATTGTGTATAGACAACAGCTTGTGTGATGTAATGAGAGTTGAAATCCAAGGTTGTGTAAGGAGCTGCAATCGAACTTGTTTAGCCTTTTAAAGGTGTTTTGACACCTTAACCACATCTGCTACTCCCTTTAGTAGCTTCCCCTGGTATTGATGGAGATATTGGAGTTGTCACGAGGCGGCATCACTTTTCCCTCCACACCATCGGCACAGCTCTACAGTGTATCCGCTGCAATGCCGTACGCATTTATTGTCATATCTTAAAATCCACAAGCTGCTGACAGCTTTATTTGCTCACATATTCAAAATGTAAAAAATAAAAGTGATGACAAATTAAGCTGCTGCCATTCAAATGAGATGTTTAACGGGCATGACACCTCTCCAAAACATACAAGAGATGTCAATTCTGCTGAATCCTGAATGATGACCCGTGTCACAAAATCTGTCATCTAACAGCAAAACACAGACCTGCAAATAAAACATCATTTCTGACTGATGACTGGCATCATATAATTACTTGGTCAAAGTGATAAATTATCAGATGAGACATTCAGTGTGATTTTTTTTTTTAAATTCGTGTCTTTTGCGAATAGATTTTTAGCCTGATAGCTGACGTCTGAAATAATGACAGAACTGACAAAAATCAAACCTAGACTTGTGCTACAGAATTTGACAGGAAGACACCTCCTTCTGCCTAAAAGGCAGCTGGGAAACATTGGGCACATTTTAAAAGCTCCTCTGAGAACACCTTTAGTACTAGAACTAGGGAAATTTCTCCATGGAGAAAACCCTGCCTGACACACACCCCACCCACCCGCCCCCACCACCACAACCCTGCATCCCTCCCTTCTGCCATCAGGACCAGACAGAGAGAAAGAAAGAGAGAGAGAGAGAGAAAGAGAGCGCGAGAAAGATGGGTTAACTTTATTCTTCCTGAGAAAATGTGTCTCATTTCATCACAAAAAAATGTGCATTCAATTAAAATTCTGTTACAGCGTGGACTCTCCTTCCTCTAGGCTTACGATGAATTTTATCTGACAAACAAGGACTCTGAGAATTAAAAGTGAAGGCATGCATCTGTTCAAGAAAATGCTGGCAATAACAGTAGATTGCACTGGTTTGAAATTGTGCAAAATTAGTACAGTTTACTGCTCCATTCTTATGCATCTTTGACAGCTGCTTTGTTATCAGTAAAGTGCACATTACCCTCTTTGTACAGTTAAAAATAATAATAAATAAATAAGTGAAGCAGTGACACGTGAACGCGGCGGGTATTTTGGAGGGGTCTACATACAAAAAAGCTCTTTTTTATTTATTTTTTTTATTCCAGGGTTGTTTCAGGACTCGCTCAAAGCCAGCACCCTCGCATCTCCTCTGACAACCTAAGAAAAAAATTACAATTGCCGCAGTTATTCTCGGTGTGATCACCTGCACATTCATCCCATAACAGTGAAAACACCGGGTGCTTCTGCGTCTCCGGCCAGATGTGTACAAACAATGAGGAGATGTAGACAAAGCGGACACGCAGCCTGCCTCTGTCACACACACAGACGCCACGAGCACTTTCTTTTCTTTTTTTTTCTTTTTTTTTGCTCCATAATGAACCACACGGAGCTCACGGCTCAAATATCACAATGTGTACCGAGCGAAGAAAAAAATAGAAAACAGAGGAATAGAAACAACGTGTGTTTGAATGTCGACGGGGGAGAATCGTGCAGGTCGATCCCGGGAGACAATGTGCTCTTGTCGGGTGCGTAAAGCTCACAGACGCACATCTGGATCACACGCCTCTGGGCAGCTGGTCAACACACTAGCAAAAGCACACACACAAACGCGGGCATACAAAAACATCTCCAGTCAGAGACAAACCCACAAAAGCATCGCGGGGAAACCAGTGTTCCCCCATTGATTTACACTAATTATGCACATTGGCCGCTCTCCCCTGCGCTGTAGTGTAGCAGTATTAATAGTAATAGTAGAAGCTCTGTTGACGCCTTCACTGACGCACTGGATTTTCCATTAACTCTGGGTGAGCCATGAAAGGCAGGGCACACAAACGGATAGATTATGCCATGAATTGAAGCGACAGTATTCCTCCACTGAGTCAAAACTTAATAGTAGAGGAGTAGCTGTGAATGGGTGCCGCATCCATTGTGCAAGGCGGTATTGGCAGGCTGCGCTTAGAGCCTGGCGTTCAGGGTGGATGTGACAATAGAACTTGGATAAATCAAAACATCATAAATTAAAGTTTCACTATCACGCAGCCAATTGCACTTCAGTGCATCGTATTTTCTTTCACTGCCTGGCTAGTGCTTCAACACACATGCACGCTCCTCACAGCCACTCCACGCGTAATCACATGCAGCTGGGCACAGATCCCCCTTTACCTTCATCTCTTCATTTATTTCCCTTTTCACTGGGTGAGCTGGTTTTCGGCTTCTTTTATTTTCCGGAGGTCTGCCCTCTTTTTCCATCTCTGCCATGTTTTCTCTGTGATACTTCTGTCAATATTTGCGGTGAGGAGGGGAGAGGAGGGGTTGAGAGAGGCAGCTGTTTACAGTCGCCAGACGGCGGGTGTCTTGCAGCTTTTCAGCGGCCCGTGTGACGCTGGTGATGCCGCCGAGGGCTTGCGGTGCCCGGCTAAGTCAGCCATCTTCTGCTCGTATCCTCCACGGTCCGTGCGCCAGTGGTGAGCCGCCTCTGTGAGTCAAAGGAGAGGTTGAGTGAGGGGAAAAAACGAGACAGGGGGAGGGGCGTCCGCTGAAACATTATATGACGCGTTGATGATCAGAGGTAGGCTATTTCTTCTCGCTTTCCCATGGAGTGCAATCAGAGCAGTCACATCCACTTAGCGGTGCTCCCTCATGGTGACAGTCTGTAACCAGCAAACAGGTGCCCCCACACAGTCCTCCAGCCTTTTCAGGGGAGCCTGCTGTTGGTCAGAGCAACATTTAATGATGCTGTTAGTTCCCAACCCTTCTCCTTCAGTCATTTAACACCACAAAATCAAAGTTTCAGTGCGTAGGAAGAACTGAGCAAGTACAGTGGGTGGAGAGCTCTGTGGCGCTTCAGTAGGTCGGCCAGTGTTGCAGGGGTTCAGTGAAACTATGTCTTTTTGATTTTCCCTGCAAAGAGAATTTTAGTGAAATGTGTGGAGCAGGTGCATAAATAAAGTGTGTGTGTGTGTGTGTGTGTGTGTGTGTGCGCGCGCGCGCGCGCGCGTGCAGACAGAAGAGAAGTGCAGCGTGCCTGAAATTAAGTTTCCATCTGGCCCTCACAGTGTTGCTTTTTCTCACTAATTTCTCAACATGCAAAGGACCAACTGGGGGCACGAACTGTGTCATTTCCATTTACTTTTATTTATATAGCAACAGTTCACAACAGTGGCCATCTCAAGAGGCCTTATAATGTGACTCTATAATATTAAGATCTCCCTTCCTCTTTAACAGAACCAAGCTCAAAAAGGAGGAAGTCACATGCCACGATTGGTTGGGGTGTGAGGAGAAAGAGATAGGCCACAAACAACAAACAGGACAAAACACAAACTTAGGGAGAAAGAAAAGATGGGGAGAGCTCAAGAAATCTTCAGTGCATCATGGGAAGTATGCCAGCAACTTGAACCCTAAGCAGCATAAATTAGAGCTGGTTCAGGGTAAACAAATCCAATCCTAATTAAGCTTTATCAAAAAGGAAAGACTGGAGCCTAATCTTAAAAGAAGAAAGAGTGTCTGTCTCCTGAACCCAAACTGTGAGCTGGTGCCAGATTAGAGGGGCATGGTAGCTGAAGAAGTGTTCAATGCTCATTGCACTTATGGGGAATTCTTAAAATATATCTTTGATATCCTTGAATTGGCTCATTAACTGACAGCTGGGATATGCTCCAGAATAGATAGATGCATGGATATAGCAAAGCAAAGCAGCAGTTATCCCCCCCAATGGTCAGATGGTCTACAAGTGGTGGTACACAGTAGCCAGAAGCCAGCTCGGGGAGGTGTGGAAATGTGCTGCAACTCAAAGACAAGATGAGCACAGAGTTTTACTTAGTTTGAGGTTTATTCTGATTACACCTGTTTGCAGAGACTTGAAAGATTCATGAGAGTGATACTACAGAAGTCCCACAGGACATTTCTCTTTCCAATATAACTGTGAGCACGAGTCCAACAGTTTAAATGTAAATCAATTCCAGAGCTGATCTATACAATGTGGTTTCCACTATACTGATCAATCCTGTTTACTGCAGTTGTTCCATTACCGTCCAATATTCTACAGTAAAAAAAAAATCTGTCCTAATAAATCATGGTAGGCCATATTGATTGAGTCTGATTGTTCCGGAGGAAAACATGTATCAGCTCAGTATACACATTATCGCATATACTGTGCATTCATGCCGGTACATGCTGGTCTTGCAAAGCTCTTTAAACAAGACAATGTGACTGAATGTTTATAAATTGTGTTTTTTCCTCATGTCTAAAATGCATCATTTTCTTTGTGTCATACAAAACTGATCCAGCTGCCCTTTACTCTGTGATATTTTTTTGAATACAAGGCTGTGAGGTTCATGCATCCCTCTGCCTTAAAGTGGAATTACAATAAGGGAAGCTGCTGAGAGTGCTGCTGCTGCTGAGGCTGCTCGTGGCATAGTGACACCCATTTGAGCCGGAAAATCAGCAGGAACAGGAGCTGTGAACCGTGATGTGGGGTCAGGGTGAGATGACTTGTGTGTTACAGTGCATGCTCTTGCCTTGCCTTGCAAAGTGGCAGCTCAGCTACATGACAGGAGCCCTTTCTTTAATGTGCTCCCCCAGGTTTACAGCAGTCTGGTTTAGTGTAATTTAAATCTAACACTTTGAAAAAGGGCTACAGTCGAAGTGAATTTTTGATCTTACGTGTAAAATCCACACCTGTGTACACCCTAAAGCAAATTACTGGACTTAAGGGTACATGTGTATAATTTTAAGGTCTTTCAACGTCTGGTCTGTGTTTGGCCCAATGTAAACCAAAATTCTGTAAAACTTCTAGTCTTGGATTTTAAAATTATACCTTTATTTAAGATGCATAAAAACATTTAATACAACTGACAAGTTAAATTCTTTATCAGTCTGAACCGTCCACTCATGTCTGAGCTCACTGACTTACTGACTTCATAGTGTTTAGATTCAGCTTTTTAAATCATATTCTATTAGTTCATTTAGACTTTTATTTACTGAACTCTTTCTTTTTGTTTTATTTAACTTTTTCTGTTTAATTGTGCTACTTTTATTTTGACTTATTTAGATTTTTTGTCTTGTTACATTGTATTTTATTTTATTGAGCTATTCTACTTTATTTGAACAGTTTTAAATAGTTTTTGGTTAAATTTCCAGCCGATGTAACACAAGAATATCACAACTTTTGGATAGATAAAGTATTTTATCTAGATTTTTCAAGGTCCTTTAAAGTCCTGTCTAGGGTAAAAGAGAAGTACCTTAGAGGGTACAGCCCAAATGCATCTCTAAAGATACAACAATGTACTTTATTTTCTCAGAGTGTGCAATCTTACATGAATCAGTAGAATTCTGGTACAAATTTGCTAAAACTAAATTTGATCCTAACCTTCTTTGCTCAAAATCACCAAAAGGAATACATGGCTCAGTTACAAAGTGCAGTTTTCCTACTGCCTAAACACAAGAACGTTGTATCTGTGTGTGTTTTGTAAGTGGCTACAGTAAAAGAGGATGCAGCTCCGTGTTGTGTAAGCTGTCCTTGACAGACTTCTCTGCAGTCCTGTTATAAGCAGATGGAGGAGGATTCAATGAAAGCTTTGTTAAACCACTGAGGCTGTGAGGGCATTACCTTATCACACTGTGGAACGGTTATATAGTCACAAAGATTGGGTTACATGAACTGCAACATGAGGACGCTCACTTTTCATTATTACAGTTTGAAATCAGTTGATATTTTCAAGGGGTTTTCTTTAGCTGAAGTACATGACATGACATTTAAATTCATGGTTTTCTTATCTGACATTTGCCTGAATACAAACACATAATAAGTTAGGGAAGACCTAAACCACAATTTAACCAAAAGTGAGTGCATAGTGGCCTAAAATCTCAGGAAGTATGTCTTTAATTTGCTGTAATCTGACTGAATATGAAACTCACAGCAGTTTGAAGCAGGAGCAAAATAATGTCACTGTCAGTTGAAAGAAAGAAAGAAAGAAAGAAAGAAAGAAAGAAAGAAAGGGGGCTGCTTTTTTACAAAACTGAGGAGAACTGATGTGCTCTAATGATTACACATTACATATAAAACACATTAAATCACAGAGCAGTGCTGCCCTCATTCAGCAGCTTTACAAATGTGTATGTAATAACATCCAACTCAAATGGAAAGCAGATGGGCCCTCACATTAGCAGACCACAGACACTGCTCTTTCTGCTGTGCAGAGACCTTTTTTGATCTTTGCTCACTTCTAGATAACACATGTTAATGATAACTTAACATTTTGACAGTTTACAGTTTTGCTTGTTTTAAAATAATTGTTTCTATATATTAGTATATTATCTTACATTGTTTCAGGCTCAACTAATTAAGTAATTTGTAACCTCTGGATTTTCATTTCAAAAATCCAGAGATAAACTGGAATGGTTGTACTAGCTTGATTTCCTCCAAATAGAAAAATCCATCTGTTTGATGTGATCTGGGGAGATCTGGTGGATGGGTCAACACCACGTGGTCTTTGATATGTTCATCGAGCCATTAATGAGCATGTTTTGCAGTCCTGCTCTGGAAGGCTGTTGCTGTTGGGGAGTGCGGTTGTCATAGATGTGTGTGGAGGCTTTTATGGTTAAACAGCATTGTGGAGAGTGACGATAGATGTTTCATTTAGGTGTTAAAGTTTAGTTTTGATTAAATCAAAAAAACATTTTTTTCCTTATTTGGTCAGTGCTTATATTTTACTCCATCCTGCTTCAGTGTCTTCATTCAGACTTGTGGAAAGAAACTAAATAACATATTCATTTACGTCGGTCAGTTTCACTGGCGCCAGCATACATTCCAGTTTGATTCCTACCAACACTCTGAAGGTCTGTATTTACTGGTTTGCTCACCTGCTTTTCTGATCCTGGATTATAAAATATTTTCTCTTAAAAAACAGATGGCTGCTGACAGCAGTGAAATTTTTAACAAGTGACCAAAAAAAGATTAGCTTATTAATTACACTATAACAACAACAATAACAACAACAATAATAATAATAATAATGATAATAATAGCTCACCTCTGTATGCTTATATAAGATAAAAGTATTAAATTTAGGAGGAAAAATCATGACAAACTTACCATAAAAAAATAACACATTTGAGAGACAAAAGTGTCAAATGAAAATAATCTCAACACATGTATAGTAAAAACTAAAAAAATCTTTTAGTCAGTGATCAATATGGATTTTTTTCCACAACTGACTTTTGGTGTTTTCATTATTTATTTATTTATTTGCTGCCCATAAGCCAATTTCAGGTGAGCATCTCAAAATTCTGACTCACTAGGTCTAAATCTTGAGTTACATTTCTATAAATTTGAACTTACTCAAAAGGAAGTTGAAAATTGAACATACTCCGTAAAAGTAAAACATTACTGACTGGAGTTACCTTTGCCTGGCAGAGGCAGAAGCTTCTATACAGTTCATTTTGTACAGTTAGGTTGGGAAAGAAAATCTCACATATCTACAAATTCAGTGACTCTAATATGGCGCTGTCAGTAATATTTTACTGTCGTCACATGTAGGGTCTTGCCGCTGAATAAACTGTGTCAAAATAAAAAAAATTATAAATTTTATGATATATACTCACCTTGTGATATTTCGATTAAAACACACCCCCAAACCTTTAAAATACCCCTTTTTTAAAAAGGAGTTTGGTTGGGCGTGCTCTCCGGAGCAGGGGCGTGGCGGAATGTGATAACAGCCCTAACTACGTATTTCGACGTAACGTATCACGTGTGTAAAAATGGCGGCTTGCAGTTGCAGGTCGTGGGTAGTGAAATACAGCTGTCTATTCTGACTTTGACTATATGTTTGTTCAGTTTCGAGATTAATTTTTAAGTATTTTTAAACGCGGTTCGGCTTAATGACATGTGGCGGCATTAGCGGTTGAATGAGCCGTTTAAACTTGCAGTAGCTGCTGTCAGAAGCAGCTGTGCGCTACTCGAGTGTTTTTAAGTAGGAGAGAAGATGTTTTCACCTTGTTGGTCACGACTGTCCTGCGTGGCTTTGTCCAGCCTAGGAGGTCTGAGGACGCTGAGTCTGTTCTCCAGCTCTGGATCTTCAAACTGGAGCAAAGTTGTCTCCGATGCT
Organism: Perissodus microlepis; assembly: GCF_051167445.1. Lineage (NCBI taxonomy): Eukaryota > Metazoa > Chordata > Actinopteri > Cichliformes > Cichlidae > Perissodus > Perissodus microlepis. Next base: position 12,763,329 of record NC_140479.1, on the reverse strand, counting down.
GAGAAGATCGTGGGATATCCGACCTCCTTCATGAGCCTCCGCTGCCTCCTCAGTGACGAGCTCAGTAACGTTGCCATGCACCTGAGGAAGTTGGTCGGCACTCAGCACCCTCTCCTCAACACTGCCAGGTAAGCACCGGGGTCACCAGGTCCCCATAAATACAAAGAAACACAAAGATAGCGAGTTTATTATACATAACTGCAAAAAATAAAAAATAACATCTAGAAAATGCAGATCGCTAAAATACGTTAAAAACTTGATTTTTAGAGAAATATAGGAATAAAGTGCGTACTTTCAGTTGTAACTTGAGGGGTTTAAAAAGAATTCTGCATTACTACTTTAGTAGAGCCATTTCAGAGCCTCAGATGTATTTAGACGAACTAACATAACTTTAAATAAAAGCATTGTTTATTTTCTTGTCGTATCTTTGGCAGTCAATGACTTGCTGGAGTCTAGAACCCATAGAAATCACCATATACAGCATTTCCTTCCTTTAGATGCTTTACTGCCTGTTTATGGGTCTCGCTGCCCTCCGTTTTGTATTTAATAACTGTACAGACATGCTCTCTTAGGTTGAGATCAGGTGACTGTCTTGGTCATTGAAGAATAGTCCATTCTTGGGTTGCTTTTGCAGTGTGCGTCGGCTGATTATTGTTATCACCTGTGGAGCTCTGTCTGCAACATTTGGCTGAATCTGAGCAGAGAGTGTAGCCCTGTACACCTCTGAGGTCATGCTTCTCTTCTGTAAACTCTACCTGTGGTGCTGGCAGGCATACATGCCCACGTCTACACCATGTTTGACAAATGTGATATGCTTCAGATCTCGGTGCAGGTTCTTTTAGGTGTTCTCTGTTAAGGTCTAAAATGGCTTGCCTGTTCTTGCGTGTAACCGGTGGTTTGCACCTTGCTGTAAATCCTCTGTTTTCATTCATGAAGCTGTGTCTTGAATGTAGACTGTGACATGTCCTCCAGAGTGTTCTTGACTCAGATGTTGAGAAGATGTTTTTCTGAACCAAGGAAATTCATCAGTTGTCCTCTTCGACTTTCTTCTGTGGTCTTAGACATTAAATCTAATCCAGAGATTTTATTTTATTTCATTAGTTTGCCATGAAATAATGATAGGACAGTCCCAGCTAGATTTTACTTGTGTGAGCCAACTGCACAACTGCACTTGACCTCATATATCCGGGTATATCCTTTCATTACTCTGTCACCGTCAGGCTAAAGAGCAGCTGACCACAATCAGCAGTTATTGTTTGGTGTTTTTTTGTTTTTTCTTTGAGTCAAGCAACAGCCGATGCGTTGAGAGTGGAGTTGTATTATGTGTATTTGGAAAAGTGCATACACATAAATTTTGGTGCTTCATTCTTTACATTTTGATGCAGGGGTGCAGGGAGGACTCACTTTAGTCTGTGGTCAAGTGTTTGAAAGTGTCCATAGTTTGATGTGAATACTATAATATCATAAGTAAAGCCAGCTAATAGCCTGTTAATTTCCCAGCTTTGACTGCAAGACTGGCAGATGCAAGGAAACATATAAACTGATACTAAATGCATTACTCATTGCTGTTCTGTCTTACAATAACATGTATTAGCTACAGGTGGCATGATAGCAACTGTAGGCTCTTCTGCTAAGAAGTTTGGCACTAGCCTTGACTCTGAAGTGTGGAGCTCTCTGCAGGAAGAAACAAATTAACCCTCATAACAATTCAGCACAAAATTTGCTGTATGTGAAGAGAATGGGGCCACTGGCTGAGATTTAATAACGATTGAGTTCTTGTACAAAAGTGTTTTTGGGCTGAATTTGGTTCATTTAGTTGCAAGAAATATTTGGAATGAGCAGGATTTCTTTGATGACTTAAGGTGCAACACTACAATTAAACATGTTAAAGATATAAAGTAATAGAAATCACCCCGAAACTTCCCCGGTTGGTTACCTAAACAGAGGATATATATCTTTGTATTACAAATTTACTAAAATTGTAAGGGCAACTACTGCACCGACATAATTTTGATAAGTTTGTAGAACATAAATCAGGTGCAAAAGTTGTTTTTCCAGTTTTTTAACACGTTTAATTCAAAGATTTTTACAGATGTATCACTGCATGAATCAGAAATGCTAAAAAAATGTCAATTACTACAAGGTTTTTAGGTATAACATCGCTTATAAATAAAGCTCAGAGTGATTTTTATATACAAACACCTCCATAAAAACTTTTAAGAATATAGACAGGAAGAAAGAAGTTTGTGTTGCGAGTCTGTACCTCTTCAACCACTCCAAGTCTCTCACCCAGTTCTGTTGTCCAAGTTCAAATCAATTTCTTCCCCAGATCTTTTGGATATATTCTCACACTATTGTCAATCAATCCCTTTCATCTGGCTGTATTCCAGATTACTTTAAAACATCCAGGGAAACAATAATTCGAGGCCAATTTCCAAACTCTTGTTTATTTCCAAAATCCTTGGCCAAAGCTGTTGCTCGTCAGCTCCAGATTGTTGAAGGAAACAGTATCTTTGCTCAATTTCAGTCTGGTTACAGACAGAACTACAGCACTGAAACCCTGCTTGAGCCTGGTTGTGCTGGAGGTTTCTTCCTGTTAAAAGGGAGTTTCTCCTTTCCACTGTTGCTAAAACACTTGCTCAAAGGAGGATTTGGGGGTTTTTTGCCCATAGGTGTGAATGTGCGAATGGTTGTCTGTCTCTGTGTGGTGGCCCTGCGACAGACTGGCGACCTGTCCAGGGTGTACCCCTCCTCTTGCCCTATGACAGCTGATATAGGCTCCAGGGCCACCCCATGACCCTGAAAAGGATAAGCGGAAGCGAATGAATGGATGGAAAATTGTCACTGCAGGACAAAAACTTAATCCAAACTGTGAAGCATGGTGGTAGAACCATCCAGGTTAGGGTCAGCTTTGCTACTTGAGGGTGTTGTGCTTTGTAATTACTGAAGGAGGAGAAGAGGAAAGCTGTCCATGACCTGAAGCTTAGGAGAGGTTGTCTAAGTGAGGCAAGAGGATAATGATCCAAAGTTCAAAAGAAACGTGTTTTTAGAGTAAGAGTCAGAGTCCTGTTCTGAAGAGGGCTGTTCAATCAAGACATTTCAGACCCACTGACTCTGTTTTTCCAACCAGTGAATTCAATAAAGACACAAAAATCACAACTTTTTTTTTTATTTTTATTTTTTTGCAACAGTTTATATGGTGCAAAAGCAAGCTCAGAAATATGTTTGTCCTTCATTTACGTCCAGTGAAGGATTTTAGAGGAAGTGACTAAAAATGCTCGGCACTCATTATTATCCCTGAACTTTATCCGGGGAGTTGCCTGAACTTTGCTTTATCAAAAGAAATCAGGAACAGCACTAAGGAAAGAAAACAAGAAGAGTCCTCGAACTCAATCCTGCCATGCGGACGGGTGTGTTGGAAACAGGAACCCAAGGGTGTAATAACCTATACACCTAAATCTGATATGACAATCCATTTGGGTGTTGTAGCAGCAGGGGGTGGGGAGGCTGTGGGGGGGGTGTAGCAGACCTCTTGACAGTCTGACTCCTCACTGTCAGCTTGGGTTGGCTGGTTCGTATTTCCCTCTGTGTCTCCGCCATAGACGCGCGGCAGATAAAAATATCCACAATAGCAGACAGGCAGACCCTCGTGGAGTTGGGTTTCGGTTTTTCCTTTCCTTTCATTCTCAAAAACTGCAGCTCAGCTAACTTCACCCCAAAGTGTGGAGTTACAGCGAGAGGCCTGCAGCCCAGAGAGAAGAAACTTTATTTGCTTTAAGGACAGTCCTTGAGAGTTTGACTTCGACTAGAACTCCCTTCTACTGGCTTCTACTCTTTGCATGTGATCTTCAGCACCCACAGTGGGCATGACTGAAGGGTTATAACATAGTGTACAAAAGAATAGATGAGACAGACGGAGGTCTTTTGAATAGTCCAGAGCAAGACAAGAACTGCTGAAGAGACAAAAACGCTCCCAATAGCAAATATGTGAACAAGTAGCTGCTGCCAGTGTTTATCCTTCAAATGTGTTTAAAAAAAGACTTTAATTTGTGTTAAATCAGAAAAAAGAGGCTAGCTTTCATTTTGCATAGGCTGTAGATTTTCGATGGAATAATGTGTAAAACAAGGACTAGTGACTGATCATTTAGCAGTAGCACTTTCTTTTCTGTTCTGTTTGTTGCAGTGCCCACTGGGATAAATTAGCAGAAAGGCTAAGAATAGTGTTAATAAAACTAGCTGATAACTTGCTTCACTAGCTTCACTCTGTCATCCAAATACCATCATTTCTGACTCTAAAAAACCCCCAAAATGCTAACGTTGAGTCCAAAATCAACTTTAGCATTTATGCAGGCTTTGTCCATTTTTATATACAGTCTATGCTGTTACCACTCTGCATCCAGTTCCAGCACTGCAATTAATTTATTTTCTTCCACTTATCCAATTCAGCATCACAGGGGATCTGGAGCTTGCCTCAGCTATCAAAGTGTACACCATGGACAGGTCACCCATCTGTCACAGGCCTAACACATAGACACAGGGAACCATTCACACTAACATTCATACCTACAGGGAGTGCAGAATTATTAGGCAAATGAGTATTTTGTCCACATCATCCTCTGCATGCATGTTGTCTTACTCCAAGCTGTATAGGCTCGAAAGCCTACTACCAATTAAGCATATTAGGTGATGTGCATCTCTGTAATGAGAAGGGGTGTGGTCTAATGACATCAACACCCTATATCAGGTGTGCATAATTATTAGGCAACGTCCTTTCCTTTGGCAAAATGGGTCAAAAGAAGGACTTGACAGGCTCAGAAAAGTCAAAAATAGTGAGATATCTTGCAGAGGGATGCAGCAGTCTCAAAATTGCAAAGCTTCTGAAGCGTGATCATCGAACAATCAAGCGTTTCATTCAAAATAGTCAACAGGGTCGCAAGAAGCGTGTGGAAAAACCAAGGCGCAAAATAACTGCCCATGAACTGAGAAAAGTCAAGCGTGCAGCTGCCAAGATGCCACTTGCCACCAGTTTGGCCATATTTCAGAGATGCAACATCACTGGAGTGCCCAAAAGCACAAGGTGTGCAATACTCAGAGACATGGCCAAGGTAAGAAAGGCTGAAAGACGACCACCACTGAACAAGACACACAAGCTGAAACGTCAAGACTGGGCCAAGAAATATCTCAAGACTGATTTTTCTAAGGTTTTATGGACTGATGAAATGAGAGTGAGTCTTGATGGGCCCGTGGCTGGATTGGTAAAGGGCAGAGAGCTCCAGTCCGACTCAGACGCCAGCAAGGTGGAGGTGGAGTACTAGTTTGGGCTGGTATCATCAAAGATGAGCTTGTGGGGCCTTTTCGGGTTGAGGATGGAGTCGAGCTCAACTCCCAGTCCTACTGCCAGTTTCTGGAAGACACCTTCTTCAAGCAGTGGTACAGGAAGAAGTCTGCATCCTTCAAGAAAAACATGATTTTCATGCAGGACAATGCTCCATCACACGCGTCCAAGTACTCCACAGCGTGGCTGGCAAGAAAGGGTATAAAAGAAGAAAAACTAATGACATGGCCTCCTTGTTCACCTGATCTGGACCCCATTGAGAACCTGTGGTCCATCATCAAATGTGAGATTTACAAGGAGATTTACAAGGAGGGAAAACAGTACACCTCTCTGAACAGTGTCTGGGAGGCTGTGGTTGCTGCTGCACGCAATGTTGATGGTGAACAGATCAAAACACTGACAGAATCCATGGATGGCAGGCTTTTGAGTGTCCTTGCAAAGAAAGGTGGCTATATTGGTCGCTGATTTGTTTTTGTTTTGTTTTTGAATGTCAGAAATGTATATTTGTGAATGTGGAGATGTTATATTGGTTTCACTGGTAAAAATAAATAATTGAAATGGGCATATATTTGTTTTTTGTTAAGTTGCCTAATAATTATGCACAGTAATAGTCACCTGCACACACAGATATCCCCCTAAAATAGCTAAAACTAAAAACAAACTAAAAACTACTTCCAAAAACATTCAGCTTTGATATTAATGAGTTTTTTGGGTTCATTGAGAACATGGTTGTTGTTCAATAATAAAATTATTCCTCAAAAATACAACTTGCCTAATAATTCTGCACTTCCTGTATAGTCAATTTAGAATTACCAAAATAAAGATGAGATGGTGCGCTTAGTTGCTGTGAAATGTGGCAAAACATTGAAATCTGCCTTATTATTTTTATCCATTAAGTTTGGTTGTGTATAACTTGGCAAGAGAATCAGTTTTTAATTCTTCTCTGCTCTACATTTTCCTGATAATTTTAAACCACTGAGAAGAGAAAATAAAACATCGACAACTGCCTCTTACCTGGCCCCTTTAGAAACTTATTGTTATTAGTTTTTGTACAATAGCTTTAGGATATTTCACATTCATACTGTGAGTATTTACAAAAGTGCAGACCTAAAAAGTATATAAAGATGGGCCAAAATTGGTGTGAAGAAACAGAAAA